>NC_052149.1:82162601-82521424 GCF_902713615.1 Scyliorhinus canicula | reverse complement strand
CCACGCTCGCTACCGGGGCACTATACAGAAGCCTCGCCTCACCCAGCTAATGAATCCCTCACCAAACCCAAATCTCCTCAACACTTCCCACAGGTTGCTCCACTCCACCCTAACGAAAGCTTTCTCCGCATCCATCGATGCTACTATTTCCGCCTCCCCATCCGCCGACGACATCATCATAACATTAAGAAGCTGCCTGACATTGACATTCAGCTGCCTCCCCTTCACAAACTCCGTTTGGGCCTCATGGATAACCAGCAGGACCACATCTTCCACCCTCCTGGACAGTATCTTAGCCAACAACTTTGCGTCCACGTTGAGGAGCGAGATCAGCCTGTAAGACCCACTCTGGAACATAGAACATAGAACGATACAGCGCAGTACAGGCCCTTCAGCCCACGATGTTGCACCGACATGGGAAGTCAAAAACTAAAGGCCATCTAACCTACACTATGCCATTATCATCCATATGCTTATCCAATAAACTTTTAAATGCCCTCAATGTTGGCGAGTTTACTACTGTTGCAGGTAGGGCATTCCACGGCCTCACCACTCTTTGCGTAAAAAACCTACCTCTGACCTCTGTCCTATATCTATTACCCCTCAATTTAAGGCTATGTCCCCTCGTGCTAGCCACCTCCATCCGCGGGAGAAGGCTCTCACTGTCCACCCTATCTAACCCTCTGATCATTTTGTATGCCTCTATTAAGTCACCTCTTAACCTTCTCTCTAACGAAAACAACCTCAAGTCCATCAGCCTTTCCTCATAAGATTTTCCCTCCATACCAGGCAACATCCTGGTAAATCTCCTCTGCACCCGTTCCAAAGCTTCCACGTCCTTCCTATAATGAGGCGACCAGAACTGGACGCAATACTCTAAATGCGGCCGTACTAGAGTTTTGTACAACTGCAACATGACCTCATGGCTCCGGAACTCAATCCCTCTACCAATAAAGGCCAACACACCATAGGCCTTCTTCACAACCCTATCAACCTGGGTGGCAACTTTCAGGGATCCATGTACATGGACACCGAGATCCCTCTGCTCATCCACACTGCTAAGAATTTTACCATTAGCCAAATATTCCGCATTCCTGTTATTCTTTCCAAAGTGAATCACCTCACACTTCTCTACATTAAACTCCATTTGCCACCTCTCAGCCCAGCTCTGCAGCTTATCTATGTCCTTCTGTAACCTGCAACATCCTTCCACACTGTCTACAACTCCACCGACTTTAGTGTCGTCTGCAAATTTACTCACCCAACCTTCTGTGCCCTCCTCTAGGTCATTTATAAAAATGACAAACAGCAACGGCCCCAGAACAGATCCTTGTGGTACGCCACTTGTAACTGAACTCCATTCTGAACATTTGCCATCAACCACCACCCTCTGTCTTCTTTCAACTAGCCAATTTCTGATCCACATCTCTAAATCACCCTCAATCCCCAGCCTCCGTATTTTCTGCAATAGACGACCGTGGGGAACCTTATCAAACGCTTTACTGAAATCCATATACACCACATCAACTGCTCTACCCTCGTCTACCTGTTCAGTCACCTTCTCAAAGAACTCGATAAGGTTTGTGAGGCATGACCTACCCTTCAGGAAACCATGCTGACTATCCCTAATCATATTATTCCTATCTAGATGATTATAAATCGTATCTCTTATAATCCTCTCCAAGACTTTACCCACAACAGACGTGAGGCTCACCGGCCTATAGTTACCGGGGTTATCTCTACTCCCCTTCTTGAACAAAGGGACCACATTTGCTATCCTCCAGTCCTCTGGCACTATTCCTGTAGCCAATGATGACATAAAAATCAAAGCCAAAGGCTCAGCAATCTCTTCCGTGGCTTCCCAGAGAATCCTAGGATAAATCCCATCAGGCCCCGGGGACTTATCTATTTTCACCTTGTCCAGAATTGCCAACACTTCTTCCCTCCACACCTCAATGCCATCTATTCTAATAGCCTGGGTCTCAGCATTCTCCTCCACAACATTATCTTTTTCCTGATAATTTCCTAATCCTGATAGTGAATACTGACGAAAAGTATTCATTTAGTATCTCGCTTATCTCCTCAGCCTCCACACACAACTTCCCACCACTGTCCTTGACTGGCCCTACTCTTACCCTAGTCATTCTTTTATTCCTGACATACCTATAGAAAGCTTTTGCGTTTTCCTTGATCCTACCTGCCAAAGACTTCTCATGTCCCCTCCTTGCTCGTCTGAGCTCTCTCTTTAGATCCTTCCTCGCTTCCTTGTAACTATCAAGCGCCCCAACTGAAACTTCACGCCTCATCGCTCAACCCCTTCCTCCCTGCCTGACTGGTACGTACTTATCAAGAACATGCAATAGCTGTTCCTTGAACAAGCTCCACAATATCCAGTGTGCCCAACCCTTGCAGCCTACTTCTCCAACCTACACATCCTAAGTCATGTCTAATGGCATCATAATTGCCCTTCCCCCAGCTATAACTCTTGCCCTGCGGGGTATACTTATCCCTTTCCATCACTAACGTAAAGGTCACCGAATTATGGTCACTGTTTCCAAAGTGCTCACCTACCTCCAGATCTAACACCTGGCCTGGTTCATTACCCAAAACCAAATCCAATGTGGCCTCGCCTCTTGTTGGCCTGTCAACATATTGTGTCAGGAAACCCTCCTGCACACATTGTACAAAGAACGACCCATCTAATGTACTCGAACTATATCTTTTCCAGTCAATATTTGGAAAGTTAAAGTCTCCCATAACAACTACCCTGTTACTTTCGCTCTTTTCCAGAATCATCTTCGCCATCCTTTCCTCTACATCCCTAGAACTATTAGGTGGCCTATAGAAAACTCACAACAGGGTGACCTCTCCTTTCCTGTTTCTAACCTCAGCCCATACTACCTTGGAAGAAGAGTCCCCATCTAGCATCCTTTCCGCCACCATAATACTGTCCTTGACTAGCAGCGCCACACCTCCCCCTCTTTTGCCCCCTTCTCTGAGCTTACTAAAACACCTAAACCCCGGAACCTGCAACAACCATTCCTGTCCCTGCTCTATCCATGTCTCTGAAATGGCCACAACATCGAAGTCCCAGGTACCAACCCATGCTGCCAGTTCCCCTACCTTATTTCGTATACTCCTGGCATTGAAGTAGACACACTTCAAACCACCTACCTGAACACTGGCACCCTCCTGCGAAGTCAAATCTGTGCTCCTGACCTCTATACTCTCAATCTCCCGTACCCCAAAACTACAATCCAGGTTCCCATGCCCCTGCTGAATTAGTTTAAACCCCCCCAAAGAGCACTAACAAATCTCCCCCCCCCCCCCCCCCCCCCCCCCAGGATATTGGTGCCCCTCAGGTTCAGATGTAGACCATCCTGTCTATAGAGGTCCCACCTTCCCCAGAAGGGGGTCCTTATCCCGCTTCAGAATCAGTGAGATTATTGCTCTAGACATCGTCGGGGGCAAAGCCCCCCCTCCCTCACCTCATTCAGGGTCCTCACTAACAACGGGCCCAGCAGGTCTGAGAACTTCTTATAAAACTCCACCGGAAACCCGTCAGGTCCTGGTGCTTTCCCTGTCTACATGCTCCCCAGCGCCTCCATCAGCTCCTCCAACTCGATTGGGCCCCCCAGACCCTCCAACCGCTCCTCCTCCACTCTTGGGAACTCCAGCTTATCCAGAAAGCGGTGCATCCCGCCTACTTCCCTAGGGGGCACCGACCGGTACAACTCCTCGTAGAAGGATCTGAACACCCTATTAATGTCCCTAGCACTCCGCATCAGGCTTCCTCCTGCATCTGTGACTCCCCCTATCTCTGTCGCTGCCTCCCGCTTTCGGCGCTCGTGGGCCAGCATCCGACTTGCCTTCTCCCCGTACTCGTATACCGCCCCCTGCGCCCTCCTCCACTGCGCCTCCGCCTTGGTCAGTATATTGAACTCCGCTTGGAGACTGCGACGCTTCCTCAAAAGCCCCTCTTCTGGGACATCCCCATACCTCCTGTCCACCCTTACCATTTCTTCCACCAACCACTCCCTCTCAGCCCTCTCCCTGTGCGCACGAATAGATATCGGCTCCCCTCTAACCACCGCCTTCAGCACTTCCCAGACCACCCCAACATGCACCTCCCCATTGTCATTATCTTCCAAATACCCCTCTATGCACCTACGGACCCGCCCACATACTTCCTCCTTTGACAGAAGCCCCACATCTAACCTCCACAGCGGGCGCTGATCCTTCCCCATCTCCAGCTCCAGGTCCACCGAATGCGGAGCATGGTCAGGTATGACTATCGCCGAACACTCCGCCCCCACCACTCTCGGGATTAGTGCCCTGCTGAGGACAAAAAAATCAATCCGGGAATAAGCTTGTGGACATGGGAGAAAAAGGAAAACTCCTTACCTCCCAGCCTCAAAAACCTCCATGGGTCTACCCCTCCCATCTGATCCATGAACCCCCTCAGCACTGAGGCTGCCGCCGGCCTCTTGCCCGTCTTAAACCTCGAACGATCCAGAGCTGGGTCCAACACAGTGTTAAAATCCCCTCCCAAGATCAAGCCCCCCGTCTCCGGGTCCGGAATCCGGCTCAACATTTGCCGCATGAAACCCGCATCATCCCAGTTGGGGGCGTACACATTAACCAGAACCACCCGCTCCCCTTGAAGCCTACCACTCACCATTACGTATCTACCACAGCTGTCCGCCACCACACTCGATGCCACGAACGACATGCTCTTGCCAACTAAAATCGCCACCCCTCGATTCTTCGCATCAAGCCCCGAGTGAAACACCTTTCCAACCCAGCCACTTCTCAACCTCACCTGATCGCCACCTTAAGGTGCGTCTCCTGGAGCATATCCACGTCCGCTCCCAGCCCCTTCAAATGCGCCAAGACCCGGGACTGCTTCACCGGTCCATTTAGCCCCCTCACGTTCCATGTGACCAGCCGAATCTGGGGGGTCTTCCCCCTCCCTCTGCGCCGGTCAGCCATAGCTCTCCCTTGGCTCACCACGTGCCCGCAGAACCCCCCAGGCCCGTTCCCCACGGTGGCAGACCCCCCCTCCCCCATCACCAGCAGTTCCCCTTCGGCCCCTCCAGCAGCAACCCGGTACCCCCCCCCCCCCCAACCAAGCTAGGGTCCCCCTAGCTGCGTAATCCCTTCCATCGTACTTCCGTAAGTCAGTCGACTCCTGCTGACCCAGGCTGCTCCTACCACCCCAATGCCCCCCCCCCCCGTGTAACACAATCACCACTCCCCCCACCCAGTGCCGGTCCCGCCCACTGCGCCTCCAGCGCGGGAAGAAAGCCCACGCTTCCATCTCAGACCCCCCCCCCCCGACCCAACACGCGGGAAAAAGAAGGACGCGTGACCCAGCCCTCCACCAGTGAAAAACAAGAAAGCACCTGAATAAATAAATAACAGCCCAAAAAGCAAAAAGGCATCAACAAACACAACCAGAAAACGAAAGGATACCCATGAGGACAAGGCCTCCGGATTATGTACATCAGTCCACAGACCCCCAGTCCTCAGTTCGAGTCCAACTTCTCTGCCTGGACGAAGGCCCAGGCATCCTCCGGGGAGTCGAAGTAAAGCTGGCGATCTTTGTAAGTGACCCAGAGGCAAGCCGGCTGTAACAGGCCAAACTTCACCCCCTTCTTGTGAAGCACTGCCTTCGTCCGATTAAAACCAGCCCTTCTCTTCGCCACTTCCGCGCTCCAATCCTGATAAATCCTGATCTCTGCATTCTCCCACTCGCTGCTCCTCTCCTTCGCCCATCTCAGCACACACTCACGGTCAACGAAGCGGTGAAAACGGACCAGCACCGCCGTAGGCGGCTCGTTTGGCTTGGGCTTCCTTAACAGCACTCGATGGGCACCTTCCAGCTCCAACGGCCCCTGGAGCGACCCCGCGCCCATTAACGAGTTCAGCATCACGGCCACTTAGGCCCCCAAGTCCGAACCTTCCTGCCCCTCCGGGAGGCCCAGGATCCTCAAGTTCTTCCGACTGGAGCGGTTCTCCAACTCCTCCATCCTCACTAGCCATTTCTTGTGGAGCGCCTCGTGCGACTCCACCTTCACTGCCAGACCTAGGAGTTCGTCCTCGCTCTCCGAGGCCTTTTGCCGTAGCTCTCGGATCTCTGCACCCTGAGCCGTCTGAGTCGCCATGAGCTTGTCCAGTGAGGCCTTAAACGGTTCCAGGATCTCAGCCTTCAGCTCTCTGAAGCAGCTCCTGCGCCCACTGCTGCCACGCTGCCGGTTCCCCGCCCACCGCCATCTTGTTTCTCCTGCCTCGCACCTTTCTCTGTTCCAAAGCCGATTTTTTAACCGCTCCGCTCCTGGTCCAATCCATCCACCGGCAGGTACGCGCAGTGGATGTGTTACCACACCGGAAAAGTCCAGCCAGCACAGCTACGGGCCCTTAAAAGAGCCCAAAAGACCGAAAATAGCGGGAGCTACCGAATGTGCGGCTTAGCTCCGCATCACCGCAACCGGAAGTCAACTTAATTGCTTTCTCAACTCTTATGTAAACATGTTTGACCAGTGCATATTAGGATTTTGAATATGTTTCATTTAATGAATATTAGAAGTGATAAGAGGGCTCTTCAGTGAATTCTGACGCATATTATTCCATGGTTTTACTTTCCTCCACCTTGACATTATTACACCAATAAATGCTTCAACAATTTTTTTTATCTGCACTCAAATTTACTGTGAGTTCCAGTCCCCCGAAGGTCTTTAACTATGGCTTCTGGAAATAAATATACCATGTCGGGGATTGTCCACTTGCAATGTCACTGCTTTATATTTAAAAAAAGGTGTGTTTAAAAAAAAAAAAACAGTGTCTCCAGTCAGGCATGGTTTTGTTCCTCTAAAGTTAATCAGGTTAAATTCACATGTCATACAAAGTAAGAGACTTGCTTTTATAAAGCACTATTCACATCGACTTTGGCTCTGAAGTGTTCTTTACAAATACAGACATGGGCAGTCAACGAGCATGCAGCAAGGCCCCACACCAATGAGCTAAATGACCAGTTAATGTTTGTGGCTTTGGTTAAAGAATACTAGGAGAACTCTGCTTTTAGTAAACTAGTGCCTTAAGACCATTTACATCCACCTAAGTAGGCACGCGAAGAAATCTGTTTAATGTCCCATGCCAGAGACAACAGTTCAGTACTGTATTGTCAGCCTAGATTATCCAGTTAAATCCTGGAGAGGCTCAAGAGGCGAGACCCAAACAACTGTAACAGGCTGACCCAAGTAGAATAAAGGGCATTTGAACATTTGTAACGTAAGCCGTACATCATTTTTAAGTTTGTTTCTGGATTGATCTTCTGCTGCCAGCTTCTGTTGATCTAGTCTTATACAGCTGGTGACTTAAGATCCATGGAAGAAGGAAAATAAAGAAAGACAACCACTTGTACAGCACCTTTCACTTCCACCAGATACCCCAAAGTCCTTTACAGCCAATAAAGTACATTTGAAGTATAGTCACTGTTTTAATGTGAGAAATGGAGGAGGAAGGGAATGACTCTCCTGCTCTGCAAAATATTAATAATAGTCTTTACTAGTGTCATAAGCACATTAACACTGCAGTAAAGTTACTGTGAAAATCCCAGTCACCACATTCCGGCACCGTTCGGGTACACTGAGAGAGAATTCACAATGTCTAGTTCACCTAACCAGCATAACTTTCGGGACTTGTGGGCGGAAACCAGAGTGCCCAGAGGAAACCCACGCAGACACAGGGAGAATGTGCAGGCTCCGCACAGACAGTGCCCCAAGCCGAGAATCTAACCCGGATCCCTGGTGCTGTGAAGTAACAGTGCTAACCATTGATACGGAGACCAGATCTGTGCACAATGCTCCAAGTGTGGCCTAACCATGGGATATGGAAACTGCGTTAGGGAGGTTGGTTCGTCACTTACCTTTATGACATTCTGGAAGCTTGTATTTCAGTTTTGCACATTCCCACTTGTTCTGTTCTGTGCAGATGTAAAAACAGCTGGAGCCAGAGAGAGACGCAATGCTGAGGCACAATCCCACACAGATCAAGCCCTCTCGCACCTCATTGCACCACCATCTCCCTCTCCTCAACCCAGCTTTCCAAAATTGTCCACCTGAGAGGGAAGATGAGATCTTGGTTTAATTCCTCATCTGAAAGACTGCACCTCTAATAGTACAATGCCCTTCCAGTACTGCATTGGAGTGTTGACCCTTAATTGCTATGACCTGGGAAAAAATATTTTATAATTGGTTGTCTTTACTGTTAGAAATCTTCCTGGGGATAGCAATGGTGCTGCTGGAGTGGACATGGAAAGCTTTAATGCCATCTGTTACTAGTTCTTTGTTGTGATGTCATTATGA
The DNA here is from genome assembly GCF_902713615.1 of Scyliorhinus canicula. Taxonomy (NCBI): domain Eukaryota; kingdom Metazoa; phylum Chordata; class Chondrichthyes; order Carcharhiniformes; family Scyliorhinidae; genus Scyliorhinus; species Scyliorhinus canicula. Next base: position 82,513,058 of record NC_052149.1, on the reverse strand, counting down.
TGGCCACTATTGCAGCCATCTGCACTGGCCAAAATATCACTGTCTGACCACATAGTTAGAGAATCGTATTTTACAGAATGACTTGATGTATATCACCAGTAGTAAATTTTGGAAAGCATCATAATTATCCTGCTTTCTGAAAATTTGTTAGTAAGGTAAAGATAGTATCATTTTCCAGGAATGTAGTTGAAGAAAGAGATTAAGTGAGAGCGACTGCCCTTGAAATCAGCACAGCATTTGACTGCGTGTGGTATCATAGAACTTGAACAAAATTGACATCTTGAAGAATCAGCAAAAACTCTGCTCAATGACATCACAGCTAACAGGAAGATCATTGTAATTGTTGGCGGTCAATCATCTCGGCTCCAGGGTTTTTCAGGGTAGTGTCCTAGGTTCAACCATCTTCAGCTGTTTCAACAATGACTTTGCTTCCATCATAACGTCAGAGGTAGAAGTGTTCGCTGATGATTGAACAGTGTTGGGTATCACCTGTAACTCTTCAGACACTGAAGCAGCCTGTGCTTAAATACAACAACACTTGGACAACGTTTAGAGTTGGGTTGATAAGTGGCAAGTAATATTTGCACCACACAAATTCCAGGGAGTGAACATCTCCAACAAGAGAGAATCTGACCATCTCCCTTGACATTCAAGGGTTGTGTAATCCTTGAAATGCCCCAGCATCTACATCTTGGAGATCATTATTGACCCGGACCTTAATGAACCAGCCATGTAAATACTAAAAGAGCAATCGGGAAGTGGGTGGTGGGGGAGGTGCGTATGGAGGCGGCTTCTTGTAAGGGCACCAGTCTGGGAGCATTGGTAACTGCGCCTCTGCTGTTCCCGCCGGCGCGGTACTCCACCAGCCCTGTGGTGGTGACGGCCCTGAGAGTTTGGGGCCAGTGGAGGCGGCATGTGGGAGCATCGGTCTGGGCCCCAATCTGTGATAATCACTGGTTGCCCCGGGAAGTATGGATGGCTGTAAATTCTGAAAAAAATTTGAAAATGGAGAATAAAAATATTACACAAAAAAAAGAGTTGGGTATTCTCTTGACTCCCCTCGCGTGCTCGCCATTTTCAAGGCAAAAGGCAGGAGCGTGAAGGAATGCTTTTCACGTGCCTAGTTGAGTGCAGCTCTGACAAAATTCATAAAGCTTGGCAACACTCAGAGCAGATGAGCCTGCTCAATCAGCATCCGATCAACCACCTTGAAACATTTTGGACAAGCACAGCAAGTGCATGAAACCATGAATGCCTGCAAGGTCCTTCCCAAATTTTGCATCATCCTGACCTCAAACTTCATCGCTGCTTCTTCATTGTCACTGGATCAAAATTCTGGAACCCCTTCACTCCCTAACATTACTGTGGGTTTACCTACATCATGTGAACTGCAGCAGGACAGGAAGGCGGCTCTCCAGTAGTTAGGAATGGGAACATATTTAGGCCATGCCAGCATGCTCACATCCTGTGAATGAAGGACTTTTTAAAAAAAAAACTACATGTGACTACAGTAGTTCAAGAAAGGGGCTCACCACTAGCTTCTCCAGTAATTGGGCATAGACGAGAGATTTTGGCCATGCCAGCGCGCTCACATACCTGAATGGATGTTTTTTTTTTAAAACACTTGCTGGCATCTGTCAGTTTGCTCTACATTATCGTATGATATGCAAATGTTTAGGGAAGCATTGCTAATACAAAACTTAAGATCCATTTTTCAAGGTCTGTTGGGCAGCCAGCTTCATGAAAAATGTGGGTGTTCCAAATTTGTTTAACTCCATTCTATTTTTATTCTCACTGTCTTACAATCTGCTCACCCCTTCTTGATGTGGTCAGTGGCCATGCAAAATCAGCACTATTGTTCATTTTAATGGAAGCGTTCAAAATCTTGAATAGCTTTGTTAGACTCTCTTGGCTGTCACCTGTATCGTGTGACAATGATTTACACCATGACTAATTCTCTGCCTCACCTTGGCATGGCAGTCTCTGCCGCATTTTCTGCAGATGAAAGTAGTAGACCAAAAAATTGCAAGATTTGCTGAACACTTTTCTCTTGGCTATCTTCTCCGGTAGTTGATCCTACCATTTCGCTCTTCCAGGCAGTTGGCCTCCAGAGGCCGCAATTATCGGCGAGTAACGCCAAGTTGTCTGTATTGATGACCACAGTCTCCGTATTTTAATATCTCATTTGCAGATATTTTATAGCGGAGGTGTTCATGCCCACTGGGTCATGTCTGGAAGAATTTTACATATACAGTTGTTATCCAGCCGATGAACATGGCTGAACCAGCGCAGGTGTCATTGGCTTAGAAGTGAGTGTATTGCTGGTGGAATTGCACCTTTTAAGTCATGGACTTTGTCCTGTCAAGAGATGCCGAGGATGTATCATAAACAGCGAAAGTGGAAACTGTTGAGCCTTTTCTCATGCCTAGCATATGTTGTCCAGATCTCACCATTATAGATGAATGCACTGATGGCACAGACTTGGTCGACTTCTAGTTTGATTTTTGCTGCTGTTCCGCACTCTTGCTCAGCTTGGACATAACCGGTGTATTTCAGCATCAAGCAAGAGATTGATTGTTGGTGATTATGGAGCCAAGATATGTGAAACAATCGAAACCCCCACATTGCCAGTGCTGATTCTTTTAAAATATTATTTCACCGGATGTTGGTAATGCTGACTAGGTCAGTATTTTGCCCATCCCAAATTGCTCTTGAGGTGTTTGATGGCAGTATGGCAACATCTTTGACTATGATGTGTCTGCCTGGTGCTGACTTTCAAACCAAACTCCTTATACATGTGAGTGTCTGCCAGTTTTAGCTGCAGATTTGCCTCTACATGGAATGCCAGTGCATCATCATTGTGTTGAGAAATTGAGTTATGGACTTGGCACATTATTGCCTTGGATTGTAGGCAGGCATGGCTGAGCACCTTTCCGTTTGTTCTGGAATGTTAGATGACATGATGACTGAGTAAATAAGGAGAAATTGTCCATTGGCAGAAGGGTTGACAACTGGAGATCACAGATTTAAGATGATTGACAAAAGAACCAGGGGTGACAAGAACTTTTAAAACCCCACAAGTTGTTGTGATGGGTAATGCACTGCCTAAAAGTATGGTGGAAGTAGATATAATAGAGAATTGGATAAATATCTGAAAAGGGAAATAATATAATTGGAAAATGGGGAAGGAGCATGATTAATTGAACAGCTGTATCAAAAACCCAGAACAGGCCCAGTAGCAGGCTTGATGTCCTTCCTGTGCTGTTTCATTTTATGATTCTATAGAGGAGTTCTATTAGGTTTGATCAGGATTTAAATGTGCTGAGTTTAAATCTCCAAGCACCACACGTTGATTGAATCTAATAAGCTAGTTTATGCATCATTATGCCATGGCCATCTCTTGTAAGCCCAGTGAAAACAGTTATTTGCCACAAATCTAAATATCTCTGTTTGAATTGATAAGACTGTTGTATGTAGTATGTGTGCATTAGGCACCAGCAACGGGCAGCACGGTAGCATTGTGGATAGCACAATCGCTTCACAGCTCCAGGATCCCAGGTTCGATTCCGGCTTGGGTCACTGTCTGTGTGGAGTCTGCACATCCTCCCCGTGTGTGCGTGGGTTTCCTCCGGGTGCTCCGGTTTCCTCCCACAGTCCAAAGATGTGCAGGTTAGGTGGATTGGCCATGATAAATTGCCCTTAGTGTCCAAAATTGCCCTTAGTGTTGGGTGGGGTTACTGGGTTGTGGGGATGGGGTGGAGGTGTTGACCTTGGGTAGGGGGCTCTTTCCAAGAGCCGGTGCAGACTTGATGGGCTGAATGGCCTCCTTCTGCACTGTAAATTCTATGTAAAAACACAAAGGCAATATCAGAGTGCTTTGAACTTTACCTCTAAGCTTAATTTGAGTGTTGTAGAAAAGGTTAATGATCTTGAATAGGTATTGCTTAAAATGATTTTGCCATTGTAGATTCTGGCGGTGGAGGAGGCGGTGGAGGAGGTGGGGGAGGAGGATTCGGTGGTTATTGGGAACGTGGAGCCAATCTAAAGGAGTATTATGAGAAGAGAGATGAACAGGAAGCCCAAGCAGTAAGTAGAGCTGTACAGCGACTGTCTTTAATAATTTAATAATCTTTATTGTCACAAGTAGGTTTACATTAACACTGCAATGAAGTTACTGTGAAAAGCCCCTAGTCGCTATATTCCGGCGCCTGTTAGGGAACATGGGGGGAGAATTCAGAATGTCCAAATTACATAACAGCACGTCTTTCGGGACTTATGTGAGGAAACCGGAGCACCTGGAGGAAACCCACGCAGACACAGGGTGAATGTGTAGACTCTGCACAGTGACCCAAGCTGGGAATCAAACCTGGGACCCTGCCGCTGTGAAGCAACTGTGCTAACCACTGTGCTACCCATTAATAATTCAGTATGATCACGGAGATAGTTTGGAAGATACTTTCTGCATAGCACGTACTATTAAGTACAGACAAAATTGTATTTTCCCTCAAGAAAAACGCTGTGAATGTTGGAAATGAGAAATAAATACAGAAATACACAGGCCTAGTAGCATCCTAGAAACAGTGTGCTGAGATGGATCGAGCCTGGGACCTCGGCGCCGTGAGGCTGCAGTGCTACCCACTGTGCCACCATGCTGCCCACAATTTTTGAATTCTGACATTTGAAGCCAAGACATCTTGCAAATAAGATTATGCCTCTGAAATAAAAGTTGTACAGACATATTTTGTTGGGATTGTGAATTCAGAAATATATATCTGTGCCTATTTGCATTTCAGACGTCTGTTAAACTGCATAATTGGTAGAATAAACAATCAGAAATGATACTCCTGCCTAGTGGTTAGCACAACCGCCTCACGGCGCTGAGGTCCCAGGTTCGATCCCGGCTCTGGGTCACTGTCCGTGTGGAGTTTGCACATTCTCCCCGTGTCTGCGTGGGTTTCGCCCCCACAACCCAAAAATGTGCAGAGTAGGTGGATTGGCCGTGCTAAATTGCCCCTTAATTGGAAAAAATAATTGGGTAATCTAAATTTAAAAAAAAAAAAGAAATGATACTCCTTGGTGTCTTAGTCGGTCAGTGTGTGGTGCGCCATTGGGTTACAAAGGTTTGGTTTCTGATCTGTAATGAGGTAGTTGGTGATGATGATGGCACTAATTGGTATTGATACCTTTGGGTTTGGAAACTAGCAAATTCTCACTTCTCAAAGGGTAGGTATACAAGCTGCATGTAAACGTGACTTCGCTGTTATGGATCCTAAATAAGTAGGTGCAGGGACCCATACCAATCTAGTTTAGACCTGTCTTTCTCTAGTTTTTGATCTGGCACTGTTGAGATTGATAGCCTACCACAGACCAAGAGCTGAGCCCGAATACCTCAACACGTTTGGCAGTCCATTTAGATACTTGGCCATTACAGGAATAATTGTATTTCTTCACTGTATTTTTTGTGTAAGCTTTTGGAAAACATAGCCATGGTATTTTGTATGAAAAAGATAAACATTATTTTTGTACACCTTTTTGTAACAAAATAACTTTTTCCTAGACCCTGGAATCTGAAGGCTTGGATTTGAATGCTGGCCTTCATGGCAACTGGACACTTGAAAATGCCAAAGCTCAACTTAACCAATTCTTCCAAAAAGAGAAGATTCAAGCAGATTATAAGTTTTCACAAGTGGGACCTGACCACAACAGGTTTGGCTTATTTTAATTGTGGACTAATCGATTGAGCAATTCTACAATAATTATTTTCATGGTTTTCATGTCATGCAATTCTGAGATGGTAAATTAGTACCCTATTAATCCCCACTTTTGAAATAAGATTAAATTGGAGCAATGTGACTGTTGCCTCCTATGGATCTGCCCAAACTTGTGTGGCCGATGCACTGATCTGCTTGAAATAAAATAGTAATTCTTCCAGAGACCACGCAATAAAGAATAGCACAACTTTTGAAGTTCATCTAGTTGAATTAATACATGTTCCAGAATAAACATTGTATCTGCCACAGACAGTAAATCAAATGTATATTGTCGTTTTAGATCCAAAAGATAATTACTTCAGTCATTTGAATTATAGAAGTTGCAAACTATTTAAATGTGTAGAGTTGGCTCAGTGGTAGCACATACCCCTTTGAATCAGACGTTTGTGGATTGAACACCGACTTCACATATACACAAGCACATATACTAGATTGACACTTCAATGCAGCACAGCAGGAGTGCTGCACAGTCAAGGATGGAGCTTTTTAGATGAAATATTAAAATAACTATCTACCCCCTCCGATGGATATAAAATATCCCATGTAAAGATTGCCATATGAGAGGGCGGCACGGTGGTGCAGTAGTTAGCACTGCTGCCTCGAACTGCCGAGGACCCGGGTTCGATCCCCCAGGTTGCTGTGTGGAGTTTTCACATTCTCCCCATGTCCGCATGGGTCTCACCACGACAGCCCAGAGATGTACATGTTAACTGTAAATCTATCTAACCCCTCCGATGGATATAAAATATCCCATGTAAAGATTGCCATATGAGAGGGCGGTAAGGTGGTGCTGTAGTTAGCACTGCTGCCTCAAACCACCGAGGACCCGGGTTTGATCCTGGTCCCAGGTCGCTGTGTGGAGTTTTTATATTCTCCCCATGTCCGCAGAAGTCTCACCCCCACAACCCAGAGATGTACAGAGTAGGCAGATTGGCCATTTTATGTTGACCCTTAAAAGATTTTTTTTTAAAAATGTTGCCATGTGAATAGCATCAAGCTGGCTAACATTTACCCCTCAAGCTGGCTAACATTTACCCCTCAAGCTGGCTAACATTTACCCCTCAAGCTGGCTAACATTTACCCCTCAAGCTGGCTAACATTTACCCCTCAACCTCTCTCCCAAAGAAGAAGCTTTGCTTGTTTTTCTCATTACAGCAATGACATAATCTCAAATATATTTCATTGGGAGTGCTTCGTAAACTTTGAGGATATAAATGGTGCTCTCCAAATGCTTATTTACCTAAGCTGCCAGGATTTCTTGTGTTTTTAATTTCCTAAATCAGGCACCAATTTACTTTGTATACAAAACCGAAAATAACGTGAAAATGCAGCAGGAAATGTTTGCAACATTATTTTGCCATGATTCAGGCTAGTCCAGATGGCAAAGATGCATTGTGCATAAAAATAAACTTGTTGAGTAATTACTCAACAATAAATTCATTCTTTTTCTTGGTTTTACCGATTTGTCCTGGGTCCTGGACGGTGTATCTGTAGTAACTGAGAAAGATGACCCGATAATCTCCCAGGTCGTTGCAGTGCCTTTCTGAATAATACTAGGTTGCATGAAAACTTGACTTTTTCAATGATCTCCTGTCATGCCTGGAGGAAGAAGAATGTAAGGATCAATAAAGGGAGACAAACCATGAAAAAGATGGAGTTTAAAGGACCAGCGAAAATACACCTCGAGATTGTTTTTGGATTCTCCATTAACTTTCTTGTATTCCTCATAATGCTGTTATTGAACTTGGTAGTAATGCTGCAGAATAAATTTATAATGGTGATTCCATGTAGGCAGACTGTAAAAGGCAGTTTGTCTCATTTGATCAGTTTGAACTGTATAGCAACTGTTCAATGTTTACGGTGTTCAATCTGTACTTATTCAAATAAGGTTGATTTGAGTAACAATTTTCAGGCTAAATAGAGCTGTAATGTACTATTTAGGTCACATCGAGTTTTTAAATTGATGTTTTAACTCAAATGACAATGTAATTGTAATATATTTAGGAACTGTATTGTAAGCAGCATATTGATCTATGAGAAAGCCATTGTGAGGGAAAAGTATTTTTAAAGTGTCATAGAAGTGATCCAGTTGCAGCTCATGGTTTCTGCTTGTTTGAAAACGGATTTATTCCATACTTCATGGTATGGTACCAGTATGTTTCTCAGCCAGCTTGCCTTGTTATATAGAGCTTTCTATGGGGTAGTTGCCCAGTACCCCTATGAATGCTATGGATACCTAAATATGATATAGTAGATACCTACTAATTGGGAAATAAATCAACAATTAGTGAATTTCTATTGAACTTCAAGATGCAATATATTCTTCCAAGGTGATGGTTTCCATTTATTTGGTGATTTTACGACTTTACTAGGCCAAATAGCAGGGATCTACTGTGCAAGCACTTTCCTATGTTTGCCTATACTTTTGGGAAGGTACTAAATTATCTAATTATATTCCATTTCCCCAAATATTATGTATTTATGTTGTATATCTTGAGTCTATGAAATAGTCATTACCTTGAGGAGAAAAAACATAGGTGTACACCAGCTATGTACTTTGGAAACTCAGTGGTCAGGGGGTTCTTCCCTGTCTAATGTGCAATGGTATTACAACTTCAAAACTTGTGTGTTAGATTGCAAATATTTTTACAGCAGAGATGATGTGTGTAGGTATAAAACTGAATAAAAGTGACAGACTTGTCGCTCACTTAATCTGTCATGGTGGTGAGGTGACACCAGAAACCCCTCTTGCAAACATGTGACGTTGCTTAGGCTGCACTAAGCTGCCACATGGTATCCTTCCATTGTAGGAATGATGGTCCAAGCAATCATAGACAGCTGTTGATTTCTGGTGTCACTTTTCCTGTAGGTGTTCTAGGGGACCTAGGGCTGATGGAGATTGGAACTTTACTGAGCTTGGCAGAGAAACATACTGGCATCCAAGAATGGTGGATAATGGGCCTATTAACAGGCTTCTCTGAATCGTGAAGTTGCTGTGCTTGATCTGAATTGACCAAATATAGGATCAGAAGTGAGTTATACAGATTTAAAAAAAAAAAGATGAATGCATAGTACTGAAGAAAAGCTGTTGATCATGAGAACTAGATTCCAAGACTGAGTAATATATTGATGGAACACCATTTGCTTGTCATCTTTAGAACTGCATGACCAAACTTGTATTTGGATGCATGTCAAAGCAATAGAAAATTTGGATGATATGGCAATACCATATTTTACTTTATTCAATGGAATTGGTCAGTCAGGAAGCTAGTTCCAGCTCGATAGTTTTCCATTCAAATACTGATGCATGGTTGAAATTAACCATATATACAATGCTTCATCACCAAAGTGTAATGGGGCCAATTTTCTTTTTTTATTCATACTAAGGGGGGGCATGAGTGCGTTTTTCTGACGAAGGCCTCAGTGACGTTTTAAATTGCAGGTATAAATGGAGCAAGTATTAACGCAGCTTAAAATCTTTTGTATGATGTGCTCCAATTCATTTCTTTATATCAATGTATTTTAAGAAATGTAGCTCGAATATAAAATGGTTATTTTGATCTAATACATATGTGAATAGGTAGTTTTGGCAATTGTTTGTGATCAGATTCAGATGTAAAGAAAAATTGCATACCCATGCAAGAACGTACGTGCTTGAGATTAGAGCACATAGTTTTTCAAAACTAGTACATTTAATGCTATCTAGTAACCATTGTTTTGTATTGTACATAAGTCATTTTTTTTGTTTGTATCACAGGTAAAAATGGATTCATAAATGAGTATGTAATTTATTAAAACTTCCACGCACATGTATGGCAAATATTTCCAAATACTTTTCAGTCAGTATATGGCAACGGATGAGTTACATAAGCTGCTCTGATGCACAGTAAGATAATGAAATGTACCCAAATTTGGCTTGTGGGGCTTAAAAATAACTTCCACACAATGGGTGCCATACCAGTTACGGCTAAAAGTTTTTCTGTTTATGCCAAGACTGTGTTGTAAATTCAAATAACCATTTTTAAGTAAAGGACTTTTGTTTTTCAATTGATATTCAAGCTTCTCTGCTTCCACTCTATTTTTGTGGTAAATGGTGCTTGTATAACCATCTATTGAGTTACGCCAATGCCTCTCTATAATCCTCCTTTGTAGGTATTCAAGTAGATGGACCTGACTTGCCTTCGAAGATTTCTACTTAATTTCCTGCCGAAAATGAGATTTTTGCTTGTGGGGTGATGTGGAGGTGCCGGCGTTGGACTGGGGCGGGCACAGTAAGAGGTCTTGCAATACCAGGTTAAAGTCCAACAGATTTCTTTGGAATTACTAGCTTTCGGAGCGTATCTCCTTCATCAGGTGACTGAACCTGATGAAGGAGCTACGATCCGAAAGCTAGTGATTCCAAAGAACCCTGTTGGACTTTAACCTGGTATTGTAAGACTTCTTCTTGTGGGGAGATATTGGTGTAAACGCTTGGTCTGCATTTCCTGCATAGCAGTCAGTAGAGCAGTGCCACTAATTGTGCACCATGCTAAACATCTGCATTGCTTCATAGAAATTGGTTATATTTGTCTTTGAATCCTGTTGAATTTTGATTTTAGTTATTGTTCAGATATATCTGATTGTCACTGTTAGAAACTGGAACAGATGCAACGTTTAAACTCGTGCTTAAAATTTCTAGATTACTATTTGCAGGAATTCGATCTCCTACGTCTGAAATATTTGCATGGAGTGCTTGTATTCCCACTTCACCAGTCACACCTATAGTATAAAAATTAAACTTTCAAATCTTTTGCCATTTATTCAGAATATGCGGGGCATTATTTAGTTAAATTTAATTACTTGTTTTCGTATCAGTGGGATGGTGAAAGTGTTGAAACGACAGAGTTAATTTCATGTTGTGCATGTCATTTCAGGAGTTTTATTGCAGAGATGACTATTCACGTGAGACAGCTTGGAAGAAGTAAGTAGCTACTTAGATTTTGACGCGAATAGTTTTACTGTTGACTTGTAAGGCTTGTAAAAAATAATTATTTTAACAAGCTGCAATTAGCTCAGCTGCCATGCAGTCGTCTCTATTGGACTTTCAGACCAGCAAATCAGCTGGACTATATCAAGAACAAAACTGAAAAATTCTTGAAGTAATATTCTTTACAAATGAAACTTCTTACAAAAGTGGAGAGAAATTTTAATTTTGAAGAAGGGCTGAAGATAATAAGTGTGGAGGTAGTACAGTAAGTCAGCATAAATGCATAAAGCATAGATAATTTTTTATTTTATGTAGATAAATTGGAAGTTGAAAATTCCACTTTTTTACTTTAGGCATGTGGAAATACAGTGGTCATTGTATATAAATCTAGATATTTTATGTACCTCATTCGAGATTGAAAGGTAAACTATTGGAAGTGTGAAAGGTGGACCAAGTCCTCTTTTGGGTTTATATGCTGATCGATTTCTCTCCTAACAAAGCAATTTTACCAAAGTTAAAGGCCATAAATTAATTTATAATTAGAAAATGCCAAGCTGATTAAGTGCAGTGAAATTAATTTAACATCAGGGGGCAATGTCAGGTCTAAAGTTTGGAGGGAGCATACAGGATCGCACTGATTGAAAAGAGAGAACATATATTTGCAGACACTAGTTAACATGAAGGTGAGAATCTTGATTTGATTCGAAGCTTTGTACAGTGACCCTCATCTTGTACAAAAATCATGTTTTTTTTTTGAGATGGAATTTTGGACAGTCTCATCTCGTATGTGAGTATACGTCTGTCCCGCAGTTGCTGCAAAGTATAATGTTCTATAATCACAATGAATTAAATAAAGCATCTGCTATATTCTGCGTTGAGATGTATGGGTGATGATGACTGAACTTCAGTTTACCAGTTAATAACTAAGTTTTTTCGATAAATCACAGTAAATAAATGTGGGTTAAAATTAGAATCCATGCACTAATCCGAGGATTAGGAAGCATTCTTCACTCCACGCACACATAAAATGCTTCAGTGTTGGGGTTATCACCCTATGATCCAGACAGATACATTTGCAGTTATGCACTTTGGTAGGAAAATGAAGGTGCTGAATATTATTTAAATGACAAAAGGCTGCAGAAAACTGCAACATTGGAGGGATTTGGGGTTCCTTGTGCAAAAATCACAAAAAGCTGGCATGCAAGTACAGCAGGTATTTGGGAAGGAAATGGAATGTTCGCCTTTATTTCAAAGGGAACAGAGTATAAAAATAGGGATGTCTTTCTAAAACTATATATAAGCCAATAGTTAGACCACACCTAGAATGCTGTGAACAGTTTTGGTCCCCTTATCGAAGGAAGATTTACTGGCAATAGAGGCAGTCCCTGGGTTGATCCCTGGAATGGGGAGAATGAGAAGGGGTTGAGTAGATTTGTCCTGTACTCATTGGAATTTAGAAGACTGAGAGGTGACCTTAGAGGAGACGTATAGGATTCTCAGAGGGTTTGACAGTGTTAGTGCTGAGAAGATGTTTCCTCTTGTGGGAGAGTAGAACCAGGGAGCATAATGGCAGAGGAAGGGGTCACCCAATTCAGGCAGAGATGAGGACAAATTTCTTCCCTCTGTGGAATTCTTTATTGCAGAGAGCTGTAGAGGCTGGACCGTTAATTATGTTCAAGGCTGAGGTAGTCCAAAGATGTGCAGGTTAGGTGGATTGGACGTGCTAAATTACCCTTCCATGTCCAAAAAGGTTAGGTTGGGTGGTGTTACTGGGTTTCAGGAATAGGGTGGGGGTGTGAGCTTAGGTAGGGTGCTCTTTTCAAGGGCCGGTGTAGACTTGATGGGCTGAATGGCCTCCTTCTGCACTGTCAATTCTATGATAGACATTTGTTAATCAGTAAGGGAATTGAGGGTTATGAGGATAAGGTGGGAAAGTGAAATTGAGGATTATATCCAATCAGCCATGATCTCATTGAATGGGGAGCAGACTCTATGGGCTGAGTGGCCTACTTTTGCCTTGACATCTTAAGAGTCTCACTTGAAAGTGGGGAACTTGAAAAAGAGGCACGTTTGAGTTTTATTGTGCAATAAACTTTGGTGAATGAAAATTCTCCTCTCTTCCATGTCCATTCTTAAGATTCAAAAGAATCTCAAGTTTCTTTACAGTTGTCTGTTTAGATTGCTAACTTTTTAAAGACACATTGTATGCTTGGTAAATGTTTTGCATTGAAAAGGTGACTGTCTGAACACACGACAATTATTCCAAAGATCGTGGCTAATCCATATAAGTTCTGGCTAGTTTATCAGTTGTCCTTATTGTTTGGCTCGGCTTTACTTGAATCTTCATTCCTTTTACCAGATGAACATTTGCAGGTGGGTGGAATTTAGTAAAGTAAGCAGCGATCACTGAAAGGTTACAGGTTTAGTTTACGATAGTTAGGATGGTGAGTTCCACATTAAAAATTTTTTTAAAATGTTTTCGTTGACATTGAAAAGCAACTTATTATATAATTTGCGAAGGCAGTTTCTGATTGTAGAAGAATATGGTGGGTGACATGCCTGAACATTCACATTTGCTGATTATCCTGAAGTATTCAGAAAAATAGTCACTGCAATTTTATAGCCCAGCAATTGGAATCTTCGAGCATCTTGTGTTTTTAAAATAAAAGTATTTTGTTTCTTTTTTATGCAAATTTAGAATACTCAGTTATTTTTTTTCAAATTAAGAGGCAATTTAGCGAGGCCAATCCACCTACCCTGCACATCTTTGGGTAAGGGGTGAGACCCACACAGACACGGGGAGAATGTGCAAACTCCGCTCGGACAGTGACCCTGGGCTGAGATCAAACATGGGTCCTCGGAGCCGTGATGCTGCAGTGCTAACCACTGTGCCCTGTGCAGCCCAATCTTCAAACAATGTGTTGCACAGTGATTTTTATTCGTCTTTAAGTTATTAGATTGCGCAACTTATGGAAGTGCATGAGTTGCATAAATAATATTGCACAATTCACGCTGAAAGATGAATTAAAGAAATAGCAGGCGAGGATGGAGGAGATGGAGAACCGCTCCTGCCGGAAGAATTGACGGATTTTGGGCCTCTTGGAGGGGCTGGAAAGTTCGGATTTGGTGGCCTATGTGGTCCTAATGTTGAACTCGCTGATGGGTGCAGGGTCGTTTCGTGGTCCCCTGGAGCTGGAAGGCGCCCATCGAGTGCTGCAGCGGAAGCCCAGGCAGAACGAACCGCCCATGGTGGTGCTGGTCCGTTTTCACCGCTTGGTTGACCGGGAGTGCGTGTTGAGGTGGGCGAAGAAGGAGAGGAGCAGCAGGTGGGAGAAAACAGACGTTCGGATTTTTCACGACTGGAGCTCGGAGGTGGTGAGGAGAAGGGCTGGCTTCAATCGAGCGAAGGGAATGCTCCACAGGAAGGGGGTGAAGTTTGGCCTTCCACAGCCGGCTCGCCTCTGGGTCACGTGCAAGGACCGCCAGCTCTATTTTGACTCTCCGGAGGAGGCCTGGGCTTTTGTCCAGGCTGAGAACTTGGACTCGAACTGAGGGCTGGGGGGAAATGTACTTTGTTTGGAGGCTTTGCCCTCTTAGATATCCTTTCGCCTATATTGGCTGTGTTTGCTGATGGTTGTTTCCTGTTTGTTTACGGTGTTTTCGCTTTTTTGGTTATGGTTATTTGGGTTCTTTCGGGGTTTTTTGGGACTGTTGATTATTTATTGTGGTGCTTTGTTTTTGTTTTTTCCACTGGTGGGTTGGGGAGCAGGTTGGGGCCCCGATTGGTCACGTGTCCGTCTTTTTCCTGCGTGTTGTGTCGGGGGGCAGGGCTCGGGTTGGAAGTGCGGGCTTTCTTCCCACGCCGGAGGAATTGGGGGCAGGGCTGGCGCTGGTAGGGAGGGATTGGTGGCTGTGTGGCATCGGGGGGGGGGGGGGGGGTGTCGTGGTTATGGCGGGAGTAGCTGGGGTCAGCAGAAGTCAGCTGACTCACGGAAGCATAATGTTGGGGCTAATGCAGCTAGGGGGGCCCTAGCTTGTGGGGGGTTTTGGGGGGGGGGGGGGGGTGTGCCGGGTTGTGGCTGCAGGGACTGAGGGAATGGATGGTGAGGGGGGGGGGGGGTCTGCCACCGTGGGGAGCAGGCTTGGGGGGTTCCCTGGGCACGTGGTGGGTTGAGAAAGGGCTATGGCTGATCGGCGCAGAGGGAAGGGGACGGCCCCTCTGGTTCGGTTGGTCACATGGAACGTGAGGGGGCTGAATGGTCCGGTGAAGCGATCCCAGGTCTTGGCTCACTTGAGGGGGCTGGGAGCGGATGTGGCTATGCTCCAGGAGACGCACCTCAGGGTTACGGATCAGGTGAGGCTAAGAAAAAGTTGGGTGGGACAGGTGTTTCACTCGGGGCTTGATGCAAAGAACCGTGGGGTGGCAATTTTGGTGGGTAAGAGCCTGTCGTTCGTCGCGTCCAAAGTGGTGGCGGATAGTGCAGGTCGATATGTGATGGTGTGTGGGAGACTTCAGGGGGAGCGGGTGGTCTTGGTTAATGTTTATGCCCCCAACTGGGATGATGCGGGCTTCATGCGGCGTATGCTGGGCCTGATCCCGGGCCTGGAGACAGGGAGATTGATTCTGGGTGGGGACTTTAACACGGTGTTGGATCCGGCTCTGGATCGCTCGAAGTCTAGGACGGGCAGGAGGCCGGCAGCGGCCTCGGTGCTGAGGGGGTTCATGGACCAGATGGGAGGGGTGGACCCTTAGAGGTTTTTGGAGCTGGGGGGTAGGGAGTTTTCCTTTTTCTCCCATGTTCATAAGGCGTATTCCCGGATTGACTTTTTCGTGCTTAGCAGGGCACGGATCCCGAGAGTGGCGGGGGCGGAGTATTCGGCGATAGCCATTTCTGATCATGCTCCACATTTGGTGGACCTGGAGCTGGGGGAGGGGAAGGATCAGCGCCCGCTGTGGAGGTTGGATGTGGGGCTTTTGGCAGAGGAGGAAGTGTGTGGGCGGATCCGTAGGGGTATGGAGGGGTATCTGGAAACCAATGACAACGGGGAGGTGCAGGTTGGGATGGTTTGGGAAGCGCTAAAGGCAGTGGTTAGAGGGGAGCTGATATCTATTCGGGCGCACAGGGAGAGGGTCGAGAGGGAGAGGCTAGTGGAGGAGATGGTCAGGGTGGATAGGACATATGCAGACACCCCGGAGGAGGGGCTTCTGAGGAAGCGGCGCAGTCTCCAGGCAGAGTTCGACGTTTTAACCACCCGTAAGGCGGAAGCGCAGTGGGTGAGGTCACAGGGGACGGTGTATGAGCACGGGGAGAAGGCAATTCGGATGTTGGCTCACCAGCTCTGGAAGCGGGAGGCCGCTAGAGAAATTGGGGGAGCCACGGACGCAGGTGGGAACTTAGTACGGGGTGGAAAGGACATCAATGGGGTGTTCAGTTCCTTTTATGAGGGGCTGTACCGGGCGGTACCCCCCGGGGAAGCAGGCGGGATGGACCGCTTTTTGGATAAGCTGGAGTTGCCAAGAGTAGGGGAAGAGTGGGTGGAGGGTTTGGGGGCCCCAATTGAGTTGGAGGAGCTGGTGGAGGCGGTGGGGAGCATGCAGACAGGGAAAGCGCCGGGGCCTGAAGGGCTCCCAGTGGAATTCTATAAGAAATTTTCAGATTTGCTGGGCCCGCTGCTGGTGAAGACCCTGAATGAGGCTAGGGAGGGGGCGCTCTGCCCCTGACGATGTCCAGGGCAATTATCTCTTTGCTTCTGAAGCAAGACAAGGACCCCCTTCAGTGTGGGTCTTATAGGCCGATCTCGCTCCTTAACGTAGATGTCAAGTTTTTGCCAAGGTGCTGTCAAGGAGGGTGGAGGATGTGGTCCCCACGGTGATTCATGAGGACCAAACGGGGTTTGTGAAGGGGAGACAATTGAATGCCAACGTGCGGAGGCTCCTGAATGTTATGATGATGGCGCCGGTGGCTGGGGAGTCAGAAATAGTGGCGTCCATGGATGCGGAAAAAGCTTTTGATAGGGTGGAGTGGAGTTATCTGTGGGAGATGTTGCGGAGGTTTGGGTTTGGTGAGGGGTTCATCAGCTGGCTGAGGTTGCTGTACAGCTCCCCGGTGGCGAGTGTGGTGACGAATGGGAGGAGGTCGGAGGCTTTCCAGAGGGACGAGGCGGGGTGCCCCTTGTCTCCCCTGCTCTTCGTGTTAGCAATTGAGCCCCTGGCCATGGCGCTGAGGGACCCAAAGAGTTGGAGGGGGATTGTGTGGGGTGAGGGGGGGAAGAGAGGAGGAGGAGCACCGGTTGTCGCTGTATGCCGATGATCTGCTGCTGTATGTTGCGGACCCGGCTGAGGGGATGCCAGAGGTGCTGAGGATACTTGAGGAGTTTGGGGACTTTTCGGGATATAAGCTCAATGTGGGGAAAAGCGAGCTGTTTGTCCTGCATCCGGGGGGTCAGGAGAGGGAGATAGGGGAACTTCCGTTGAAGAGGGCTGAGAGGAGCTTTAGGTATCTTGGGGTCCACGTGGCTAGGACCTGGGGGGGGGCTATGCATAGGCTTAACTTTTCGCGGCTGATGGGGCAGATGGAGGAGGAGTTCAGGTGGGATGCGCTGCCGCTCTCGTTGGCGGGCAGGGTCCAGTCGGTTAAAATGTCGGTGCTCCCGAGGTTTTTGTTTCTTTTCCAGTGCCTCCCCATATTGATCCCGAAGGCTTTTTTCAGAAGGGTGAATAAGTCTATTCTGGAGTTTGTGTGGGTGCGGAAGGCCCCGAGAGTAAGAAGGGTATTTTTGGAGCAAAGAAGGGAGGTAGGAGGCCTGGCACTGCCCAACCTGTGTGGGTATTATTGGACGGCGAACGTGGCAATGATTCGCAGGTGGGTGACGGAAGGGGAGGGTGACGCATGGAGAGGGTGACGCATGGAAGAGATTGGAGGTAGCGTCCTGTGGGGGTACGAGCCTGGAGGCTTTGGTGATGGCCTCGCTTCCACTCCCCCTGGCAAAGTACTCCATGTGTCCGGTTGTGGTTGCGACCCTTAAAATCTGGGGAAGAGGCAGGTGGCGGAGTTTCCGCGGCTGCCCCCAAGGGGGATGCAGGACAGGATGCTTTCGGGGACGTGGGTCGGTGAAGGAAAGATCTTGGCTATTTACCAGCTGATGCAGGAGGAGGAGGAGGCCTCAGTAGATGAGCTCAAAGCGAAATGGGAGGAAGAGCTAGGGGAAGAGATTGAGGATGGGACGTGGTCGGACGCCCTGGAGAGGGTGAATTCTTCCTCTTGCGCATAGCTCAGCCTAATTCAGCTGAAGGTGCTGCACAGGGCTCACATGACGGGAGCAAGGATGAGCCGGTTTTTCGGAGGGGAGGTGTTCGGGTGGCCCGGCAAACCACACCCACATGTTTTGGGTATGTCCGGCCCTGGAGGGGTTTTGGAAGGGGGTGGCGGGGATTTTGTCGGAAGTGGCTGGGTCTAGGGTCAGGCCGGGCTGGGGGCTCGCGATCTTTGGGGTAGCTTCGGAGCCGGGAGTGCAGGAGGCGAGAGAGGCCGGCATTCTGGCCTTTGCGTCTCTTGTAGCCCGGCGCAGGATTCTTTTACAGTGGAAGGATACGCGGCCCCTGAGTTCGGAGACCTGGGTCAACGACATGGCTGGGTTCCTCAAGTTGGAGAGGATGAAATTTGCCCTGAGGGGGTCGGTACAGGGGTTCTTTCGGCGGTGGCAGCCCTTTCTCCATTTCCTGGCGAAGAGGTAGAGAGTGGTCGGTCTCTGCAGCAACCTGTAGTTGGGGGGTTTGTTATGTTATTTTCTTCTTTCTTGGATTGCTATTTGTTATTATTTCGTTGGGGGGGGTGGGGGGGGGAGTGTTCTTTTCTTGTCTTGGTGTGGAAACACGCCTTGTTTGTTTAAATTGCGGGGAGAAAAATTTGTTATTGTTATTAAAAAAACTTGAATAAAGATTACTTTTAAAAAAAAGAAAGATGAATTAATGCTTTGTATTTCTTCCTTCCTCTTTTAAGAAATCACAGCTCGTGAACATGGTTCAAATAAGAAACTGGCTGCACAGTCATGTGCACTGTCATTGGTTAGGCAGCTTTACCATTTGGGGGTGTTCGAAGCTTTCAGTGGGCACACAAAGAAAAAAGAAACAGAAAAGGTGAGCAATTTATATGTTTTATGACCTCGTGTTACTATATTGCAAGGTTAAAATACTATTTTGAGTAAATTTGATTTAACCAAATTTTTTTGTGGTGGTTTGAATTGTTTTGTGATGCCATAAATTGACTGACAAGATACCTGTTGTAAAACTCCCACATTAACTAAATAGTTTTAACAATGAATACTTGAACAGACAAAGGAATGCCACAATCGATTATCTTATCAATCCTAAGTTCCTTTTTCAGTTAAGTAGCAGACGCATAGTAGGAAGCTCTCTTGTCTCCTGATTGGGGAATAAAATGGATCCTGTTCCTGATCATTATCCACTAGTCCCAGCAATAAGTGTAAATCTAGAAAAGGCTGCCACCGCCTGAAAAACCCCTGAACTGATCCCCTTAGGGCAAATTTCATCCTTTCCAATTTGATAAACCCCGCCATATCATTGA
This sequence comes from Scyliorhinus canicula, assembly GCF_902713615.1. Lineage (NCBI taxonomy): Eukaryota > Metazoa > Chordata > Chondrichthyes > Carcharhiniformes > Scyliorhinidae > Scyliorhinus > Scyliorhinus canicula. The sequence continues at coordinate 82,493,736 of NC_052149.1, read as the reverse complement.
TCCAGGCCTCCACGCTTGGGGGCCTCGCATCCTTCCACTGAAGAAGAATCCTCTGCCAGGCTACTAGGGACGCAAGGGCCAGAACACCGGCCTCTTTCGCCTCCTGCACTCCCGTCTCCACTGCAATCCCAAAAATTGCGAGTCCCCAGCCTGGCTTGACCCTGGAACCTACCAACCTCGACACCATGCTTCCCACCATACCCCCTTCCAAAATTCCCTCAGTGCTGGGCATGCCCAGAACATATGGGCATGATTCGCTGGGCTCCCTGAGCACCTATTGCACCTGTCCTCGCCCCCAAAGAACCGACTCATCCTCGACCCAGTCATATGAGCCCTATGCAGCACCTTAAACTGTATGAGGCTGAGCCTCGCACAAGAAGAGGGGGAGTTCACCCTTCCTAGAGCATCCGCCCACGTCCCCTCCTCAATCTCCTCACCCAGCTCCTCATCCCATTTACCCTTTAGCTCCTCCACCGAGGCCTCGTCCATCTCCTGCATCACTTGGTATATTTCCGAAATCTTCCCCTCTCCAACCCACACCCCCGAGAGCACCCTGTCCTGGACCCCACGCGGGGGCAACAGCGGGAACCCCGTCACCTGCCGCCTGGCAAACGCCCTTACCTGCATGTATCTGAAGATGTTCCCCGGGGGGAGCCCGTACTTCCCCTCTAGCTCACCCGTACTTCCCCTCTAGCTCACCCAGGCTAGCAAACCTCCCATCTAAAAACAGCTCCCCCAACCTCCTAATACCCGCCCTGTGCCAACCCAGGAACCCACCGTCAATATTTACCGGGACAAACCGATCGTTCCCCCTGTGTCGCCTCCACTGCCCCCAAATTTTGAGGGTAGCCACCACCACCGGACTCGTGGTATACCTCGTAGGAGGGAGCGGCAGCGGTGCCGTCACCAGCGCCTCCAGGCTCGTGCCCACATAGGACGCCATCTCCATCCTCTTCCATGCTGCCCCCTCCCCATCCATCACCCACTTGCGCACCATCGCTGCATTAGCAGCCCAATAGTACCCACAGAGGTTGGGCAGCGCCAGCCCCCCCTATCCCTGCCCCGCTCCAAGAACATCCTTCTCACCCTCGGGGTCCCATGCACTCACACAAACCCCGTAATGCTCCAGTTGAAAAAAGCCTTCGGGATAAGGATGAGAAGGCACTGGAACAGGAACAAAAACTTCGGGAGCACCGTCATCTTGACGGACTGCACCCTGCCCACCAGCGACAGCGGCAATATGTCCCATCTTTTAAACTCCTCCTCCATTTGCTCCACCAGCCTTGTAAGGTTGAGTTTGTGCAAGGCCCCCCAGCTCCTGGCCACCTGAACTCCTCTCCGCCCTTTTTAGTGGGAGCCTACCAATCCCCCCCCCCTCCTGGTCCCCCGGATGCATGACAAACAGCTCGCTCTTCCCCAGGTTGAGCTTGTATCCTGAAAACTCCCCAAATTCCCTAAGGATCTTCATCACCTCCGGCATTCCCCCCACCGGGTCCGCCACATACAACAATAAATCATAGGCATAGAGCGACACACGGTGCTCCTCCCCCCCCTCACGCCAGTCCCCTCCCGTCCCTCGATATAACCAAAATTACTCCGATCTCCTCCTATTCGTGGTCCCGCTTGCCATCGGGGCCTCATATAATAGCCTCACCCATCTGACAAACCCCTCCCCAAACCCAAACCTTTCCAGCACCTCCCACAAGTACTCCCACTCAACCCTATCAAAGGCCTTCTCCTCGTCCAGTGCCACCACTATCTCCACTTCCCCCGCTACTGCCGGCATCATTATAACATTCAAGAGCCGCCGTATGTTGGTGTTCAACTGTCGCCCCTTCACGAACCCTGTCTGATCCTCATGAATGACCCGTGGCACACAGTCCTCTATCCTCGGGCCAAGAGCTTGTGTTTGAATATCTTGTTACAAATGAGGACTGACTGTAGATGAGATATTGTAGGATGCTCAGCACTCATGGATTATTGTGCCTGTCATGAATTCATGTATTTAGGAAAAAATAAGCCAGTGTCGGGAAATAAATGTTTCCTGCAGTGCCATCAAGGCAAAGATGGGCAGCAGTGGATGAGGTGGAATAGTGTTTTCAGTATGAAACACTTAATTTCCCTCTTCCAAGAAATTATACTTAATGCCAAGTCCCAGATCTAAGCATTTTGAAATTTTATGACTTCTAAGCACCGTGGGGGGCATTCTGATCAGCATTGTTCTCGCATAAATGTGCTACAATCTCTATCTGCAAATCACTCTGCAATGTCCAATAAGGATTAGTGAGATTTTGGGTTCTGGATCCATCCAAATTTTTAGCACTTGTGAAGTAACGGGAGGAAACTCGTGCTATCTGGAATGGTTTCCTGTAACTTGTTTGTCTGAGTCGTATTCATTTTAAGTTAAACATATGTTTAACTTATGAGAAGGTTTTTAAGTTTTTGTCATTTATTTTAGGTGGAACCATATGATCTAAATATTGCTAGTGACTTGGAACGTCAGCTTGAATCTGTTGTAAATGAGTTGGGATTGCAGCTTGTACCACCAGTAAGTATTCATAATTATGTATGATTTTAAATTTATTGGAAATATTGAGGGAGGGGAGAAAACAGTCGAGTGTCCTCATTACTAATTAGTGTGAGGTATTGTATCAATGTTGCACTTAATTTATTTTCTATATGGTAAAATTTACTTATTTTGACACTGCTCAAAGCAGTGGTGCAACATATTGGAGGACCATTGCAATAAAAAAATGAACAGGCTGCTTTCATTTTGTAAACTTATTTCTGTACATTTTTAAGGGAAATCATTGATAGGGTTTGTTTAAAACTGTTATAGAGCCTATTATCTCTATCCGTTACCGTTGCTTCTCAGCAAATGCCTCATTTTATTCGCTTGATTGCTCTAAAGTTTGTTGTGTTATAAATTCTTGGTTACACTAAAAGAGTTTGGGATGTACTATTAGTCGGTGAAGCTTTTTCTTTGCTGAAAATATGGGGAAAATATCTCCTATCGTGATATAATTTATGCCTGGAGATAAATTTGATGCGTCTCCCTCCCTTTAGTGAATCAACACTGATTTAAACTGGAATAGTATTCAAATCGAGCAAAATAAAAATGGCTTGCACCAATCTACCTCTTTCCTGTTTCTGTTCCATCTCACCTTCATTCTTTCAGCCGAGTACTCGCTTTTGTTGTTGCTCCCCTTTGCATTATTGTTATGAATGGAAGGGTTCTGTGGGTCATTGTATTATGGCTGTAAAATACTTAGTTATATATCACATCGAACATAACAGTGCAGAAGGAGGCCATCCGGCCCATCAAGTCTGCACTGACCCACTTAAGCCCTCACTTCCATCCCATCCCCGTAAGCCAATAACCCCTCCTAACCTTTTTGGACACTAAGAGCAATTTATAATGGCCAATCCACCTAACCTGCATGTCTTTGGACTGAGAGAGGAAACCGGAGCACCCGGAGGAAACCCATGCAGACAGTGGGAGAACGTGCAGATTTCGCACAGACCGTGACCCAGCGGGGAATCGAACCTGGCACTGTGAAGCCACAGTGCTAATCATTATGCTACAGTGCCGCCCTATTTACTTTTCTCCAATCCGGTAAAATTTCTCCAATAAACACTATCTTTTTTCAAATTGAAGATTAACTAACCTAAACTCTTTTTGGTGTCCGGCATTTGTTAGATTGAAGTGTTGTTTAATGTAATGCATCAAAGACACAAAACAAGGGGCTGGATTCTCTAATAATGCGGCTAGGTCTCCATGCCAGCGTAAAATCGCTGGCATTTCACTCTGGACTTTCCTTAAGAAAGTCCTGAGCAATTCCCCTACTTGCAGGGGGCTGGCAGGGCTCCGGAGGGCTCCTCTCAGCTCTGGCTGTGGATACGGGGCCCCGCACATCTGGTCAGGAATCCGCACATGAGCAGGGTGGCGGCCTGCAGCTGCCAGCCCGTGGGACTTGGCGGACTTGGACCGCGGATCGGCACCAAAAATGTAGGCCCCCCCCCCCCAAGATCATGTGTGCCCGTGGGTCCATGACGCCTGATCGCTCCCCTGGCAGACGAGGAGCCCCCCCCCCCCCCCCCCCCAACCCCTCTCGCGGGAGCTGTGCCTGTCCCGATTTCCGGGTTGACGGCCATTCTCCACCCCTGCGCCGAATACGATTTCAGCGCAGAGGCTCAGAGAATCCAGCCCAAGGTTTTTTTAGGCTCCTCCCACAGCACTATTTGGGATGTTTTCCGCATGTCTTGGCCAACATTTTATCATTTAACTGACACCTTAAAATCGGATGAACTGGTCATTTATTTTACTGCTGATTGTGGGGTCTTGCTGTGCACAAATTGGTTTTCATACCTCTTCCATGACAACACTGACTGCTTCAAAAGTACCTCATCAGCTGTAAAGTGCTTTTGACCATCCTGATCCTTGACTAGTCTGTTCAGGAAAACTGCCAAAATATCTCCAATTTCCCTTTTCTCAATGAACCTTAATCGGGTGTCACCTTCCAAATCTTTTCCAGTTGCTTCATGTTTGAACTTATCTATGCATGTATCTGCCCCTGCCACAACACTAAAATCAAAAGTCACAAATAATATCCTATGACTTGCTGTCTTTATTGCCTTTTCACATGGATGATCGCACCATCCATCTCCAATGTCCCTCTTCCATTTTCTAGCCAAGTGGCCTTTGTTCCATTCTTGCCAATCCAATCTCCAGCAATGGCTTGCCTTCCCAACATCCCCTGTTGCCTCTGGAGTCAACCAAGGACATTGTGTTGACCCCTTCTATTTGTCATCTGCATGCTGCCCCTTTGGTAACAATCATAACCTGAAAGCATGACATCAAGCTCCACGTGTATGCTGAAAATACCCAGCTCTATCTCTGCGCCACAACTTGCTGTGCAATTCCTTCCAGTTAAATGATAGGGAGATCAAAATGATTAATCTTGGCTCCTTCCACAAGCTCTCTACCCGTGCCAATTATTCCACCTCATCTCCTGTCTTGGGCTAAACAAATTGCAGCCTCTCCATCCGATTTGGCTCCATATCATTCCATCATGGAAAAGTGTCTTTTTCTTTCTCCGTAACTTATGCTGTTTCTACCCCCCTCCCTCAGCATGTTCATTGCTAAAATCTGTTCTCACCTCTCTAATTGTGTATCCCACTGCTTTCTATTGTCCATCCTCCATAAGTTAGGGATAAGCAAAAGCTCTGCTGCCCATATCCTAATCAACACCAAGTGTTGTTCAGCCATCACCCCCTGCTGACTTACATTGGCACATGATCCATCAACGCATCACATTTAAAATTCTCATTCTCCTGTTGAAAGCCCTTTGTGGTTTTGCCCCTCCCTTTTTCTGCAATCTCCAACCTTCCGAGAACTCCCTTATCATTCTGGTCTCAAGTTGAACCTTCAGCTATGTGGGCCGAAATATCTGGAATTCCCCTCCTAAAAGAATGCCCTCTTCCCATTGCTCTGGTTTTTCCTTTACACTAGAATCATTGAATTTACAGTGCAGAAAGAGGCCACTCGGCCCATCGAGCCTGCACTGGCCCTTGAAAAGAGCACCCTATCCTTGTAACCCAGTAATGCTACCCAACCCTTTTGGACACCAAGGGCAATTTAGCATGATCAGTCCACCTAACCTGCACCGCTTTGGACTGCGGGAGGAAACCGGAGCACCCGGAGGAAAACCCATGCACGCACTGGGAGAACGTGCAGACTCCGCACAGACAGTGACGCAAGCCGGGAATCGAACCTGGGACCCTGAAGCTGTGAAGCAACTGTGCTGCTCACTACTCAAAGCCTTGCTCAGACTAAGTGATTAGTCACCCCATTTCTCCAGCAACAATCTCCACAATATTTCTTCCATTGGCTTTGTCAAATTTGGCTGATTCCAAAGCACTTTACAGAAGTGTAATGTTTTCCAACATTAAAGACACAGATCAATGGCAGGTGTTATTTCAGTGTTCGATTTTGTTCTGTGGTAAAGCAGTTGAACAATGAAATGTTAGACTATGTAGTCAGAATGATGATTAGTAAAGGGATCCACAAATGGAACCTCACCAGCCTGACGGAGGAAGTTAAAAAGGACCTGCAAAGATGGAACACACTCCCGCTCTCCCTCGCGGGGAGAGTCCAGACGATCAAAATGAACGTACTGCCCAGGTTCCTTTTCCTGTTTAGATCCATTCCGATCTACATCCCCAAGGCCTTTTTCAAAGCGCTGGACAAACATATGGCGTTCGTATGGGGGGGTAAAAATGCTAGGATCCCAAAGAAGGTCATACAAAAAACAAAATCCAGGGGGGGGCTAGCCCTCCCGAATCTACAATTCTACCACTGGGCGGCAACAGCCGAGCGAGTAAGGGGATGGATCCAGGAGCCAGAAGCCGAGTGGGTGCGTGCGGAGGAGGCCTCCTGCATGGGAACCTCCCTCCGGGCCCTCGGCACGGCAGCACTCCCATCCCCACCCAAAAAACACTCCACCAGCCCAGTGGTGACAGCCACCCTCCAATCCTGGAACCAACTGCGGCAGCAATTTGGCCTGTACAAAATGTCGGACAAGGCTCCCATCTGCAACAACCATAGGTTCAAACCAGCACTGACCGACGCCACCTTCAAAAGGTGGAGGCAGGACGGGGGGACACTGACAGTCAGGGACCTATACACGGACGACAGGATCGCAACACTGGACGAACTGACAGAGAAATTTCAGCTAGCTGGGGGGAACGAGCTACGGTACCTGCAGCTCAAAAACTTCCTACGAAAGGAGACAAGGACGTACCCACAACCGCCACGACAGACACTATTGGAAGACCTACTGGACGCAAGTATCCTAGAGAAAGGGAACTGTAGTGACATGTATGACCGACTGGTAGACAGGGACGACACCGTACTGGACGCAACAAGAAGGAAATGGGAGGACGACCTGGGGATGGAGATAGGGTGGGGACTCTGGAGCGAAGCACTGCATAGGGTCAACTCCACCTCCACGTGCGCAAGGCTCAGCCTGACGCAACTAAAAGTGATACATAGAGCCCACTTAACGAGAAACCGTATGAGTAGGTTCTTCCCGGAGGTGGAGGACAAATGTGAGCGGTGCCAGAGAGGCCCGGCCAACCACGCCCACATGTTCTGGTCTTGCCCCAGACTTGTCGAGTACTGGACAGCCTTCTTCGAGGCTATGTCCAAAGTGGTGGGGGTGAGGGTGGAGCCATGCCCGATAGTGGCGGTCTTCGGGGTTTCAGACCAGCCAGATCTATTCCTGGGGAGGAGGGCGGATGCCCTTGCCTTTGCCTCCCTGATTGCCCGCCGTAGAATCCTGTTTGGCTGGCGGTCAGCAGCACCACCCAGAGCTGCAGACTGGCTGTCCGACCTCTCGGAATCTCTCCAAATGGAGAAAATCAAATTCGCCATCCGAGGGTCGGACGACGGCTTCCACAGAACGTGGGAGCCATTCATGCAACTGTTCCAGGACCTGTTTGTGGCCAACGTACATGAGGAAGAATAGTCGGGTGGCCAAGAACCAGGGGAAAATGGACGGGAATCGGGGGAAGGTAGCCGGGGGGAGGGGGGGGGGGGGGGGGGGCTACGGGCTCGGTATGGGGGTTTGATGGCAAGCCAAGGCCCAAAACCAAACTATAAATAAATGCCTATAAACATGTGCCTCGGCCATATTGGGGAATGTAAAATATGTATGCTGGCTAAAGGGGGCGGCCACAATTATTGTTATGAAGATGCTTACCTGTAAATATTCATGTTAAATTTTTGTGTTTTCCTTTTTTTTTCTCTCTCTCTAATAACTTGTAATTTGTCATATATAAAATATGAAAACTCAATAAAAAAACATTTATAAAAAAAAAAGAATGATGATTAGTCACAGATTAGGATACCCTCGTACGAACGGGATATCACGCTCGGCTCATCACGACAGCTCCAATGTGCCAGAGCAAAAAACCACACCGACCTCATATAACAAACACGGGGGCACCAGTGGTTAGCACTACGGCCTCACGGCGCCGAGGTCCCAGGTTCGATCCCGGTTCTGGGTCACTGTCCATGTGGAGTTTGCACATTCTTCCCGTGTTTGTGTGGGTTTCGCCCCCACAACCCAAAAGATGTGCAGGGTAGGTGGATTGGCCACGCTAAATTTACGCTTAATTGGAAAAAATTGAATTGGGTATTCTAAATTTTAAAAAAAAGACGACACACGGAACACAACCGACAGGGTATCCTTCGTCATCCAGTACTTCCCCGGAGTGGAGAAACTATGACGTCACCTTCGCAGCCTTCAACGTGTCATCGATGAAGACAAACGTCTTGTCAAGGTCATCCCCACACCCCCACTACTTGCCTTCAAACAACTGCTTAACCTCAAACAAACCATTGTTTGCAGCAAACGGCACAGCCTTCAGAACAGCAACCACCACACCACACAACCCTGCCATGGCAATCTCTGCAAGATGTGCCAGATCATCGACATGGGTACCACCATTGCACATGAGAACACCACCGACCAGGTACGCAGTACATACCCGTGCGACTAGGCCAACGTTGTCTACCTCATACGCTGCAGGGAAGGATGAACCGAAGCGTGGTACATTGGCGAGACCATGCAGACTCTGTGATAACGGATGAACAGACATCACGCGACATTTGCCCGGCAGGAATGTTCCCTTCTGGTTGGGAAACACTTCAGCAGTTGAGGGCATTCAGTCTCTGATCTTTGGGTAAGCGTTCTCCAAGGCGGCCTTCAGGACATGCGGCAACGCAGAATCGCCGAGCTGAAACTTGTAGCCAAGTTCCGCACACCTGAGTATGGCCTCAACCGGGACCTTGGATTCATGTTGCATTACATTCATCCCCCACCATCTGGCCTGGGCGTGCAAAATCCGACCAACTGTCCTGGCTTGAGACAATTCACACCCCTTTAACCTGGGGTTACCCCTCTCTTTGGCTCTGGAAAGACTTAATTACCTGCAAATGCTTGCATTCAAAGTATCGTCTTGCATCTTTGACTTTGTCTGTATAAATGTTTCTGAAACCTACCTCTACATTCACCTGAGGAAGGAGCAGTGCTCTGAAAGCTAGTGATTTGAAACAAACCTGTTGGACTTTAACCTGGTGTTGTAAGACTTCTTACAGTGCTCACTCCAGTCCAACACTGGCATCTCCACATCATAGTCACAGATTGATCACTAGCTTGGTTTGATTGTCTGATTGTTTTCCGTCATTTCTGAGGATTGATTTAAGAAAATACTTGTGTGTGATTATGGTAAACAAAATAATGTTGAGAGTACAATGTGAGTAAGCGATCTTTGCACATGCATTCAAAGCTTTTATGCATAGAAATTATTAACATTGATCTGTAATCATTTGATTCTATAGCCCGAAGACCCTAATGATCCAGTTTCACTCACTGTTGGAAAGCTTGCCCATTTCGAGCCATCAATTCGACAGAACTTTGCAGGAGTTGTACCATGGTCACCTCCACAAGTCAACTGGAATCCTTGGACTAGTAGCAATATTGATGAAGGGCCTCTTGCGTATGTAAGTGATTCCAGAAAATGGAGTAACTGTTGTCAGAAACTTGGGAATTGTAAAATCCACAATTGTATAGCTCATAAGTATACAAGCACAATGGATATAATTTTCTTTTCATTTTAAAAAAAAAGTATTTTTATTAAGGTTTTGCAGAATTTTTCATAATACAACAGTAGTAACCATAATAACAAAACAAACTAGAGTGAACATTAACACAGTGCAAAAAGAGAATATACAATAACAATTAAATAGACATTGCCCCACGCGACCCAGTCTTCCCACACCATCTTCTCTCTCTCTCTCCCCCCCCCCCCCCCCCCCCCCCCACACACACACGGATTGCTGCTGCCGCTGACATTTTAATTTTCCCCGACAAAGTCGACGAACGGCTGCCACCTCCGAGAGAACCCTAGTGTAGACCCTCTTAAGGCAAACTTTATTTTCTCGAGGCTGAGAAACCCAGCCATGTCGGTAACCCAAGTCTCTACGCTCGGGGGTTTCGAGTCCCTCCACATTATTAAAATCTGTCTCCGGGCTACGAGGGAGGCAAAGGCCAAGACGTCGGCCTCTTTCGCCCCCTGAGCTCCCGGGTCTTCTGACACTCCAACGGTCGCTATCTCTGGACTCGGCACCACGCGTGTGTTAAGCACCTTGGACATTCCCCTCGCGAACCCTTGCCAGAACACTCTAAGCTCCGGGCATGCCCGAAACATGTGGACATGGTTTGCAGGGCTGCCCTTGCACCTCAACATAGGTGCCAACAACTGCCTTCTACCCCAAAAAACTTGCTCATTCTTGCTGCCGTCATGTGTGCCTGGTGGACCACCTTAAATTGAATTAGACTGAGCCTGGCAGGAGGAATTAACCCTGCCCAGGACCTCTGCCCACAAACCCACTTCTAACTCCTCACCTAGCTCCTCCTCCCACTTGCCCTTGAGCTCCTCAGCCGGGGTTTCCTCCACCTCCTATAGTTCCTGGTAGATATCCGACACCCTCCCTTCCCCCAGCCAGGTGCCGGAGACCACCCTGTCCTGTATCCTCAGTGGCGGCAGCGTCGGAAAGGCCACTACCTGTTTTTTCAGGAAGGCTCGTACTTGCAGATCTTTCAAGGCGTTTCCTGGCGGCCGATTAAATTTATCCTCTAGTGCCTTCGAACTGGGGAAGCTTCCGTCTATGAACAGATCTCCCATCCTCCTGATGCCTGCCCTCTGCCAGCTCTGGAACCCACCATCCATCCTACCCGGGACAAACCTGTGGTTATTGCATATCGGGGTCAAGACCGACGCTCCCGCCACATTGTACCTCCTCCTCCACTGTCCCCAGATCCACAGTGTCACCAGCACCACCGGACTTGTGGAGTAACGGGTCAGCGAGAGCAGCAGCCCTCCCCCATCACCCACTTCTTAATCATAGCTATGTTGGCTGCCCAGTAGTAGTTGCGAAAGTTTGGCAGCGCCAACAGCGATCTCCTCGCGGGGTCTTATTCGCCCACACAAAGCCCGTAATGATCCTACTCGCCCGCTTTAAAAAATGCCTTGGGGATGAAGATGGGGAGGCACTGAAAGACAAACAAAAATCTGGGAGGACAGTCATTTTCACGGTCTGCACCCTCCCTGCCAGTGACAGCGGGAGCATGTCCCACCTTTTAAAGTCCCCTTCCATTTGCTCCACCAACCGGGTCAGGTTGAGCCTGTGCAGGGCATGCCACTTCCTGGCCACCTGTGTACGCAGGTAACAAAAACTTTTCTCTACCATCCTGAGCAGCAGCTCTTTCAGTCTCTCCTCCTGCCCCTTGGCCTGGATCACAAACAACTCGCTCTTTCCCATGTTCAGTTTGTACCCTGAAACTACCAAAATCGCTCAGAACCTCCCCCATCCCCACCACGGTCCGAAATGTACAGGAGCAAATCATCCGCGTATAGCGAGACCCGATGTTCCACCCCCCCTGAACTAGTCCCCACCATTCCTCGAGGCTCTCACCGCCATAGCTAGTGGTTCTATAATAGGGCAAATAGTAACGGGGAGAGGGGACACCCCTGCCGCGTTCCCCGGTGAAGCTCGAAGTACCCCGACCTCAGCCGGTTTATACATGCACTTGCTACAGGCGCCTGGTACAGCAATTTCACCCAGCCAATAAAGCCCTCACCAAACCCGAACCTTCCCAGTGTTTCCCACAGGCACTCCCACTCCACCCTGTCAAAGGCTTTCTCTGCATCCATCGCTGTTACCGCCTCCCCTCCCTCTGAGGGCATCATAATAATCAAAAGTCTCCAGACATTGGTATTGAGTTGTCTGCCTTTAGTAAACCCAGTCTGGTCTTCCTCTATCACCCCTGGGACGCAATCCTTAATTCTTGTGCCTAGAATCCTAGCTAGCAATTTGGCATCCACGTTTAAAAGCGAAATTGGCCTGTATGACCCGCAATGTTCCGGATCCTTCCCTCGTTCAAGAATGAATGAGATCAAAGCCTGTGACATTGTTTGGGGGGGGGGGGGGGGTTCCGTTCTCTCTAGCCTCATTGAAGGTCCTCATCAGGAGTGGGCTCAATACTCATAGACTGCCTCCCTTGCCTTCCTCAGCTGTGCTACCATTTTCCCAGTGGTCAGCAATTCAAACTCCGCCTGCAGACTCCGCTCCCTCAGTAGCCCTGCGTATCTCTGTCCACTCGGAGTATCTCCTCCATCAGTCGCTCCCTCTCCGCTCTTTCTCTCTTTTCCCTATGGGACGAATTGAGATGAGTTCCCCTCTGACAACTGCCTTCAGAGCCTCCCAGACCGTTGCTGCTGCTATCTCGCCCGTATCGTTTGTTTCCAGGTAATCCTGGATGTTCCTGCTAATCCGCCCGCAAACCTCTTCGCCCTCTCTCCTCACTAAGCCACAGGTCCACCCAGTGCGGGGCATGGTCCGAGACTGTGATTGCTGAGTATTCTGTCCCTGCCACCTTTGGGGTTAATGCCGTGCTCAAGGCAAAGAAGTCTATGCGGGAATAAACCTTATGAACGTGGGAGAAAAAGGAGAACTCCTTCGCTCTCCGGGATTTTGCCTCGCATGCGTCTCATAAATTCCACATCATCCCAATTCGGAGCACAGACGTTCACAAACACCACCCGGATCACCTCCCACTTTCCACTCACCATTATATACCTGCCCCCTTATCTGCCACAATTCTCCCAGCCTCGAATGCCACACCCTTACGGATCAGAATTGCTACCCCCCCTGGTCTTAGAATCCAGTCCTTAATGGAACACCTGGCCTACCCATCCCTTTCTCAATCTCGTGTGATCTGCGAGCTTTAAATGTGTCCCCTGAAGCATTGCTACGTCTGCCTTTAACCCCTTTAGATGCGCGAACACGCACGCTCTTTTGACCGGCCCATTCAAACCCCTCACATTCCACGTGATCAGCCTGGACTAAAACCCCACCTGCCGACTAGCCATCGCCCTTTCTTGGCCAGCCTCGAACCCGCTCCCGAGAGTCTCCTGACCCTGGCAGCTCCCACCCCTGGCGCCGATCAGACTGTCGCCTCATTGTCCGGACCCCCCTCCTCACATGAATAAACCAATTAAACTACCTGTCCAGCCCCAGTGAGTAAATAGTAATACGAAATGAAAAATAAACAGAAAACACTAACATTGCCCCGTGAGGAAACACTTGTTGAACCAAGGCTCCAACTTCCCGAATATTCGCACTAAGCACAGGGCCCCTCCGTATCTCAACTTTGTCGAAAACACTGCAATCCCAGCCATCACCACAGCCCTTACACGCACCCAACATTGTATACAATCTTGTATTGGAAACGGTACCATGTTACCCAGCCCCACCGCCGCATTCCACCAAAGCTTAGCCGTCCTTTAATTCGAGTCCTGCTTTTCTTTGACGAATGACCATGCCTCGTCCGGCGTCTCAAAATAGTGATGCCGTTCCTTGTACGTGACCCATAGCCTCACTGGGTATAGCATCCCAAATTTCACCCCCTTGTTGAAGAGGGTCGCATTAACCCGGTTGAATCCAGCATGCCTCTTGGCCAGCTCCGCACTCCGGTCCTGGTACATGCGTATCACGCTGTTCTCCCACCTGCTGCTCCGTTCTTTTTTTGCCCACCGCAAGACAAGTTCCTTGTCCGAGAAGCGATGAAATCCCACCACCATGGCCCTCGGTGGTTCATTCGCCTTGGGCTTCCTTGCGAGGGCTCTGTGCGCCCCGTCCAGCTCCAGGGGTCGAGGGAATACCCCCCGTCCCTATCAGCGTCTCCAGCATCTTGGACACAAATGCTCTCGTATGCGACCCCTCTACACCTTCGGGGAGGCCCACAATTCTCAAGTTCTGTCTCCTGGACCTGTTTTCTAGGTCCTCCAGCCTCTCCTGGCGCTTCTTGTGGAGGTCATCCTGTGCCTCCACCTTAAGGGCCAATACGACCAACTCGTCCTCGAGGTCGGATAGCTTTTTCTCCATCTCCTTAATCGCTTTCCCTTGTGTCGCCTGAATTGCGATCATTTGGTCTATTGGACGCCGTCAGTGTCCCTGCTGATTTCATCTGTGGGAAGTGCACCCAACTCCAGCTCCTCAAAAACCGTGTTAGGGACCTGGAGCTTGAGCTGGATGAACTTCGGATCATTCGGGAGGCAGAGGGGGTCATAGATAGGAGCTTCAGGGAAGTAGTTACACCAAAGACTGGAGATAGATGGGTAACTGTAAGAGGGACTGGGAAGAAGCAGTCAGTGCAGGGGGTCTGCGGTCGTTCCCCTGAGTAACAAGTATACCGTTTTGGATACTTGTGGGGGGGACGACTTACCAGGGGTAAGCCATGGGGTACAGGCCTCTGGCACGGAGTCTGTCCCTGTTGCTCAGAAGGGAAGGGGGGAAAGGAGTAGAACATTAGTAATTGGGGACTCAATAGTCAGGGGCACAGATAGGAGATTTTGTGGGAGCGAGAGAGACTCACGTTTGGTATGTTGCCTCCTAGGTGCAAGGGTACGTGATGTCTCGGATCGTGTTTTCCGGGTCCTTAAGGGGGAGGGGGAGCAGCCCCAAGTCGTAGTCCACATTGGCACTAACGACATAGGTAGGAAAGGGGACAAGGATGTCAGGCAGGCCTTTAGGGAGCTAGGATGGAAGCTCAGAGCGAGAACAAACAGAGTTGTTATCTCTGGGTTGTTGCCCGTGCCACGTGATAGTGAGATGAGGAATAGGGAGAGAGAGCAATTAAACACGTGGCTACAGGGATGGTGCAGGCGGGAGGGATTCAGATTTCTGGATAACTGGGGCTCTTTCTGGGGAAGGTGGGACCTCTATAGACAGGATGGTCTACATCTGAACCTGAGGGGCACCAATATCCTGGGGGGGAGATTTGTTAGTGCTCTTTGGGGGGGTTTAAACTAATTCAGCAGGGGCATGGGAACCTGGATTGTAGTTTTGGGGTACGGGAGATTGAGAGTATAGAGGTCAGGAGCACAGATTTGACTTCGCAGGAGGGTGCCAGTGTTCAGGTAGGTGGTTTGAAGTGTGTCTACTTCAATGCCAGGAGTATACGAAATAAGGTAGGGGAACTGGCAGCATGGGTTGGTACCTGGGACTTCGATGTTGTGGCCATTTCAGAGACATGGATAGAGCAGGGACAGGAATGGTTGTTGCAGGTTCCGGGGTTTAGGTGTTTTAGTAAGCTCAGAGAAGGGGGCAAAAGAGGGGGAGGTGTGGCGCTGCTAGTCAAGGACAGTATTACGGTGGCGGAAAGGATGCTAGATGGGGACTCTTCTTCTGAGGTAGTATGGGCTGAGGTTAGAAACAGGAAAGGAGAGGTCACCCTGTTGGGAGTTTTCTATAGGCCACCTAATAGTTCTAGGGATGTAGAGGAAAGGATGGCGAAGATGATTCTGGAAAAGAGCGAAAGTAACAGGGTAGTTGTTATGGGAGACTTTAGCTTTCCAAATATTGACTGGAAAAGATATAGTTCGAGTACATTAGATGGGTCATTCTTTGTACAATGTGTGCAGGAGGGTTTCCTGACACAATATGTTGACAGGCCAACAAGAGGCGAGGCCACATTGGATTTGGTTTTGGGTAATGAACCAGGCCAGGTGTTAGATCTGGAGGTAGGTGAGCACTTTGGAAACAGTGACCACAATTCGGTGACCTTTACGTTAGTGATGGAAAGGGATAAGTATACCCCGCAGGGCAAGAGTTATAGCTGGGGGAAGGGCAATTATGATGCCATTAGACATGACTTAGGATGTGTTGGTTGGAGAAGTAGGCTGCAAGGGTTGGGCACACTGGATATGTGGAGCTTGTTCAAGGAACAGCTATTGCATGTTCTTGATAAGTACGTACCAGTCAGGCAGGGAGGAAGGGGTCAAGCGAAGGAACCGTGGTTTACCAAAGAAGTGGAATCTCTTGTTAAGAGGAAGAAGGAGGCCTATGTGAAGATGAGGCGTGAAGTTTCAGTTGGGGCGCTTGATAGTTACAAGGAAGCGAGGAAGGACCTAAAGATAGAGCTGAGACGAGCAAGGAGGGGACATGAGAAGTCTTTGGCAGGTAGGATCAAGGAAAACCCAAAAGCTTTCTATAGGTATGTCAGGAATAAAAGAATGACTAGGGTAAGAGTAGGGCCAGTCAAGGGCAGTGGTGGGAAGTTGTGTGTGGAGGCTGAGGAGATAAGCGAGATACTAAATGAATACTTTTCGTCAGTATTCACTCAAGAAAAAGATAATATTGTGGAGGAGAATGCTGAGACCCAGGCTATTAGAATAGATGGCATTGAGGTGCGTAGGGAAGAAGTGTTGGCAATTCTGGACAAGGTGAAAATAGATAAGTCCCCGGGGCCGGATGGGATTTATCCTAGGATTCTCTGGGAAGCCAGGGAAGAGATTGCTGAGCCTTTGGCTTTGATTTTTAGGTCATCATTGGCTACAGGAATAGTGCCAGAGGACTGGAGGATAGCAAATGTGGTCCCTTTGTTCAAGAAGGGGAGTAGAGATAACCCCGGTAACTATAGGCCGGTGAGCCTGACGTCTGTGGTGGGTAAAGTCTTGGAGAGGATTATAAAAGATACAATTTATAATCATCTAGATAGGAATAATATGATGAGGGACAGTCAGCATGGTTTTGTGAAGGGTAGGTCATGCCTCACAAACCTTATCGAGTTCTTTGAGAAGGTGACTGAACAGGTAGACGAGGGTAGAGCATTTGATGTGGTGTATATGGATTTCAGTAAAGCGTTTGATAAGGTTCCCCACGGTCGTCTATTGCAGAAAATACGGAGGCTGGGGATTGAGGGTGATTTAGAGATGTGGATCAGAAATTGGCTAGTTGAAAGAAGACAGAGAGTGGTAGTTGATGGGAAATGTTCAGAATGGAGTTCAGTTACGAGTGGCGTACCACAAGGATCTGTTCTGGGGCCGTTGCTGTTTGTCATTTTTATAAATGACCTAGAGGAGGGCGCAGAAGGATGGGTGAGTAAATTTGCAGACGACACTAAAGTCGGTGGAGTTGTAGACAGTGCGGAAGGATGTTGCAGGTTACAGAGGGACATAGATAAGCTGCAGAGCTGGGCTGAGAGGTGGCAAATGGAGTTTAATGTGGAGAAGTGTGAGGTGATTCACTTTGGAAAGAATAACAGAAATGCGGAATATTTGGCTAATGGTAAAATTCTTGGTAGTGTGGATGAGCAGAGGGATCTCGGTGTCCATGTACATAGATCCCTGAAAGTTGCCACCCAGGTTGATAGGGTTGTGAAGAAGGCCTATGGTGTGTTGGCCTTTATTGGTAGAGGGATTGAGTTCCGGAGCCATGAGGTCATGTTGCAGTTGTACAAAACTCTAGTACGGCCGCATTTGGAGTATTGCGTACAGTTCTGGTCGCCTCATTATAGGAAGGACGTGGAAGCTTTGGAACGGGTGCAGAGGAGATTTACCAGGATGTTGCCTGGTATGGAGGGAAAATCTTATGAGGAAAGGCTGATGGACTTGAGGTTGTTTTCGTTAGAGAGAAGAAGGTTAAGAGGTGACTTAATAGAGGCATACAAAACGATCAGAGGGTTAGATAGGGTGGACAGCGAGAGCCTTCTCCCGCGGATGGAGGTGGCTAGCACGAGGGGACATAGCCTTAAATTGAGGGGTAATAGATATAGGACAGAGGTCAGAGGTGGGATTTTTACGCAAAGAGTGGTGAGGCCGTGGAATGCCCTACCTGCAACAGTAGTGAACACGCCAACATTGAGGGCATTAAAAAATTTATTGGATAAGCATATGGATGATAAGGGCATAGTGTAGGTTAGATGGCCTTTAGATTTTTTCCATGTCGGTGCAACATCGAGGGCCGAAGGGCCTGTACTGCGCTGTATCGTTCTATGTTCTATGATGCCTTTTTAAGATCAGCAAAGCAGCCCCTAAGAAACTCCTGTTGCTCCTGTGCCCACTGCGCCCATGCACCCTGGTCTATACCGGCCGCCATGCTGTGCCTCGGCGCCCGCCCCGCGCGCTTCTGTCTGTTGGGACTTAAACGCTTCACCCAGCCACTCCTGGTCCAGCTATCTATTCAACAGAGAGGGAATCCTTTTGGCAGTGCTCGCTTCACCAATCTACCCCAAAAAGTCTGTGAAAACCCCTGAAAAAGGTCCGAGAGTCCAGATGGTAGCTGCCGAATGCGCGACCTACTCCTCCATGGCCGCCACCGGAAGTCTCGTCACCGCTTCTTCAATGGCCTTGGCGAGATCTTTTCACAGTTGTTCCCTCTGCTGATAGAATTCAGCTTTAATAAAGGCCCTCAAGTCGGCTTCAAGCTTTAAGCTTGCCCTTTCCCCGCCTGCATGCTGGAAGAGGCTTTTGTCTTTGCTGCAGCTCCAGCCAAATGTTTTACTGTGTCTGCCGGGTCTGGTAACCAAGAGACATACCATTCCTGGGGCAAAGCACTCCTCCAGCATTCACCTACGTCTTTTCATCAAAATTCCACCCCGTATTGATTAAAAAAGAGCTCTTTTCTGTAACCTTGGGCAGGAGCTGCCTTGTGTGTGACCACTCCATGGTCCACACCGGAAGTCAATGGATATAATTTTCAAAAATGGTTTGTGATCTCATGAGATGGGTGTGAGGAGCAATGTTCTCTCTAAATTTTATTTTTGCTGTGAGTAGTTCTATTTTGTCCATGGGTTGCTTGCATTTTAAAAGTCACCTGAACTTCCACAAATTTATGAGCAAACTGTTTATCCTGTGCTTTGTAACTTTCTGATTGCTGCACATCCGTTCTACCTTTTCTCACCCTTTGGTCCCTTTCTACCCCTGCTTACACATCCCACACATGGATGCTCGGTTAACTTAAAAGTGGGGAGGATGCACAGAGTTTGACAGTCTGGGACAAGATCATGCACAAACTTAAAAATCCATTCATCTCACCAGATGAAAGGAAACTCATGATGTGGTGTCTTTTCCATTGTCTTTTTTTTATACAAAATTTAGAGTGCTTTCCAATTAAGGGGCAATTTAGCGTGGCCAATCCACCTAACTTGCACGTCTTTGGATTGTGGGGGTGAAACTGTTGAACTGGATCGTGTCAATTAACTTGCCAGTTTCCAGGCTGGCATTTTATGTATTTAGCGAATGCAAATCCCTGAACACAAGCCACCTTGTTTGCTGAGTTTAAAGTAATTAGTCTTCCATTTTGTCTGTAGAGGGGGGCACTCTTTGATAACATGTAGCATTCTTTGTGCCTCACCACAAGTTTGTAAGGGATTTGCACTGATACACCAACAGTGGAGGTTAACTGCACAGGGGATCCTGGCCTGCCCTGTACCTGTTTGGCAAAGACAATTATTGCTGTGGTAGTTTAAAGCCATGGGCTAGATTCTCCGCCCCGCCGCATCACATTTCTGCTTCACCCCGCCGGCGGGATGCTTCGTCACGCTGGCTGGTCAATGGGGTTTCCCATTGTGGGGCAGCCCCCGCCGTCGGGAAACAACTGGGCATCCGGCAAAACTGAGCATCCCACCGGAGGTGAATCCAGCCCCATGTGTGTTCAGAGAAACATAGAATTTACAGTGCAGAAGGAGGCCTCCTGGCCCATCGGGTCTGCACCGGCCCGGCCCTTACAAAGATACCCCCCCCGAAGCCCGTGTATCTACCCTGTGACAGTAACCCCAACTTAACATTTTTTGGCATGGCCAATCCACCTAACCCGCTCATCTTTGGACTGTGAAGAAACCGGAACACCCGGAGGAAACCCACGCAGACACGGGGAGAATGTGCAGACTCCGCACAGATAATGACCCAGCCGGGAGTTGACCCTAGCACCCTGGAGCTGTGAAGCAACTGTGCTAACCACTATGATACTGTGCTGCCCCTGTTATGTGCAGGGAAGTACTGGCAAGTGAGAGGAGAAGATTCAGATTTTGAAAGACTGATGGTGAAAAATACCTTTTGAGGTTGAGACCCCAGTTATTAACTTACAACTGTTTCCCAATGAAAAGATATGTTGCTGTACCTGATACTTCTAAGAACATGGCAAAAACCCATAAGGCTGTCAGCATTCTGAATAGCATCTCCCAGGAGTATCAAGTACTGAATAAAATGAGCAGTTTGTTGCTATTGCCCTTCATGACGACCTACATGTGCAAAGTTGGACTTTCCAGTCTCTCAAAGGTGGAGACGGCACAAAGGAACTGGCCAAAGTCTGTACCTGATGTGCACATTGCCCCCTCCTCCTGTGAACCTGTTTGAAGTGAGATTGTGAGGACAAAACAGGCTCCCCTTTTGTATTAAAGGTAAACTAACGTGGCATGTGTCTCCAATGTGGGCCAGCATGGGTCCTGATGGCTGGTTGGTAAAAGGGGTCTAAGGAAGAAACAATTGAAAATCACTGCTCATGGGGTTCTGGTCCCTTGCCCTGCTCCTTCCTTTCTGCCTTTCTCCGTGCATGTTGCTTTTTTCGCACACATGTCCCCTTCCCCTACACTCAAGATTGTTACCGTTCCAACCACAGAGTCCCTTTCTCCTTCACTCACTACTTGTGCAATCATGGTTGCATTTTTCCATGCTCTCTCTAACCATTTTCAATTTTGCTATTTCTGTTTGATTCAGGCCTGCCTCCTCTTTGGGCTCGCTGTTGTTAATGTTCTGTTTATTTCAGTATGTAGTAGTTCCATATTTCTGCATGACATGCAAGCACATACCTTCGGCGGAAATTGGTGGGCACAAACTTTTGTTCAGCAAATGTGAAGTCCATTGGGATGAAATGTTGTTACAGAAACTAATTTATGACGTGTTCTATGTTCACCCAAATTATTTAGTTATAGTGAAATCGTACGCCTCTGCTTTAACACAGACAACACAAAATTTTGCAGCACAGAAGCAGGCCATTCGGCCCAGCTGGTTTATGCTGGTGTTTGTGCCGCTTGAGCCTCCTCCCATTCAACTTAATTTAATCCAATATGTACAGCCAACTATTCCTTTCTATTCTGTAATGAGAAAGGAATAATTGGCAATCTAGTTGTACAAGGTCCCTTGGGGATGAGCAACCATAATCAAGGTGGAGAGTGATAGCGTTGACTCTGATACTCGGGTCCTGAATCTAAATAAAGGAAACTACTATCGTATGAAGTACAAGTTGGCTATGTTGAATTAGGGAAAGTAAAAGTGGATGAGCAATGGCAAACATTCAAAGAGTGCATGATTGAACTGCAGCAATTGAAGGGCAGCACGGTGGCATTGTGGATAGCACAATCGCTTCACAGCTCCAGGGTCCCAGGTTCAATTCCGGCTTGGGTCACTGTCTGTGCGGAGTCTGCATATCCTCCCCGTGTGTGCGTGGGTTTCCTCCGGGTACTCTGGATCGGCAGACCGTGAGCCTCCAATTTCTGCTTTGCTCTCTCAATCGCAGCTCTGAGCGACACCACCACCTTAGCCAAGTCTTCCAAAGTCTTTCCTCTGCTATTGGAATTTCCCGTTGAAAACCGTTGCAGAATTTGCCGTTGAAAACCTTTGCAGGAGTGTTCAGAAGTCAGAAACGCCTTGGAGATAAAGAGAGACACAATTTATCTCTATTATTGGGATTGAAAGTACAGTGGGTTGGAAAGATGGGTGGAGGTGGTCAGCAGCTCTGGATTTAACCATTCAGTTACCAGCAGCACTTTGCGATTACTGGAACACAGTAGAAATTTAAGTTAAAACTTCTCGGGTGCAAAAAGGAATTGTTTATTTGTCTTCGATTGATTGTAGTTTGAAAGTCATTTAAAAGGCAATTCGTAGGCAATTTGAAGCTTTCAAAGAATCACAGAAATTATCTTCTTGCTTAGGCAAACAGCTCGACAATAACTTTTAAAGTGAAAATGAAATATGAATACAGGGCGACAGTGAATAGTTCAGATCAAAGTATAGATGATTCAAGAAAAAGAGAGAAAAGAAGTCCAGCTAATCTTCCAGCTCCAGCTTCAAACCAACACCACCCAAAAATGGCTGAACAAAATTTATCAGTTATACTGTTTCATATCTGTCTTAAGCCATCACACCCCAATATAATCCTAATTGGTTTGGGTTAGACTCGGACACATCTGATTTGACGGCAAGCCGTCCATCTTTAATATGCAACATTAGTTCTAATTGTTTCGTATCTGCATACTTGTGTATGTTAAAGAATGCGATAATGTTCTGTTATCAAGGCCAGTAAAAACTTTTTTTTTGCTGGCTTAGGTATTATAACAATAGAGCCTTCATGTTACCTTGTCGTGCAATGCTGTTGCTATGGCTGTTGCTACGGGTCCTGCTCTGTCCTTGGACACTATATTCATTAAATCAGTTAAAGTGTCTGTTTTAATCTAGTAAAGTGAATTATGCTGAGTGTTGAAATCCTTACTTTAAAATGGGTAAAACTGGGGCTTAATATTTATCCTAAATAACTATTCTCTACCTATTAGGTGTGTCAGGAAACAGTTGACTTCTACAAGCTCAGAGTTCTTTTGCAAGTCTTGAGAAACACCAGTTATTGTTCTAAAATATACAGAAATCAGTAAAGCCCCTTACACAAGGAATAAACTAACGAGGAAGCCCGTTAGATTCTCCAGCTCAGTAAAGTTTGCCTAGCTGTTTTGGGCCTTTGGTGAAGGAGAACCTCACAAAGCTTTGACAGGGTAGCCAGTAGGACAGGCCCTTGCAGGAATGCCATGCAGCAGCATCATTGTTTGATTTAGACTTTCCATTCAAAAGCTATATTTTTGGTGGAGTGACAGAATCTCCCTTGTTACAAATTTCATGCTCCCCTAAGCGGGAGAGCACCATTTTATTTTCTATAAGAGTGTTGATGAGACTTGTTCTGTTACATTAATATGCAGATTGGGTTAACATTTTTGTTCCTTGACAGCCACTTTAATTTGAAGTGCCATTGTAACTCAATTGTACTTTCCATAGGCACTGCCGGAACAAATCAGTGCGGACCTGCAGAATGAGCTACAATACCAGGTGCAGAATGATACCAACCTGCAACGTGTACGTACATTTTTCCTTATATGTACTTTGCAGTTCTTTAGTAGAATAACTTAGCTGTTATTGTTGACTTTGTATTGAATCATTTGACAGTTTTGTATAGTACCTAGCAGATCATTTCTAAGTTTGAAATTGAGTTCAAGCTCTTAGGGGTTGAAGCATACAATCTAAGCTGGCACTTCTATGCAACACTGAGGGGGAATGCAGTATTTTTAGATGTGCAGTGTATTGAATGAGATATTATCATAATGAATCTGTCACTCAAAGACGTTGAAACCCTGCTGAAAGTACTTGTATTGTATTAAAAATCCCTCTATGCGTTGTTCCTATGTTCACAATTTGATTTCAAGTCGTCCTTTTTTGTATTTTTGTGTCGACCGTTACCAGTTAGAAATTTCTTTGTCATTATTATGACCTATGTAAACTCTTCACTAGATTATCTAAACACTGGATTCTCAGATTCCAAAATGGGATTGCTAACAATTATCAGAAACTATCATTATCAGAAAGGTGCAGCAGAGGAACAACTTTTAGTTTTTAAACCAGTACTAACTTCACTCTTTACAGCTTATCTTCTGAACTTAATATCTAGAACACAGGAATTAAATTTTTAAATTCACATCTCCCCATGGCCTTGTTCCCTCCCTCCCGACCTCTGTTGCCTCTACCTTTACAGTTCTCCAAAATTGCTGAGTTCCTCCAATTCATATAAAGGCATGATTTTAATCGCACTGCCATTAGAAATGTGCCATTAGCTGGCTGGGCCCCATGCTCTCTTAATTCCTTCCCCAAATCTGAGACTGTCTTCCTTTTAAAATGCTCCTTAAAGCTAACCTCTTGACCATTTGGTTCTGTGTCCTAATATCTCCTCCTACATCTTTGGTGTAATGTGCTTTGGACCTCTTTGCGATGTTTTTCTACATTAAAGATACAATATAAATGCTGGTTGCTGCTACACCAGTAGGTGGTTGTTTTAAATTAGATGGTACTTTTGGGGTAATGCACCCTTGTGTCGTGAAATAAGCCCAATAACCTATCCCTTCTATGCTTGTGTTTTTAAAGTCTAAGTTCGATATTGGCAATTGTGTTTTGTCTCACTACAGATACTGACTGAAAGAAGCCAATTACCAGTCAAAAATTTTGAAGATGAAATCCTTAAATCAGTCAGCTGCAGTTCAGTAATCATTGTTCGAGGTCAAACTGGGTGTGGTAAAACTACTCAGGTCCCTCAATACATCCTGGATCAATACATTAGAAGCGGCAAAGGTTCGGAGTGTAACATTGTAGTCACACAGGTGCGTGAGAACTACTAAGAGATCTACGAGAAACATACTTATCAACTTATTGTCTTTGCAATCCATCTCCAAAGGGATGGATCTGCCCATTTGATTCCAGATAATCATGTAGTGGATAGATGGGTTCTAGTTGGATAGATAACAGAAAGGTTATATAGTGGCTGCAGTTTCAGACCTTCCTCTATAAAACCTCACTTAAGTTATTTTGGTTAAGATAACTCTATAAGAATTCATTCTGTATTCAACATATCAAAATTGATGTGGTTTTGGAGACTCCTTCATTGAAAATTAAAATATCCTAATGCCATGAAAAATGCTCTGTTCCAAATCCACTGCCCCCAAAAACTCCAAATGCCACCTTGATATTTTAGCTTTCTCGAATAGACATGATGTGTACACGCGATTCATGGTTGACCGTTTGCAGAACTAGACAAAAAAAATACTATTGCAATCTAATGTAATCAGTCAAATAGTATTTTGAAAACTTAAAACAAGGTGGCACAGTGGTTAGCACTGGTGCCTCATAGCGCCAGGGGCCCAGGTTCCATTCCAGTGTTGGGTAATATTCTATGTGGAACTTGTATGTTCTCCCGTGTCTGCGTGGGTTTTCTCCGGGTGCTCCAGTTTCATCTCACAGTCCAAAGATGCGTAGGTTAGGTGGATCGGCCATGCTAAATTGCCCCGTGGGGTCCAAAAGGTTAGGTGGGATTACTGGGTTATCTTTCAGACGTTTGGTGCAGACTCAATGGGCTTAGATATATTCTAAATAAATGCAGTGAGTTTTTAAAATTTTGGAAGATTAGTAGCATAAATTGAAAAAAAATGCAAGTTGATGCTTTGGATATTGAATCCTTTGCTGCTGGAAGTATTACTTATGTTTACAAACCATATTTAATTTCCTGTTGATTTATTTTCCAGCCTCGACGTATTAGCGCTGTGTCAGTTGCAGAACGTGTTGCTTGTGAACGTGGAGAAGATCTAGGCAAGAGTTGTGGTTACAGTGTTCGTTTTGAATCCATATTGCCAAGGCCACATGGCAGCATAATGTTCTGTACTGTAGGTTAGTATTGCATTGCAAGACAGCTGACTTGCAGTAAAATTGTTTTGTCAGAATGTGTAAAGCTAACGAGCAATTTTTAAAATGTTTGTTTTGGTTTTGAGGGAGATGGTGTTTAAATGGCTCTTGTGTTCATCCAAGTAAAGGATGTTGGTACCTGGGGAGAATTAATTAGTATTGTGCCCCGAGGGCCCTTCTGTCAAAACCTGAGTGGAACACCTGGCTAATGCAACCCTTAAGGTGCCTAATCTGGTCCCTCACCCACAGGTGGGTCTCCTGCAAAAGCACCACATCGGCCCTGAAACTCTTCAAATGTGAGAAAACTCTTGCCTGTTTCACTGCCCCACCTTCCAAACCATGCGCATTCCACATAACAAATCAAATTGTTGGTCCCTCACCCCTCTCCCCATCAAGTCAACCATTTCCACTGCAAGGGACTATCCGCTCCATCTCCCATAACCCTGAAACCAGAACCACCCAAGAAGGCAGACAGCCCCACCGAGCAAATGGGACAAAGAACAAACCCCAGTCACTGTCCGCATTCTACCCCATCCCAGAATTCTCCCACCACTTCCTCTCGACTCAATCCCTCTCTCTTCCATCCCCAGCACCCCATCATTTGTAGTGCCTAGGCTCACTGAAACTTACAGGTTCAGCAAGGCAAAGCCCCTACCTGAAATATGTTTCAATCAATGCACTATTACGAGTTGTTCCATGTCCACCAATCTGTTTATTTTTAAAAAAAAATTTGAGTACCCAATTATTATTTTTCCTATTAAGGGGCAATTTAGCATGGCCAATCCACCTAACCTGCACCTCTTTGGTTGTGGGGCGAAACCCACGCAGACACGGGGAGAATGTGCAAACTCCACATGGACAGTGACCCAGGTTCTGGATTCGAATCCGGGTCCTCAGCGCCGTAGTCCCGGTGCTAACCACTACGCCACGTGCTACCCCAACCAATCTATGTTTATGAATTACTTTCACATGGCTTGGTGGTCAGCACGGTAGCACAAGTGGATAACACTGTGGCTTCACAGCGCCAGGATCTGCACATTCTCCCCTTGTCTGCCTGGGTTTCCTCCGGGTGCTCTAGTTTCCTCCCACAGTGCAAAGATGTGCAGGTTAGGTGGATTAGCCATGCTAAATTGCCCTTGGTATCCAAAAAGGTTAGGAGGGGTTATTGGTTACGCGGATAGGGTGGAAGTGAGGTCTTAAGTGGGTCAGTGCAGACTTGATGGGCCGAATGGCCTCCTTCTGCACTGTATGTTCTATGACTATTCAATTATTCATTATACAATAGAATGTAAGAAGCAGCACTGGGTGGCACCACTTCCTAGCCTATGGATCGGAAACTAGTTCATCATCAACATAAAGAAGACTTGAAACATGAGCAGTTGGGACAGGCAATTTTTGGATGAGGGTGAGTTGGGGAGGACAAAAATAAGAAGAGTGTTGGGCGACTCTTTGTTAAAGCTGTTGAAAGAGTCATTCAGACCTCAACGTTGGCTCCCTTCTCTCTCCACAAATGCTGTCAGACTTGCTGAGATTGTCCAATATTTTCTCTTTGTTTGAGATTCCAGCATTTGCAGTAATTTGTTTTTTACAGAAGAGTATTATTGCCTATTAGTTTAATAATTGATTAATGTGGGTTGTGATAGTTCAGTTAATGTAATGTATATTTCTGGCAGCATCTATGGGGAGAGAAACCGAGGTTAACGTTTCGAGTCCATTGACCCTTCTACAGAACTGAAAGGATAGAAATGTGATTAATTATATACTGGGAGAGGTGGGTGGTGAGCAGAATAGAAAGTCAGTGATAGGTTGGAGTTGAGGAGAGATTGGTAAAGAAGGTAAGATGTGTTTCTTGATGGCATCATAATGGAGATGACAGAGGATGATCCTTTAAATGTGGAGGCTGGTGGGGTGAAAAGTGGATCAAGAGGGACCTGTCATGGTTTTAGGAGGGAGGGGAAGCGATGAGGGCAGAGGTGTGGGAAGAGATAGGTCGGGCACTTAAATGCCCTGTTAGCTACAGTCGGGAGGTTTGTTGGGGGGGGGGGGGGGCGCGGTGGGAAGCTCGGTTGCAAGAAAAGGCAGACATGTCTGACACTCTTTTCGAAGGTGGCATCATCGGAACAGATGCAGCAGAGATGGAGTAACTGGAAGAGATGGAGTCCTTGCAGAAAGTGGGGTTTGAGGAGTTGTAATCGAGGTATCTGCGAGTCAGTGGGTTTGTAATGAATATTGGTGGGCAGTCTATCACCAGAAATAGAGACAGAGGCCAAGAAGGGAAGTATCAGTTATACGATGTGAAGGCGCAGATGAGAGCGTGAAGAGGCACCCATCTAGTCATCGATGTAACAGAGAAAGAGTTGTGGGAGAGGGTCTGAGTAAGACTGGAAAAGGAATGTACTGCATACCCCACAAAAAGATAGACGTACCTTGCGTCCATGCAGGTACCCATAGCCACACTTATTTGCAGGAATTGAGTCAAGTTAAAGGAGAAATTGTTAATTAAGAGAAGGAGTTCATCCAGGTGGAGGAGAGTAGTGGTGGATGGGGATTGTTTGGGCTGCTGCTCGAGTAAGAGGCAGAGAGTCCTGTGACTCTCCTGGTAGGGGATGGAGGTGTAGAGGGATTTGACGTCCATAGTGAAGAGGCAGCAATTGGGGCCGGGAAACTGAAAATTGTTGATGAGACGTAGGACATTGGAGGAATCATGAATGTACGTGGGAAGGGACTGCACAAAAGGAGCGAGAATGCATTAGAAATAGGAAGAAACACGTTCCATGGAGCAGGAACAGGTTGATAACGATGGGCCTGCCTGGGCAGTCATGTTTGTGAAGCAGATAGGAGTGGACTGTGTGGGGTTGGGAGACTAGGAGGTTTGGAAGCTTTGGAGGGAAGGTCTCCAGAGGCGATGAGGTTCATGACAGTCCTGGAAACAATAGCTTCATGTTTGGTGATGGGGCCCTGGTTCAAGGGGAGGTAGGAGGAAGTGTTGGCACTCATTCTCTACGAGGTAAAGGTCAGTGCACCAGGCAACACTAGTGCCACCCTTGGCAGGTCTGATAACAAACTCAAGGGGCGGAATTCTCCGCTGCTGGGAAAAATTGGGAGGGCCGTCATGAACTCGGCCAAGTTTCACGGGGGGCTAGGAGCGGCGCTCCGTAACTCGGCCGCGGGGGCGTCCCGCCAAAAATGACGCGGCCGGAGCGCCTAATGACGTCAGCCGCGCATGCGCAGGTTGGCCGGCTCCAACCCGCGCATGCGCGGCTGACGTCATGACCCTGACAGCACGAACCCGCGCATGCGCGGTGGGCGTCTTTCCCCTCCGCCGCCCCGCAAGACGTGGCGGCTTGATCTTGCGGGGCGGCGGAGGGAAAATAGTGTGTCTGATTTGGATGCCTGCCTGACGATCGGTCGGCACCGATCGCGGGCCTGTCCCTTCCCAAGCACAGTCTTGGTGCTCTTTCCTTGCTAGGCCACCTACAAGCCCCAAACGGGCTTCTCACTCCCGTTTCACGACGGCAGCGACCAGGTGTGTTTGCCGCCGTCGTGAAACGGCCGCGAACGGCAGGCTGCTCGGCCCATCCGGGTCGGAGAATCGCCGTGAAGAACGGCGAGCGTCGATTCTTCCGGGGGTGGGGGGGCGCGGAGAGACTCGCGGAGGGCGCCAGGGGGGCGTGAAATTTGTAGTGGGGCCCTCCCGCTATTCTCCCACCCAGCGTGGGGAGCGGAGAATCGCGCCCAAGGTTTGGCTTGAGAGAAGAGTGCAGAAAGCTCAGAAGGAGTTAGGTTGGAGTGGGTAAGAGGAACAGAGAAATTTAGGCAGCCAAGGTTGCGCTGACAGTTCTCAATGAAAAGATCAAGAGCCGATAAGAAGCCAGAGGAACAGGTCCAGATGGAGGGAGAAAACTGGAGGTGAGTGAAAGGGAATATTGAATGGGGGTGACACCTGTCCAAAGAAGTGAGCATGGAGGTACAGGTGATGGAATTCAGCATCGTGCTGAGCCAAAAATCCAATAAGGTGAGGGTGTAATGGGATGAATTGCTGAGTACAGAACATTTGGCATCAGAGAGGGGAATCTCAGAGGGTATAGTGAATACCTGGCAAGGATTGGGATTGGAAGAATGAATGCGGTCAGCGGGATGAGACGGTGTGGAGGGCCCTCGAAGGGCATTGGTATCTGTAAGTTGCTGGAGATGCTATTTCCCATTTGATCTGCTCCAGAATCCACACTCCTTGGAGATCTGAGAGATGACTGAGTATTATTTTGTGTTTTGAAAGTGGGGTGTTTTATCAGCTGGAACAAAAATAATTGGGAAATGTTAACATTTTAACATGGTAGCAGCAAATGGTTAGGATCTGAAATGCACAGTCTGATTGTGTGGTGGAGGCAAATTCAATAGTGGCTTTCAAAAGAGAATTGGATCATTATTTTCATGTCTGTTGGGAAAAGGCAGGGGAGTGGGATTAGGTGAATTGCTCTACCAGACACAACGATTCAAATGCTGTAACCATTCTCTGATTCTGTTTAATAGAAGATTAGTGTGACTACAATAAAAACTGCCTGTAAAAAAAAAAAAATTACAGAAATTCTCAGCAGAGCTTATGTAGGCAGGTTGCAAAAAAATGAAATCTAGTCTTTTAGTAGGCCAAGAGCAACCTGATGCAATCTATCTAAAAGTTTGACATAGACGTTAAATAACTTTCTTTCTACTTAATGAAACTGATGATTATTATACTCTTAGGTGTACTGCTGAGGAAATTAGAAGCTGGCCTTCGTGGTATAAGCCATGTAATAGTGGATGAAATCCATGAGAGGGATATTAATGTGAGTATTTGCACATTCTTTGTTTCCAAAGGGACATCCAACTTTAATGTTAATTTCTGTCATTTAATTTTTTTTATAGAGGTACAGATTTTAAAAAATCTCCCTCTGTTCTCTTGCATTCCACATGCTGCAGCTAGTGTCCCCAGCCAGGCAAGTGTGCTTCTGTAGCCATCAAGCCCATTTATTTTTCCATATTTACAGAATTGGAAAAAACAGGATATTTTATTTGGTTCAAATTCAATTTTAGAAGGCCAAGTTTTTGCAGCTTTGAGCACACGATATTAACGGCTCTTAGTGCTGAACTGGCACCTTCTCACTCTCTCTGCCTGGCCCGGCCTACCCTCTCCTGCCTGGAAAACTCCGGCGTATCCCTTCCGGCCTGGCCTGTCCCACCTTGCCCTGCCCCTTCCTGCCTGGCCAGATGTGCATGGTCAGCCACCTCTTGCCCGGCTCAGCTTGCTTCTTACCTGGCCCGGCCCATCGCCTTCTGCCGGCCCAAGGTGCTGCAAAAACCCGAATATTTCATTTTAATTATGTAAGACTGTGAGGAAAGGATACCTTGCTCCTGGAGTGATTTCTTGCAAATTAGGATGTGGTATATTAAAACAAACTTTTATTACTAAGACCATATTGAATATCACACAAGAAAATAGTTTACAATTACCCCTTATACCGTTGTCTCACAGCGCCAGGCACCCGAGTTTGATTCCGACCTCGGGTGACTCTGGAGTTTGCACGTTCTGTGTGGGCTTCTGATTTCCTCCCACAGTCCAAAGACATTAGGTTAGGTGGATTGGCCACGCTAAATTGCTCCTTAGTGTCCCAACCCTTACGTGGTGTTATGAGGATTGGGCCTGGGTATGGTGCTCTTTCAGAAGGTTGGTGCAGACTCGATGGGCTGGATGGCCTCCTTCTGCACTGTAGGGATTCTGTTAGTTAATGAGAACCAGTTTTCTTCGATCACTAACTAAATCTGTCATAATCTGGTACACCCCTGTCAAAGTCTCCCTGGCTCCATTGAGAATAAACGTAGCTTCTGCAATCTAACTTTCTAGCTGAAATCCCTGGCCCCTGAAACCATTCTGAGACATATGCACCCTCTCCAGAAATCATGCTTTCTTCCTAAAGTGTGGTGATCAGAATTGGATGCAAGACTTTAGGGCCTTAACCAGAGCTTTATAAAATTTCAACATGTCTTCCCTGCTTTTTTTGATTTACCTCTCTTGGTATTAAAACTTGAGTTCCAATGCATTTTCACTTATTGCCTCTTTGGGCTTTGTTTTATGTTGAGTCCCAAACTCCTGCCTGGGTTAGGGTTATGACAGCTGGGACTTGTAAGAATATTTTGCAGACTTTTTCTTCTCTACATTTCTGAGGAGGCAGGTGTGCCTATATCGAAATTCTCTATGAAGGAACTATCAACATTAAGTTGGCGGAGAAGAAGTGATTTTTGGAGGGTTCAAAGGTTGACTTATACTTTGTGATCTAAGATTTTTCAAATGTGATTTCCGAAATAATGAACTACTTTTATGAACCCCAAACTTCTCCTCAAATCTCTTTCAGACTGATTTTCTCCTTGTGGTTTTGCGGGATGTTGTCCAAGCTTATCCTGATATTCATGTTATTCTCATGTCTGCCACTATTGACACCACCATGTTCAGAGAGTATTACTTTGACTGTCCAATAATTGAAGTATTTGGAAGAACATTTCCTGTTCAAGGTGCGTAGAAGTTGGGGTAATGCATTACGAATGAGCTGCAAATGAAAGATTCTACTGATATACAGTTGCCTATTTTGTAACTTAATAGATATGTCACGCAGTACTCAAATCACTATTCTGATTCAATGTTTAGGTAAATAATTTAATTACTGAAGAATTTTATTAGAATAGTAAGTAGGTTGTAGGCAGCATCGTTCTCCAAGTGAACTTTGTCGTTCTCTTTACACTAAAGACATATTGATCCTCAAGGTTGGATTGTTTTTCAAGATGGGATGGGGTTTAGCAAGAATAATTGATTTTAATCTTGATCTCATTTTGATGCTTCAACAGTAAATCTTTTCAAAATAATTAAGCTGTTAAAAATCAAACATTCGTATACTTTTGAAAACTAACCGTTCTGGAGATGTAGAGGTTTGGTATAGCACAGTAGTGTTTGAGTGCTGACAATGTTTTATGAAATAGTTGCTCCTTTTTAAACAAAAATGACTGCCAAATCTTTTTCAAATTTTTACTGTCTCTCATTTGTTTTAATGTGTGTGCAAGATTTATAGCAAATAATATAACTCTGGTATTATGGAGTTCCATCCCCAGATCAATTTCAAGAGCTTTTGGAATTTGAGTTCTTCAGACAGCATAAACCAATTGCATTTGCAGTAGATTTTCACCATTGCTAAACACATTCCTATTGCTAATTGCCTGGAATTGCATGCTTCAAGTACCTTTGCTGGTTATTCCAGAATATTTCTTAGAAGACGGGGTACAGATGACTCGGTTTATTCCTCCTCCGAGAGACAAGAAGAGGAAGGATAAAGATGAGGACGGTGGAGGAGACGATGAGGAGGTATAAAAAGATTGAATTCTGATCGGGGATCTTTTAAGTATTCAAATTTCCTTAACTTGTGCTTTTATAGCATATCTAGATTGCTATTTCTTCCCCGTACACCAGCTTGACTGTGACACTAATCCCCCAGAGAGGACCCATTGTGCTGAGCAGATGTAGTACATCTACTGCTGTCCCAGCTATGATCCAGTAATAGCATAGATCAGTGTTCAAACATAAGAACTTCTGTCTGATTCACTCAGCTAATCACTGGGCAAACTCACTAAGGCTTAGTGGAACCCGTGTGGAAAATACTCAAAAGTGTACATTATATCTTAAGAACGTGAGAACTAGGAGTAGGCCATCTGGCCCCTCGAGCCTGCTCCGCCATTCAATGAGATCATGGCTGATCTTTTGTGGGCTCAGCTCCACTTTCCGGCATGAACACCATAACCCTTAATCCTTTTATTCTTCAAAAAGCTATCTACCTTTATCTTCAACACATTTAATGAAGGAGCCTCAACTGCTTCACTGGGCAAGAAATTCCACAGATTCACAACCCTTTTGGTGAAGAAGTTCTTCCTAAGATCAGTCCTAAATCTACTTCCGCTTATTTGGAGGCTATGCCCCCTAGTTCTGCTTTCACCTGCCAGTGGAAAAACCTGCCCGCAGCTATCATATATATCTATTCCTTTCATAATATTATGTTTCATAGATTTTCATAGAATTTACAGTGCAGAAGGAGGCCATTCAGCCCATCGAGTCTGCACCGGCTCTTGGAAAGAGCACCCTATCCAAACCCACACCTCCACCCTATCCCCATAACCCAATAACCCCAGCCAACACTAAGGGCAATTTTGGACACTAAGGGCAATTTAGCATGACCAATCCACCTAACCTGCACATTTTTGGACTGTGGGAGGAAACCGGAGCACCTGGAGGTAACCCGCGCACACACTGGGAGAACATGCAGACTCCGCACAGACAGTGACTCAAGCCGGGAATCGAACCTGGGACCCTGAAGCTGTGAAGCAATTGTGCTAACCACTATGCTACCGTGCTGTAAGATCCCCCCGCATCCTTCTAAATTCCAACGAGTACAGTCCCAGTGTACTCGACGTCTCCTCGTAATCCAACCCCCTCAACTCTGGGATTAACCTAGTGAATCTCCTCTGCACACCCTCCAGCGCCAGTTCGTTATTTCTCAGGTAAGGAGACCAAAACTGAATACAATACTCCAGGTGTGGCCTCACTAACACCGTATACTATTGCAGCACAACCTCCCTAGTCTTAAACTCTATCCCTCTAGCAATGAAGGACAAAACTCCATTTGCCGCCTCAACCACCTGTTTCACCTGTAAACCAACTTTTTGCGAGTCATGCACTAGCACACCCAGGTTTCTCTGCACAGCAGCATGTTTTAATATTTTATCATTTAAATAATAATTCCTTTTGCTGTTATTCCTACCAAAATGGATAACCTCACATTTGTCAACATTGTATTCCATCCGCCAGACCCTATCCCATTCACTTAACCTATCCAAATCCCTCTGCAGACTTCCGCTTTTTTGCTTTACCACGCATCTTAGTGTCGTCTGCAAACTTGTACACATTGCACTTGGTCCTCAACTCCAAATCATCTATGTAAATTGTGAACAATTGTGGGCCCAACACTGATCCCTGAGGGATACCACTAGCTACTGATTGCCAACCAGAGAAACACCCATTAATCCCCACTCTTTGCTTTCTATTAATTAACCAATCCTCTATCCATGCTACTACTTTACCCTTAATGCCATGCATCTGTATCTTATGCATTAACCTTTTGTGTGACACTTTGTCAAAAGCTTTCTGGAAATCCAGATATACCACATCCATTGGTTCCCCGTTATCTACCGCACTGGTAATGTCCTCAAAAAATTCCACTAAATTAGTTAGGCACGACCTGTCCTTTATGAACCCATGCTGTGTCTGCCCAATGGGACAATTTCTATCCAGATGCCTCGCTATTTCTTCTTTGATACCAAAGTTAAGCTAACTGGCCTATGATTACCTGCTTTCTGCCTATCTCTTTTTTTAAAACAGTGGTGTCAGGTTTGCTAATTTCCAATCCGCCGGAACCACCCCAGAGTCTAGTGAATTTTGGTAAATTATCACTAGTGCATTTGCAATTTCCCTAGCCATCTGTTTTGACACTCTGGGATACATTCCATCAGGGCCAGGAGATTTGTCGATCTTTAGCCCCATTAGCTTGCCCATCACTACCTCCTTAGTGATAACAATCATCTCACGGTCCTCACCTGTCATAGCCTCATTTCCATCAGTCACTGGGATATTATTTGTGTCTTCCATTGTGAAGACCGACCCAAAAAACCTGTTCAGTTCCTCAGCCATTTCCTCATCTCCCATTATTAAAACTCCCTTCTCATCCTCTAAAGGACTAATATTTACCTTAGCCACTTTTTTGTTTTATATATTTGTCGAAACTTTTACTGTCTGTTTTTATATTCTGAGCAAATTTAGTCTCATAATCTATCTTACTCTTTATAGCTTTTTTAGTAGCTTTCTGTTGCCCCCTAAAAATTTCCCAGTCCTCTAGTCTCCCCCTAATCTTGCCACTTTGTATGCCTCTTCCTTCAATTTGATACTCTCCCTTATTTCCTTAGATATCGACTGTCGATTTTTCCTCTTTCTACCGTCCTTCCCTTTTTGTTTGTACAAACGTTTGCTGAGCACTGTGAAAAATTGCTTGTAAGGTTCCCCACTGTTCCTCAACTGTTTCACCATAAAGTCTTTGCTCCCAGTCTACCTTAGCTAGCTCTTCTCTCAACCCATTGTAATCTCCTTTGTTTGAGCACAAAACACTAGTGTTTGATCTTACCTTCTCACCCTCCATCTGTATTTTAAATTCCACCATATTGTAATTGCTCCTTCCAAGAAGATCCCTAACTATGAGATAATTAATCAATCTTGTCTCCTTACACAGGACCAGATCTAGGACCGCTTGTTCCCTCGTAGGTTCCATTACATACCGTTCTAGGAAACTATTGCGGATACATTCTATAAAATCCTCCTCAAGGCTGCCTTGACCGACCTGGTTAAACCAATCGATATGCAGATTAAAATCCCCCATGATAACTGCTGTACCATTTCTACATGCGTCAGTTATTTCTTTGTTTATTGCCTGCCCCACCATCTCGTTACTATTTGGTGGTCTATAGACTACTCCTATCAGTGACTTTTTCGCCTTACTGTTCCTGATTTCCACCCAAATGGATTCAACCTTATCCTCCATAGCACCGATGTCATCCCTTACTATTGCCCGGATGTCATCCTTAAATAACAGAGCTACACCACCTCCCTTACCATCCACTCTGTCCTTCCGAATAGTTTGATACTCTCGGATATTTAACTCCCAGTCGTGACCATCCTTTAACCATGTTTCAGTAATGGCCACTAAATCATAGTCATTCACGATGATTTGCACCATCAACTCATTTACCTTATTCCGAATACTACGAACATTCAGGTAAAGTACACTTTTTTACCTCTGTTTTGAATCTTAACACCTTGATCACTAACCTCTTGTAAGTTATTTTTCCTCTTAACTTTTCTCCTAATTTTCTTAGTCGTTGAACCCATATCTTCATGTAACAACCTGTCTCGTCACTTTCCATTAATATTTTTATATCCCGTTTTATTCCTTTTAGTATTACTGGGCCTATTCACTGAGCTCCCCTCAGTCACTGTACCTTGTACTGTTTTCCTTTTTGATTTTTGACTATGGCCTCTCTGCCTTACACTTTCCCCCTTACTGCCTTTTGTTTCTGCCCCTGTTTAATACCTTCCGACTTCCTGCATTGGTTCCCATCCCCCTACCACATTAGTTTAAACCCTCCCCAACAGCTCTAGCAAATAGCCCCCCCCCCCCCCCCCCCCCCCCCCCCCCAAAGGACATCAGTTCAAGTCCTGCCCAGGTGTAACCCGTCCAGTTTGTACAGGTCCCACCTCCCCCAGAACTGGTCCCAATGCCCCAGGAATCTGAAATCCTCCGCCTGATACCATTCCTTCAGCCACGTATTCATCCTATATATCCTGTAATTTCTATTCTGACTAGCACATGGCACTGGTAGTAATCCTGAGATCACTACCTTCGAGGTCCGATTTCTTAACTTCCTTCCTACTTCCCTGTATTCTGCTTTTAGGACCTCGTCCCTTTTTATACCTATGTCATTTGTACTGATGTGTATCATCGCAAGAACAGACTAGAACATGCACGAACATTCTCAAAAACAGCTTTTTTCCCACTGTCACCAGACTCCTAAATGACCCTCTTATAGACTGACCTCATTAACACTACATCCAATGCCAATGCTTATGTAGTTACATTGTATATCTCGGGCGCAATTCTCCGCAACGGCCGACGCCGTCGTGAAACCCAGAGTGTTTCACGACGGCGTCGGAGGCCGCTCCTAGCCCCCTATACCCCCCCCCCCCCCCCCCCCCCGGCGAAGAGCGGCGTTTCGTGAAGCTCGGCCGCCGGGCCTTGACGCTGGCGTCAAGGCGGCGCACCGATAATGACGCTGGCGTCAAGGCGGCGCGCCGATAATGTCGCGGCCGGCAGCCACGCATGCACAGGTTGGCCGGCTCCAACCCGCACATGTGCGGTTGCCGTCTTCCCCTCTGCTGCCGCGCAAGATATGGCGTCTTGATTTTGCGGGGCGGTGGAGGGGAAAGAGTGCGTCTCTTGGAGACGCCGGCCCGATCGCGGGCCAGTCCCCTCCCGAGCACGGCCGTGGTGCTTAATCCCGTCTCTGCCCCCCCCCACAGGCCCCAAACTCACCGTTCGCGCGATGTTCATGCCGGCAGCGACCAGGTATGGTTGCCGCCGGCATGAACCCGTCGGGGTTGTCAGGCCGCTCGGCCCGTCCGGGCCAGAGAGGCGCCGGGAAAAATGGCGAGCGTCGATTCTCCGAGCGGGGGTGGGAGAATCGTGGGAGGTGCCAGAGTGGCCCTCCCGCGATTCTCCCACCCGGCGTGGGGAGCGGAGAATCGCGCACCTTGTGTTGCCCTATTATGTATTTACTTGAATTTTGTTTAATTCCCTTTTCTTCCATGTACTGAATGATCTGTTGAGCTGCTTGCAGAAAAATACTTTTCACTGTACCTCAGAACATGTGACAATAAACAAATCCAATCCAATCCATCGGCCACTGCCTGTTCACAATCCCCCTCCAGAATGTCTTGTACCCGCTCCGAGACATCCTTGACCCTAGCACCAAGGAGGCAACATACCGTCCTCGAGTCTGGTTTACGGCCACAGAAACGCCTGTCTATTCCCCTTACAATTGAATCCCCTATAACTATTGCACTGTCACACTTATCACCCCTCCCCTCTGCAGCAGGACCAACAGTGGTGCCACGAGTTTGGCTGTTGCTGTTTTCCCCTGAGAGGCCATTCCCTTCAACAGTATCCAAAGCAGTATATCTGTTGTGCAGGAGAATGACCACAGGAGATTGCTGCACTACCCGTCTTGCTCTGTCTGGTGATCACCCATTCCCTTCCTGCCTGCGGAGTCTGAGCCTGCGGTGTGACCACCTCTCTATATGTGCTATCCACGATACTCTCCGACTCGCGGATGCTCCACAGTGTCTCCAGCTCTGAAACTTGAGCTTCCAGGAGCTGCAACTGGAGACACTTCCTGCACACATGCTGACCCTGGGGACTGGAACTTTCCCCAGCCTGCCACATGGAGCAAGGGGAGCAGACCATGCCTTGGAGCTGTCCTGCCATGAATTATTCCTTTAAATTAAACCTTTGAAATGAAACTTTAGAAAGATGTTTTGTATTTATCCCTCTTGATCTGACAACAAATTAAAAATAGCTATTTAATTGAAATAAAAAAGTTATTTAAATCAAATAAAAAAATATTAATTTAAGTCAACTCAAAATAGTTATTTAAGTCAAATTAAAAATTAAAGAAATAGTAATTCAAATCAATTTAAAAATAGTAATCTACGTCAAATCAAAACTAGTATTTAAATCAGTAACGCCAGATATTCAAATTTAGCCCAGTCTGCCTTTCAGGGCCATATTTGCATGCCTCATCTCTGACTAACAGCTGCACAATATCTTTTTTTAAATGCATAGAAACTGGTTAGCATTGCTGTCTCACAGAGCCAGGGACCCGGGTTCAATTCCAGCTTTGGGTGACTGTGTGAAGTTCGTATGTTCTCCCCATGTATTGGCCATGCCCCTTAGTATCCAAAGATATGCAGGTTAGGTGGGGTTACAGGGATAGGGCGAGGGAGTGGACCTAGGTAGAGTGCTCTTTCAGAGGGTCGGTGCAGACTTTATGGGCCAAATGGATTGGGTTTTTGTTTATTGTCACGTGTACCGAGGTATAGTGAAAAGTATTTTTCTGCGAGCAGCTCAATAGATCATTAAGTACATGAAAAAAAAATCAAATGCATAATAGGGCAACACAAGGTACACAACGTAACTACATAAACACCGGCATCGGGTGAAGCATATAGGGGTGTAGTGTCAATGAAGTCAGTCCATAATCAAGGCAGGCCAGCAGCATGGTTCAATTCCCGTAACAGCCTCCCCGAACAGGCGTCGGAATGTGGCGACTAGGGACTTTTCACAGTAACTTAATTTGAAGCCTATTTGTGAGAATAAGTGATTTTCATTTCATTCATTCATTTCATCTCCCTCCTGTATTCTGACTCGTTATTCGAGATCCGGCCCACTATGGCCTTGTCGTCAACAAACGTGTAGATGGAGTTCGAACCAAAAATAGTAGGGGGCTAAGTACACAGCCTTGCGTGGCCACTGTATTGAGGACTATTGTGGAGAATGTGTTGTTGTTTATTCTTACTGGTTGTGGTCTGTGGGTCATAGATCATAGAATTTACAGTGCAGAAGGAGGCCATTCGGCCCATCAAGTCTGCACCGGCTCTTGGAAAGAGCACCCTACCCAAGTTCAACACCTCCACCCTATCCCAATAACCCAGTAACCCCACCCAACACTAAGGGCAAATTTGGACACTAAGGGCAATTTAGCATGGCCAATCCACCTAACCTGCACATCTTTGGACTGTGGGAGGAAACCGGAGCACCCGGAGGAAGCCCACGCACACATGGGGAGGATGTGCAGACTCCGCACAGACAGTGACCCAAGCCGGAATCGAACCTGGGACCCTGGAGCTGTGAAGCCATTGTGCTATCCACAATGCTACCGTGCTGCAGGAGGTCGATGGCCTCCTACACTGTTGGAGTTCTTCTAAAATAGAATCATAGGATTTATAGTGCAGAAAGTGGCCATTCAGCCCACCCAGTCTGCAACAGCCCTTGGAAAGAGCACCCACTTAAGCCCATATCTCCACCCTATCCCAGTAACCCTACCCAACCTTTTTTGGACATGAGGGCAATTTAGCATGGACAATCCACCGAATCTGCACATCTTTGGACAAAATGTTGTCGACATTGTTATTTAACATTCTGTTGACAACGTGAATTTAATGTTGATATTTACTTTGAACCCTGTACGCTTTATTCCGTCTGACAAACCTGAAATTTGTGCAAACACTATTGACTGGAATCTCTGGACGCCGACTCCGAAATTGCCTTCGGTGACTGGCTGGAAAATCCAAGTTTCCGACCAAATCATGGGGCGGTGTGCTTTTGTGATGCTCCGCCCCCTCCAAAGCTGTGTCAAGTGTCGACGGCCTCAGGACATTGCCTGAGACCCGCCCCCTGATGCTCTGCCCCCGACTGGCCGAGTTCCCAACGCATGGGTTTCTCATGGTCTCATCCGTCCGGAACTCGGTGTGGCGGCTGCGGACTCATTTCAGTGCCGCCACAGTCGGGAGAGGGCTGGGGGCACTGTGGGGGGGGGGGTGGTCCAGGGCACGCAAGCCGAACGAAGGCGGGGGGGGGGGGGGGGGGGGGAGGGGAGAGGAGACAATATCGCGTGTCGGGCCCGCGAGCGGCTGCCGGCATGAGTGTGCGT
This sequence comes from Scyliorhinus canicula, assembly GCF_902713615.1. Taxonomy (NCBI): domain Eukaryota; kingdom Metazoa; phylum Chordata; class Chondrichthyes; order Carcharhiniformes; family Scyliorhinidae; genus Scyliorhinus; species Scyliorhinus canicula. The sequence goes on along the minus strand of NC_052149.1, from coordinate 82,452,963 downwards.
GGCCATGAGCCCGGCAATTCTCCGGGGTGTATCGCCAGCTAAAGCTGGGTGCTGCACGCTGCTGTCCTGCTAGCCCCCAGCAGAACAGGGATTCGGTGGCCGTTTTGTGCCAGTTTTTCTGGAGTATAACGCGACCGCTCCCACGCCTGCGCGGGGACATAGCCCCAGAATCGGAGAATCCAGCCTACATCTTTCAGTCCAGAATCTTATTTGAGACATTGCCCTGGAGTCTTGAATTTGTTGTACCTTAATAAATGAAATGAACAGTTTTAAAAAAAAAATGTATTTAATGTAATTATGTAAAGAAATGGAACAATTTAAGCTTTTCTGAAGATGCAATTTGCCAGTGGCTTGTTGAGTTATCAGCTCAGTTCTCTGGATCTTGGGTTGAGTTTGAAATATCAGCTTGATGATGTAATCGAACTTTTTGAACTTGATGAAGAATCTCTGCCTTGCTAGGTGAACTGTAACAAAATCTGTGGTGATGACTATGGGGCAGAAACCAAACGTGCTATGGCTGAAATGAGTGAAAAAGAGACCCCTTTTGAACTGATAGAAGCATTACTCAAATACATTGAAACATTGGATGTAGATGGAGCAGTTCTTGTTTTCTTACCAGGCTGGAACTTGATTTTCGCAATGCAAAGACATCTGGAAACAAACTCTTACTTTGGTACGTGTGTTTGCCTTGTTTTATAGTACCATTTTTTCTAGTTTGTATGTTGACATCCAGAAATGAATGCTTTTTGAACTTCTTCCCATTTGTGACCCATGGATTTAAATAATCTTTGTGTTATTTGTTCTTGGTTTGTCAACTTTCTAAGTGGGAGAAAGACGTTATTGATTTAAACTTTCTTCTCTTTTATGGATCATACAAAAGACTGTTAAGATTTGCTTCCAAACTTCTACCACTTTAATCACAAGGAAGGATCTGAGAAGGACTTAAGGACAAGATTGCTTCTGATATTTTCCCAATTACCAGCAAGCCTAATTTTTTTTCTGTTTTTCTTTAAATTTCTTCCCACTTTCTTCTTATTTCACAATTTCCAAATTAATGCTTTTGCATAGCTATATGGGCACTGGTGTGCAGGCGCCTATATTCTTTAAAGCAGATAGTAGTTAGGAGAAGGAACCGTGGGTGATTTTTCACTTCCCTGAATCCAAGGGTATTACAACCAACTTCAGCATCCTCATTGTGGTCCCACACAAGATCCCATAACTCGAGGAACTATGTGGCAAAAGCCTGGGACGTTTCCTGGTCTCCATGGCTCAGCTATTCACAGTGCAAATGCACTTAGCCATTCAGGAGTGGTAAACTCTTTTCAATGTCTGAATAAAGGATACGCATGTTTGCCAAAACATATCCAAGCTTGGGAAGTGAAATGATGCTGCGCGACCCAGTGTGGCACCTAATCCCTCATTTTCATCAGATGTTTTGTGTGAAGGAGTGAACCAGCTTGATCAGTTTTTTGCAGTGCCAGTCCAGAAATCACCTGATCTGTGAGTTTTGAACTCAGGATCATACAATCCAGTAGAACAGTCGAGCCATTGTACCTGTGCCTGCTGCTAGTCTAATGCCATAACTACTATACCATGATCCATTTTTCACATATAATTTCACATGAAAATTACAAAACAATCATTTTCTAAATCTTAGTTTGGTTCTGGAGAGTTCATAATATCTTGTGAGGTGTGAAATCAGGGTGAAAGCTCTGTTGTTCTCGCTTCCATGTACATTTAAGAATGCTAAAATTATTGATGGGAAGAATAGCTTTCAGTGCTGACTATTCTAATCGACTTAATTGGTAGAGTTAAGCATTTTAATGTGTTAAAGCATAATCATTGATTTCCTATGGAAGTCAAAAGTATATCCAGAAAACCTGGGTGTAAAATAAATTAAGAAATGGCTGCTTAATAGATTGAAACTGGAAACCAAGTAAGTTTCCATTGTTCGACTTTTGGTTCTGAAATATTGAATGCACCTTTAAAATTGTTAAACTAATAGTTACTTTTAGGCCGACAAAGCTTTAACATAATTTAAAACACTTAAAATGACCAGATTTATTCTCCGCATTACTAATGCAATTTAAAAGTCAGTTCCTTTTATAGTGACAGTACAGTTTTATGATACATTAAATGGTAAAACTATCTTTTACTTCACAGGAAGCCACAGATACAGAGTTTTGCCGTTACATTCACAGATTCCAAGGGAAGAACAACGCAGAGTGTTTGACCCAGTGCCACCAGGAGTCAGAAAGGTTAGATAGTAAATGATCATTTGGAGCCCAATGTGCATTTAACATCCAAGGAATGTTACTCCGCTCTTGATTAGTTAGCAGTATAATAGTATTTTGGGTCCAGTGCTAAAATGTGACGGTTGTAACTTTTCAGTGGTAGGTGTGAGAAACATAAAGCCTCCTGTGCATGTCTTTTAAACAGGTAGTATGTCTTTTTCATAATATTGGTTAAAATTGGCATTTCATGGGTGCAATGATATGTGGCACACATGTATTTTTAAAATTACTGTTGGCAAACAATTATGTTGTACTAATGAACTTTCGAAATTTGAAAAAGGATGGTATACATTCTGGATGTTTTTCTTTGATCTGAAGGGCTTCTTGGGATGGGCAATAAATGCTGGCCGAGCCAGCAATGCCTTCATCCCATGATTGAATTTTTAAAAACACTTCGAGTTCAGATGTTTGAGACATGGGAAGTATTTCTGTACCTCTGCCTCCTACCACAATCCATGATTAAGCTTTTTTGGGATCGGAGGAAGAAATGGTTGAAAGGCTTGCCTTTTAGCTGAGATAATGATATTAGTAGGTTCAGCCTGTCTGGCGTGATCAGACTATGAGATCTACTAAATAGCCGCATTTTTTTTATATTCTGAAGGAGTGTTGAACTGTTCTGTGATCAGGACAATCCAATGAGTTATGAAGTTGTGAGAAGTGCACTTTGTTTTAATTATATATGCTTTACTACCTCCAGGTTATTTTGGCCACCAACATTGCAGAAACAAGCATTACCATTAATGACGTGGTTTATGTCATTGATTCGTGCAAGTGAGTGAACATCTTTGTATTTTGTTTTTTCAGGAAATTATTGTTTATACATGCTGAGATAGATTTTGTGAAACAAAAATAAGCTGGTACCAATACTGCATGTGTTTTGTTCAGGATGATCCAAAGTGCGTCAAGGCCAATGGGTGATCTTTGAAGTTTAGTACCTGTTAAATAAGAGGTGAATACAACACCCCATTTATATACTGCCATTTCCCGCAATTAACAATGAGATAATGACCAGTTAATCTGTTCTGGCGAACAGCACATCTAACAGGCGATGTGATGTTTGTGTCTTATGTGTGCTTGAACAGAATTTTCTGCATTTGTGTGCTAATGCTAGCAATATACCTGAATGGATGGGCATGAGGGATGGATGCTACAGGCTGTCTCCGATAGGAACTTTTGTGTGCATTGGTCAGCCTCAAGTCAGGCTGTACTTGATGAGTAAGGTGTTGACCTGCCACAGTTCATCTGCTGCAATGGGTGTTTGAAGCTTGGAAGCTTATACTATCGGAAAAAACAGGGGGAAAACAACCTGTGATTGTAGGAACAATTACTTTCAAAATCTGTCACTTCCATTTTGGTGTTTTTGAACTTTGGTTGGCGGCCAGATGGAAACATTTGACGGGCTAGACTTTGCCCAACGGGGATGTATATAGGGCAAGTTGTACAAAAACAACGGTGACTGGAACGATTGCAACAACCTTTGAGGTATCTTCCTGCTGAGAACCATGAGAAGTATTTGCCCATGTTGACCTTGTCAGACTGCAGATCCTGACTGAATCAACAATTGATATCATTTCAGTCCGGTAGCTGCAAGAGAAATGGTGTGAACAAAGGAGAGCACTGTATATTGCCTTCATTTTGCTCACTAAGGCCCTCAACCATATGAGCAGAGGTGATCTATTTAAGCTATGGAGAAAATTAGCTTGAATTGATTTCCTCTTCCCATGGCAACTTGTTGGGTAAAGTCGGCTTCTGCAGAGCAATATCAGAAACCTTTGAGAGCTGCAGGATTGTGTTGTAGCGCTAACACACTTTGACATATTCTTTTTTGCTGACATATGCCTCAGGACACCAACAAAAGGTGTCTAGAAGTGACGGAAAGCTGGCCGAGATCCGATACAAAGATGGGCCAAGTCTTCAGAGAGTTGTTCAGCACTGACAATGCTACATGAGCATTCTGTATTGGGGAACCCCTTCAGCACCAAATGAACAGACTCTCTAGTGCTTGTAAAGAGTTTGGTTTGACCATCAGCATCAGAAAGACTCATTTCTTGGTCCAGTATGTTGCCATATTACCGGCATTGACAATGTGAGGCTGGAGGTCGCTAATAGCTTCAAATATTTGGGCTTCACAATCACCAGCAATCTGTCACTTGTTGCTGAAATAAACCCATGCATTACAAAAGCTGCAGTTATGTCAAAAAGCTGAGCATGAGAGTGTGGAGCAACAGCCACACGATCCTACTGTGAAATGATGACACAAGTGGTCTTTTCCATGAATAGGATGCTGCAGTCAATCCAAGAAGACATGCTCTCTACCACACAATTGAGCACCGTTGTGTATGAATTTCAGTGTCGGTGCAACATTAGGCAGGCCTTGTATGTTCCAAGGATTGACTGATTAAATCAAACATGTTCCTCTGGCTGTTCGTAATAAGCAGCATACACACCATATGCAAATAGCCTGCGCTTGCAAAATTCAAAACAAATGTCTATTGTCAGATGTGGTTCTGTGATAATGCAGCACTTGCTGAACAATCCTGAGTGTGCTAATAGCTGCAATAACCAATTTCAGATAATTCCACTTGTAACAGGGCTCATTTACTTTTGCTCGAAGCAAAAGTCATTTGTACATATTGACCCATTCTCTGAAAACAAAAGGAATTTGTTCAAGAAATGTGCTTTTTTTCAATTACCTGGACATATGGAGCACCTATCGTTTCCCCCATTGCTTTTTCCATGGCAATGCCTCGACCAGTCAGTTGACTTGACCAATTGGCACCCTTTTCTTCTGTAGTACAAATTGTTGTGATCATTTGAAATTTGGCATTTTTCATTTGTACTGATAAGTGCTTCAGAAACTTGTCTCTTCAGCAAAATCAAGTTTCGTACTACCAAATGACTGTTAGATAAGGATTGTTCTGCCTGTCTGGCGTAGAAAACTAGGCTAATAAATCAGTTACTGTGGACATTGTTCTTTGTGGGATCGTGCTGATTTTGACTGCCCCATTTGCACACAAAACAATGAGTACATTTCAAAAGTCATGTATTGGCTGTGAAATGCTTTGGGCATCCCGAGGATGTTAAAAGTGCTATATACATGCAAATTATTTAATCTCTCTGACCCAGTTTGTTTAATGTAGAAAATTATCACAACTAAACTGTTACTTGGGCCCTGAGTATCTTCAATAATTAATGATGTGGAGATGCCGGCATTGGGGTGAATGTCATACGCGCGATCGTCTTGGAGATCCTCTCCACTTTGAGCCGGCAGTTTGCGGTGTTGATGGTAGCCATCATGTGGAGATGCTGGCGTTGGACTGGGGTGATTCACCTGAGGAAGGAGAGCAGTGCTCCGAAAGCTAGTGTTTGAAACAAACAAATCAGCACGATCCCACAAAGAACAATGTCCACAGTAACTGATTTATTAGTCAAGTTTTCTATGCCAGACAGGCAGAACAATCCTTATCTAACAGTCATTTGGTAGTACGAAACTTGATTTTGCTGAAGAGACAAGTTTCTGGAGGTGTTGTAAGACTTCTTACAGTTCAATAATTAAAACTAAGGAATGCGACTTCACACATTTTTAAAATATGTCAATCTCCGAGATAGTTTGACTGTAGTTGAGATTTAAAAGAATGTTTTAAAATTCATTTGCACTGAAATGGACAGCCCTATCTTTTTCTGGAGTGTTTTAAAATTTAAAATTTGTTAGGTGGGTAAGCACTGCAACTCCACACCCTTTGTGTGTTTGATGACAAGTTTCTTGTTGAGATGCCAGCATAGCCAGGTTTGGAAAGTCGCTTTATAGATCATATTGCATCTTTCTGATTTTCAAGTTTAATTGCACGTTTGCAAGTTGCTATCTGATGTACTCAAGAATGATTGGCACCGAGCCTTGTCGTGATTCTTGCAGCAAAATCTGAGCTGTGGTGTTTGGGAATTGAAAAGCTTGTTGCGCTGCCACCCAGTGGATTTTGCTGAAACTGCATACTAATTCACTAGACCAAAATATGGTACAAGTGATTTCATAGAATTTACAGTGCGGAAGGCCATTCGGCCCATCGAGCATGCACCTGCCCTTGGAAAGAGCACCCTACTCAAGCCCGCGCCTCCACCCTATCCCTGTGACCCAGTAACCCGTCTTAACTTTATGTGGACACCAAGGGCCATTTAGCTTAGTCAATCCACCTAACCTGCACATCTTTGGACTGTGGGAGGAAACTGGAGCACCCGGAGGAAACCCACGCAGACACGGGGAGAATGTGCAGACTCCGCACAGACAGTGACCCAAGGTGGGAATCGAACCTGGGATCCTGGAACTGTGAAGCAACTGCTAACCACTGCTACCGTGCTGCTCAGAATTCACATTACATGTTAATTCTGCACTGATTATGATCCACCTTTTGTTTTTTTTTACTTAAAATGCTAGTATTTTGAATATACACACATGATAACGGGATCATTTGCTTGCTGTATGTGAATGTAAACAGTTGATCAGTATCTCACAATCTGTTAGTGTTAGCCCAGTTGACAGCGCACCATTTTTGTCATTGATATGTATACTCAAGCAATCGGGATTATATCATGCCTTTATTCACTTCTAAAAACGTTGTTTGATAACTGTTCAATTCTTTCTGAACTTTTCAGACAAAAAATGAAACTGTTTACATCTCACAACAATATGACCAACTATGCCACAGTGTGGGCTTCAAAGACCAATTTGGAACAGCGACGGGGTAGAGCAGGACGTGTCTGTCCTGGCTTCTGCTTCCATCTCTGTAGCAGGGCACGGTTTGAGAGGTATGAATTACATTTCAAGTTCGATACAAGCAGATGTGTGTTTGAGTAGTTTACCTTGCAATTGCAAGTCATTCAACTCTCATCTTTGGTAGCTTTATAACAAAGTTCAAGTTTATTGAAATAGGTTTCAAATTTGCAGAGTTAATTTTAAAAATGTTACAGGAAGCAAGAAATTCATGTATCATCATCAACCAATATTTTCCCACTCTCAGACTTGAAACGCACATGACTCCAGAGATATTTCGCACACCTCTTCATGAAGTTGCTCTGAGCATCAAACTTCTTCGTCTAGGTGGCATTGGACCATTTTTGGCCAAAGCTATTGAACCCCCACCGCTGGATGCCGTCATTGAGGCAGAACACACCTTGCGAGGTGACTCCATTTAAAGTTGGTTATAAAGCTGCTTTTAAATAAATTGTTAACACTGTAATGACCCTAAGAGACTGGGGTACCTTGCAGTAAATTCATGTTTAATTTTATATGAAAAGATTGTGCCACTTTTTAACCTCTCGTAATGTATGAAAAATATCAGAAACAGCAGAAACTCATTTAATAGTGTGCTCTCATAACATTTTAAATTGTGAGATTCCATGAGGATTTTTCTAATGCAGATCATCAGCCCTCACCTTAATATTGCAGCACTGAGTTCCTAAATTGAATGATGCAATTTGATTGATCATAGCATCATCCTAACTCTCACTTCCTTTCTTACGCCTTTCGCAGAACTTGATGCTTTAGATGCTAATGATGAGCTGACTCCCCTGGGACGCATCTTGGCTAGACTTCCTATTGAGCCACGCCTTGGCAAGATGATGATTATGGGCTGTATATTCCAGTGAGTCAATGGATAGAAAATTAAGATGTGAATTACTCGGAACAGATCATATTCAATAGAGTAATATTGTCTTACTTCGCTGGCCTCAGGACTTGCATGTAAAACAGAAAACACGTATTACAGACAGTGAGTGCAGCATGGTGTCACAATGGTTAGCACTGTTGCCTACGGCGCTGAGAACCCGGGGGTTCGAATCACAGCCCTGGGTCACTGTCCGTGTGGAGTTTGCACATTCTCCCTGTGTCTGCGTGGGTTTCACCCCCTACAACCCAAAGATGTGCAGGTTAGGTGGATTGGCCACACTAAATAGCCCCTTAATTGTAAAAAATTAATTGAGTACTTTTTTTTAATAAATGTTTTTATGGGGTTTTTGAACAAGGTATAATTACCGTTATGTACACAGAATAAGAAACATATATCTATATATATACACATATTTAGAAGAGAAGGGCACACCCCAACATAGAATACAATAAAATATGAAATAGACTAACTGGTGGGGTACTGTGCACCAGCTCGACAGCGGCAGCTCTGTGCATCTGGCAGAATTATTTACACCACGTAAGTACGCGACTGTTTGCGGGGGGGTGGGGTGGGGGGAAGGGGGGACAGGGGTGGCAGGGATTGTTTGGGGGGGAGGGGACGCAAATATACATTTGGGTGCCGGGGAGATAACCACAGTATGCGACACCTGGCCGGGTCGCGTGCCACTGTCGCCCGCCTCCCGGACGGCTCTCGCCGCCGTCCCCCGCTGCTCCTCCCGTCCTCCATCCCCAACCTCCTCTTTCCCTGCTCCTGGAGATGTCCTGCACGTTTTGGCACCCCGTGCCTTCCTTCCGTTTCCCTGCCCCCCGCCCATTTTATTTTCTCCATTTGGAGAGATTCCAAGAGGTCGGACAGCCAGTCTGCAGCTCTGGGTGGTGCTGCTGACCGCCAGCAAAACAGGATTCTACGGCGGGCGATCAGGGAGGCAAAGGCAAGGGCGTCCGCCATCCTCCACAGGAATAGATCTGGCTGGTCCGAGACCCCGAAGACCGCCATTTTCGGGCATGGCTCCACCCTCACTCCCACCACTTTGGACATTGCCTCGAAGAAGGCTGTCCAGTACTCCACCAGTCTGGGGCAAGACCAGAACATGTGGGCGTGGTTGGCCGGGCCTCTCTGGCACCGTCCACATCTATCCTCCACCTCCGGGAAGAACCTACTCATGCGGGTTCTTGTTAGGTGAGCTCTATGTACCACTTTTAGCTGCGTCAGGCTGAGCCTTGTGCACGTGGAGGTGGAGTTGACCCTATGCAGTGCTTCGCTCCAGAGTCCCCACCCTATCTCCATCCCCAGGTCCTCCTCCCATTTCTTTCTTGTTGCGTCCAGTACGGTGTCGGCCCTTTCTGTCAGTTCGTCGTACATGTCACTACAGTTCCCTTTATCTAGGATACGTGCATCCAGTAGGTCTTCCAGTAGTGTCTGTCGTGGCGGTTTTGGGTACGTCCTTGTCTCCTTTCGTAAGAAGTTTTTGAGCTGTAGATACCGTAGCTCGTTCCCCCTGGCTAGCCGAAATTTCTCTTGTCAATTCGTCCAGTGTTGCGATCCTGCCGTCCGTGTATAGGTCCCTGACTGTCAGTGTCCCTCCGTCCTGCCTCCACCTTTTGAAGGTGGAGTCAGTCAGTGCTGGTGTGAACCTATGGTTGTTGCAGATGGGAGCTTTGTCAGACATTTTGGTCAGGCCAAATTGCTGCCGCAGTTGGTTCCAGGATTGGAGGGTGGCTATCACCACCGGGCTGCTGGAGTGTTTTTTGGGTGGGGATGGGAAGTGCTGCTGTGGCGAGGGCCCGGAGGGAGGTCCCCACGCAGGAGGTTTAATTGAGTACTCTAAAAAAAAAATTATAAATGCATACAGACAGTGCCTTGTTGGATGAACTAATAGTGTGCAGAGTATTAATAACTGGGATATTTTTCTGTTTTTCTATTAATAGTCTTCTGTCACTTTGATTAGACACCAGATCAAGGAAAATTGATTAGTATATATAAGATGATTGGAGACAGTAATGCCCACTTCTTGATCTAACATTTTCCAGCATTCCTACTTAATTATTTCTGAAAGTTACCTCTCGGCAACTGAAACATTTTCAAGTCTCACAACTCCGCAAGTCTACCCCTACCCCCTTGCCGGAATTGCCAGAGTTTGATGCCCACATTGACATACCCTTCAACTTAAAATGTTGCCTGCCCTGATAAGCACTGAGCGATGAAACCAGCACTAGACTCGTGGAGTACCTCGCCGGTGAGAACGGAATAGGGTAAGTAGCAGTGCCCCCAAGCTCAACCTTCTACATCTGCCACACACCGACCTCTCCTCCACAGCCCACTTCCTGAGCTTTTCAACATTTGACGCTCAGTAATAATTCAGCAAGCTCGGCGGCGCCAATGCCCCTCTTTGCCTGTTCCTGTCAAAAATGGTCCCCTAATCAAGGGGACCGTACCCGCCCAGAGAATCATAGAATTTACAGTGCAGAAGGAGGCTATTTGGCCCATCGAGTCTGCACCGGCTCTTTGAAAGAGCACCCTATCCTAGCCCACACCTCCACCCTATCCCCATAACCCAGTAACCTCGCCCAACACTAAGGGCAATTTTGGACACTAAGGGCAATTTATCATGGCCAATCCACCTAACCTGCACATCTTTGGACTGGGAGGCAACCAGAGCACCCAGAGGAAACCCACCCACACACTGGGAGAACGTGCAGACTCTGCACAGACAGTGAACCAAGCCGGGAATCGAACCTGGGACCCTGGTGCTGTGAAGCAATTGTGCTAACCATATCTTTTTTTAAAAATAATTTTTATTGACATTGTCCAAAACATATCAAAAACAGAAAATAACAACAAGAAACCAGTATTAACACCAACCAAAAAAATAAACACACTAACCCCCAAAACCAACCAACCCCCCCCCCCCCCCCCCCCCCCCCCCCCCCCCCCCCCCCCCCCCCCCCCGCGTAACTACAAAAAGAAAAAATAGATAAACACCCGGCATACTCAATAAACACATCTCCCTTCCCCCCCCCAGTTGCTGCTGCTGCCGGCCTATTTTCCTACCGTTCTGCCAGGAAGTCCAGGAAAGACTGCCACCGCCTAAAGAACCCTTGTACTGATCCCCTCAGGGCAAATTTCACCTCCAATCTAATGAACCCCACCATGTCATTGATCCAGGCCTCCATGCTTGGGGCCTCGCATCCTTCCATTGAAGCAAGATCCTCCGCCGGGCTACTAGGGACGCAAAGGCCAGAACACCGGCCTCTTTCACCTCCTGCACTCCCGGCTTCTCTGTAATCCCAAAAATTGCGTGTCCCCAGTCTGGCTTGACCCTGGATCCTACCACCCTCTACACCGTCCTTGCTACCCCCTTCCAAAACTCCCCCAGCGCTGGGCATGCCCAGAACATATGGGCGTGGTTCGCTGGGCTCCCCTAGCACACCTGTCTTCGCCCCCGAAAAACCTGCTCATCCTCGTCCCAGTCATGTGGGCCCTGTGCAGCACCTTGAACTGTATGAGGCTAAGCCTCACACAGGAAGAGGAGGAATTCACTCTTTCCAGGGCATCCGCCCACATCCCCCCCCTCAATCTCCTCACCCAGCTCCTCTTCCCATTTACCCTTCAGCTCCTCCACCGAGGCCTCATCCACCTCCTGCATGACGTGGTACACGTCCAAAATCCTCCCCCCTCCAACCCACACCCCCGAGAGCACCCTGTCCCGTACCCCACGTGGGGGCAGCAGAGGGAACCCCTCCACCTGCCGCCTGGTAAACGCCCTAACCTGCATGTACCTAAACATGTTCCCCGGGGGGAGCCCATACTTCCCCTCTAACTCACCCAGGCTCGCAAACCTCCCATCCCCAACAGGTCCCTCAACCTCCTAATTCCTACCCTGTGCCAGCCAAGAAACCTGTGCCAGCCGACGACCCCCCCCCCCCCCCCCCCCCCAAACGTGGGACTACTTCTCCTCCCCCAGGCCCATCAGCAGACCCTCCTCCTCCCCCTCCCCCTCACGCTCTCACGCGGGAAAAAAGCCTGCCCTTCTCAGCTCCGACCTCGCCCCCATCCACCCTCAACGCGGGAAACAGAAGAAAAGCCCGTGCTTTCCCTCTGCCCGACCCCGCCCCGGCAAAAAAAAAAGACAGCACCCCACCTGCCCAAGAACCAACACACAATTAGCTTAAAACAGCATAACACAGAGACCTTCCCACCAACAGTTAACAGTTATTTACAAACCCCCGACCCTCAGTCAGAGTCCAACTTCTCGGCCTGTACAAAGCCCCACGCCTCCTCCGGGGACTTAAAATAAAAGTGCCGGTCCTTGAATGTGACCCACAGACGCGCCGGCTGTAACATGCCAAACTTCACACTCTTTCTGTGGACCACCGCCTTCGTCTGGTTGTACCCGGCCCTCCGCTTAGCCACCTCCGCACTCCAGTCCTGGTAGATCCGTACTACCGTGTTCTCCCACTTGCTGCTCCGCTCCTTCTTGGCCCACCTAAGCACGCACTCTCGATCAGCAAACCGGTGTAACCGCACCAGCACCGCCCGTGGTGGCTCATTCGGCTTGGGCCTCCTGGCCAGTATTCTGTGGGCCCCCTCCAGCTCCAGGGGCCCCTGGAAGGACCCAGCTCCCATCAGCGAGTTCAACAAAACGACCACATAGGCCCCCAGGTCTGGCCCCTCCAGCCCCTCCGTGAGGCCCAGGATCCGCAAATTGTTCCGCCTTGACCGGTTGTCCATCTCCTCGAACCGCTCCTGCCACTTCTTATGGAGCGCCTCGTGCATCTCCACCTTTACCGCGAGGGCCGCAGCCTCATCCTCTCTTTCGGAGGCTTGTTGTCGGAGCTCCCGGATCTCCAACCCCTGGGCTGTCTGCGTCACCAGCAGCTTGCCCATATTAGCCTTCAGCGAGTCTAGCAGCTCCACCTTTAGCTCCTGAAAACATCGCTGGAGAGTCTCCTGCTGCACCTGGAATGCCTCCATTCCTCGAGGCCTCCGCCGGCCGCCATCTTGATTCTCTTCCCCCGCTTTTTCTTGGGCGCTGCCACCGCTATTTTGCTGGCCCCACTCCTGGTCAAGACCAGTAGACCACTGGGGATCCGCTGCAGACACCTTCCCACGTCGGGAACCGTCGAGCAAGTACCGCTAGGGGCCCTTAAAAGAGCCCAAAAGTCCTTTCCTGGCGGGAGCTGCCGAACGTGTGGCTTAGCTCCGCATAGCCACAACCGGAAGTCGCTAACCATAACTTAAAATGATCCTATTCATCCTTCCAATAAAAGACTTGGGCACAAAAATCAGAGATTCTGAAAAATAAACCAACTTCAGAAATACCGTTATCTTTACTGCACCCTCTCAGTCAGCAAAAGTAGTAGAACATCCTACCTCTTAAAATCCTCCATTATCCCTTCCGCAAAGTTCACCAAATTCAACTGATGCAATTGGGCCCAACTATGCGCCACCTGTCGACCTAAATATCAAAAACTCACCTTGACCAGGCAAAATGGCAACTTCTTTAAGCCCCTTCACTGCACCCGAGCATTGACCGGATCCCACATTGAGCTTATACCCTGCTGTAACTGCCCCACTGCCTTTTCTGTAGACATAAGTTAAAACTCCAACAGGAACTTCCTCCTCTCCTTCAACAACCCCTCCTCAGGGACCTGTGATCCACCGCCCGTGCTCCGGTTTCCTCCAAGAAGTCCCGAAAGGCGTGCTGTTAGGTAATTTGGGCATTCTGAATCCCTCCTTTGTGTACCCGAACAGGCGCCAGAATGCAGTGACTGGGGCTTTTCACAGTAACTTCATTGCACTTGGGACCCTGGTGCTATGAAGCAACAGTGCTAACGACTGTTCAACCGTGCAACACTACCCCCAACACGGGGACAAAAAAGGATACAAAACAATTAACGATACAGAATGGGGAGTAAAACCCAAACCCATGCGATAACATGCGGTTCTCTCCCCTTCCCTGAGTACAACACCCCCAGTCCATTACGCAGGTGAACCAAACTGAAATCCACTGTTCTCAAATGTCCCCAATCCATGGTCCCATAAAAATGTGCTCGCCTCCTCCGGCGTGTCGAAGTAATGCGACTGCCCCCCATGCGTAACCCATAGACAAGCAGGGTATAACACCCCAAACTGCACCTTTTTCCTGAATAGGGCCACCCTGACCCCGCCTCTTGGCCAGCTCCGCTCACAAGTCTTGGAAGATACGGACCATATGGCCTTCCATAATGCACTCGCGCATCTCCGCCCATTTCAGAATCAAGTACTGATGCAGCCTCACGATGATCGTTCTCGGCAGCTCTCCCACATTCAATGTCCTCCTCAGCAACCTGTGTACCCGATCCACTCCGCCCACCAATTTCTCTAATATTCCAGCCACATATTTTCTGACCTGCATTCCCTCAATCCCTTCAGGCAGCTCATGATGCTCAGGTTCTGCCTCCTTGAACGATTCTCCAGATCATCAACCATCTCCCTCAACTCTTTCTGGCTCTGCCATCATCAACATTTCGGCTTCCAACAAGGCAATACGATCCTCATGGTCCGCCACCGTCGCCTCCACCTTCCGGATCGACACATTATGTGCGTCCAGCTTCTGCTCCCCTCCTGGGCAGCCTGAATCGGCTCGACCACCATGGCCACATCTTCTGAAGCTGCCTTCCTTTGCTGCTTAAACTCGGCCCCTAGGAATTCTTTTTTTAAAATTTAGAGTACCCAATTATTTTCCAATTAAGGGGCAATTTAGCATGGCCATTCCACCTAGCCTACACTTGGGTTGTGGGGGTGAGACCCACGCAGACATGGGAAGAATTTGCAAACTTACACAGAGTGACCTGGGGTCGGGATCGAACCTGTGTCTTAGGCGCCGTGAGGCGGCACTGCTCACTACTACACCACCGTGCTGCCCTTGCCCCCAGGACTTCTACCAACTGCTCTGTTGATCATTGTGTGGACAACTACGCCGCAGGTCCCTCCGCCATCTTTTCCCCTGCTGTGAGTTCTCCTGGTCCAAATGTTGCCCCTTATTTGTAGCACTCCTTGTTTGATAACTCTTCGACATTACACATCAAAGGAGAATACCTTAGTCTTTGATATTCCCACTTTTTCCACCTGCCAGAGCCCCGTAAAACAGGCAAAAGGGCATTCCGACCTCAGGCAAGGGCCACCTTATGTGAGACCAGTCACTCCATGGCCGCCACTGGAAGCCCAAAGAATTTCATAATTATAGAACATAGAACAGTACAGCACAGTACAGGCCCTTCGGCCCACAATGTTGTGCTGACCATTTATCCTAATGTGAGATCAACCTAACCTACACCCCTTCAATTTACTTGTGTCCATGTGCCTGTCCAAAAGTGGCTTAAATGTCCCTAATGACTCCACCACCTCCTCTGGCAGTGCATTCCACGCACCCACCACTCTCTGTGAAAGAACCTACCTCTGACATCGCCCCTGTACCTTCCTCCAATCACCTTAAAACTATGACCCACTTGTGACAGCCATTCCGTCTTGGGGAAAAGTCTCTGGCTATCCACTCTATCCATGCCTTTCATTGCCTTGTACACCTTTATCAAGTCGCCTCTCTTCCTTCTTCGCTCCAGTGAGAAAAGCCCTAGCTCCGTCAACCTTTCTTCATAAGACATGCCCTCCAGTCCAGGCAGCATTCTGGTTAATCTCCTCTGCACCATCTCCAAATCATCCACATTCTTCCTATAATGAGGCGACCAGAACTGGACACAATATTCCAAGTGTGGTCAAACCAGGGTTTTATAAAGCTGTAGCAAAACCTCGCGGCTCTTAAACTCAATCCCCCTGTTAATGAAAGCCAACACACCATACGCCTTCTTAACAACCCTATCAACCTGGGTGGCAACATTGAGGGACCTATGTACCCAAGATCCCTTTGCTCCTCCACACTTCCCAAGAATCCTGCCCTTAACCCTGTATTCAGCATTAAAATTCGACCTTCCGAAATGAATCACTTCACATTTATCAAGGTTGAACTCCATCTGCCTCTTCTCAGCCCAACTCTGCATCCTGTCAATGTCCTGATGTAACCTGCAACAGTCCTTGACACAATCTACAACTCCACTAACCTTCGTGTCATCAGCAAACTTACTAACCCACCCTTCCACTTTCTCACCCAAGTCCTTTCTTTAAAAACCACAAAGAGCAGAGGTCCCAGAACAAATCTCTGTGGGACACCATTGGTCACCGACCTCCAGGCGGAATACTTTCCATCCACTAACACTCGCTGTCTTCTTTTGGCCAGCCAATTCTGACAGCCAAATTTCCCCACATCCCATGCCCCCTACTTTCTGAATGAGCCTACCATGGGGAACCTTATCAAATGCCTTACTGATATCCATTTACACCACATCCACTGCCCAACCTTCATCAATGTGTCTCGTCACATTCTCAAAGAATTCAATGAGGCTTGTGAGGTGTTACCTGCCCCTCACAAAGCCATGCTGACTATCTTTAATCAAACTATGTTTTTTAAATAATCATAAATCCTAGCTCTTAAATCTTTCCAATATTTTGCTCACCACAGACTTGAGACTGACTTTTGCTCACCATAGACGTAAGACTGACTTTTGCTCACCACAGACATAAGACTGATGTGTGTTATTTATTATTTCTTGGTCTGGGGAGTCGGTCAGCTCAACTGGCATCACGTTGGTTCATGATGTGGAGCGACGCCAACAGCATGGGTTCAATTTCTGTGCCAGCTGAGGTTATTCATGAAGGCCCTGCCTTCTCAACCGTGCCCCATGGGTTAAATCACCACCTGTTGATTCAAACCCGAGAGCAGCCTGTAGTCCTCTAGGACAGTGGCAATATTTACATTTATATGTTGCTCTATAATACATGAACTTTAATTCTATACGGAATGATACTATGTTGCTTTATTGCTGGCATTTGGAAGTCATGTTAATTTTCAAGAATTTAAAAACAAATTCCTTGGAATGAGAGCATTGCTGGCAAGGCCAGTATTTGTTGTTCTTCCTTAATTGCCCTTGAGAAGTTGGTGGTGAATTTAAATGCGGTCACATTGGAAATAGTTTGCAAAGTACTGCTGTAGTCCTTTGTTTTTCTTATGTACATAATACAACAAGGCTACGTTCTGATGTTAATCCTTTATTACATGCACAATTGCATTGACTGCTGAAATACTGAGGTCACTTTGCTGATCTTTTACAAGTGCATTGGTCTACAAATATGGCCGTAATAGAAGGTAAATAAATGTAGATGACCTACATCGGTTCCCAGTTGAGCAGTTGATTTTATTCACAGCCTTCCTAGAACTTATTCCTCCATGTCTCTTTATTCTCCTCCAGCCCTGCAAGCCTCTGTGATCGCTGTGCCCTTCCAGTTCTAACCTCAAGTGTACCCCTGATTTTAATTGCTCTACTTTGCTTCACTGTTGCAGTGGTGCCAACAGTCACTTATGCCTAGATTCTGGAATTCCCTCTTCATCTTTATTCCTTTAAAACCTTAATCTTCTACCTAATATCTCTTATGTGACGAGCTGTCAAACCGTTTGATAATGCTCATGTGAAGCACTGGATGGTGTTTACTCTATTGAGGGCATTATGAAAATAAAAGTTGTTGTTGCAATGCTTATTTTGTTTGAATAGTCATGACTATTCCTAGTTTGACATTTGTATGATTCTATTTTTATAGATGTCTTTGTCATACATAGGGTTGTAAAGCTATTGGGTTGTAAAGCTATTGCTATTGATAGCGACATTATGGTATTTTTTATCTGTTGCAGTGTCGGAGATGCAGTGTGCACCATATCTGCTGCTACCTGTTTTCCAGAGCCTTTTGTTAATGAAGGCAAGCGTCTTGGCTATGTGCACAGAAACTTTGCAGGAACCAGATTTTCGGACCATGTGGCTCTGCTTTCCGTTTTCCAGGCCTGGGATGATGCAAGGTATTATTCCAGTGATGAGTGAAGGAACAAGCCCCTGCCAAATTGTGTTTATGTTGTACAGTGCTTCATTAGTTTTCTGAACTTCATCACGTGGCATTTGTATTTCCATTCTTTCCTAGAATGGGAGGCGAAGATGCAGAAATGCGGTTTTGTGATCATAAAAGGTTAAATATGGCAACTTTGCGGATGACGTGGGAAGCTAAGGTTCAGCTGAAGGATATCCTTATCAATTCTGGCTTTCCTGAAGGTAATGCTACATGTTATTTTTTACAGTTTTAATGTTAAATCTAAATTGTATGTTTATGTAGGTTTTAAAAGTATTTTGTTAAAGTTATAAAACTGAGATAAAATAGATGCATTTCAAGAGATGTACTCTGGTCATGTGCTTTTCCATTCAAAATAATGGGCAGTATTCCCGTTCTTCATTTTACGTAATGCTCTTATTAAAGACAAATCATTTTTTTAAACTGGATATATCAACCTGGGGACATGCTGTAATCATTTTGTGTCTGGAAGAAATCAATTTCTTGCTTTACAGTCTGGTGGTCTCAACAGTTACAGAGCAATATTGAGAACACCTTATGAACAGTTTCCTTACCATCTGTCAGATAATGTGATTTGGCATAGGAGTTCTCAAATCATACCACACAAAAGGAGGTTGTTTGTCCCATCTGTGCCTGCTCTTTGAAAGAGCTGTCTCTTTTCCTATCACAGTGCAATAGTTCCCCTCAAGTATTTGTCCAACTTCCTATTGAATATTATTATTGTATCTTGTTCCATCGCTCTTTTCCGACAGTATGTTTCAAATCATTGTAAATTAACTGCCTTTTTTGGAAAAAAGCTCACTCATCTGCTCTGGTTTTTTTTTGTGTCAATTAATGTAAACCTGGGACCTCTCATTACCCACCCTCCTGCCATCAGAAACAGTTTATCCTGATTTGCTCCAAATAACGTTTGAGCACCTCCTCGGCATTATGGAGAGCAAATTCAGCTTCTCCAGTCTTCCCACAAAATAAAGTTGCTTCACCATGGTACAATTCCATTAACTTCTCTATACCCTCTCTAAGACCTTGGTATTGGGTACCCAGAATTAGACACTTCTGCAGCTGAAATCTAACCAGTGCTATATGAAAGCTACATGGGTCTATTCAGGAGTCCACACACGATAGTTAAATACAAGGACATACATTTCATTTAATGCATATCTGCAGACCTGCACTCCACGATGACAGTTGTGATAATTTAAAGATAGAATTTTTTTCTTCTGCTTACCAAGAATTAAGTAGACTTCCGAAGCAGATGTTAATTGAGACAGAATACATACTGCTGTTTTGTATATTGAGCTGTGTTTCTTCCTTTTTCTTCTAAACAGAGTGTTTGATAACACAAGTATTTAACAATACTGGACCAGATAATAACCTAGATGTGGTTATCTCACTTCTTTGCTTTGGGCTTTATCCCAATGTCTGCTACCACAAGGAAAAAAGAAAGATCTTAACTACAGAGGGACGCAATGCACTTATTCATAAGTCATCTGTTAATTGTCCCTTCAGCAACCAAGATACAAAATATCCTTCTCCATTCTTCGTGTTTGGGGAAAAAGTAAGTAATGTTACTGATGCAAACTCCTCAATGTTCATAACAGTGTGAAAAGCTATTCCATTTCTGACATCTTGACTCGAAGATCATGGGCTGTATTCTCTGATTGTGAGGCAATGTCCTCACACCGACGTGGGAACGGTGGCGTTTTACATCTGAAAATTAGGCGCTAAACGGCCACTAGTCCTCCATTTGGCTGGGGGCTAAAGGCCGATCAGCTAGAGCACCCAGCTCAAGCTGTCGATATGGTCTGGAGAATTGCCGGGTCCGTGTCTGCGGATGCGCATGGCAACAGCCACACCGTGCAACAAGGCGCTGGCTGCGCGTGGACCAGGCCTGCAGAATAATGGCCCTCCCCCCCGACCGGCTCATAAGCCCAGAAACCCCCCCCCCCCCCCCCCCCACACACACACACACACACACACACACAGCCCCCAGCCCCTGACAAAGCCCTCCCTGCCTGTGGATTGGCCCACCCCTGACTAAGGCAGCGCTGGACTGAGTCCGCAGTCGTCATGCCAAGTTCCCGACGGGTGTGACCATGAGAGAACAATGGCGTTGGGAACTCGGCCGGTCGGGTGTGGAGCATTGTGCGGTTGGGCCTCTAGCAATGTCCTGACGCCGTCGATGTGGCACTTTGGTGACGGCGAAGTATCGCGCAAGTGGCGCTGTCCCCGATTTGGTCCAAATCGGGTATTCTCCGGCCAATCGATGAACGTGATTTTGGCGTTGGCGACCGGAGAATCCAGTCCCATAGATATGCATTTAATTTGTTTTCTACTATATTTCCCATAGTTCCTTCTGCTAAACGGTTGAAAGTACTCAAAAATGAAATTAAATTTATATTCTATTTCCACTATTTCTCTCCTCCCACCCCAAGCTTAATTCTGCGAAAAATCTTATATTCTTGAGTGTATAATGGTGAATCTAACCTGAGTTTGATAGTCATGCAGTTGTGCAATCTCTTCATTCGGACTAATTGAGTACCTTAGGAAAACCAGGACATTTGTATGGTTGAAATTAGTTGTGCGTGTTTATTTGTTTTTTATTTATTCATTTATGGGATGTGGCATTGCTTCCCCATCTCTCTTGGCATTGAGAAGGTGAAGGTAGGCTGCCATCTTGAACCGCTGCAATCCCTGATGTGTAGGTACACCCACAGTGCTGTTACGGAGGGAGTTGCTAAAAAAGTAATAAAAGGAGCTAAGGCAAATTACAAAAGAAAGCTAGCGCAAAATATCAAAAAGGATAACAAAAGTTTCTATAAGTACATAAAAGGGAAGAGAGTCGCTAAAGTGAATGTTGATCCCATAGAAGTTGAAACCGGAGAGTTAATAGTGGGGAACACAGAAATGGAGGAGATGCGAAATCAATATTTTGCCTCCGTTTTCGCGGTGGAGCTCACTAGTCCCATCCCTGTAGGAATGGGTAATTGAGATGTGATAGAAAGGATGGAACTTGGAACAATCAGTATCAATAGGGAAACAGTACTCAACAAGCTATTGGGATTGAAGGCAGACAGGTCCCCGGGACCTGATGGCCTACATCCTAGGGTGTAGTGGAGATAGTGGATCCATTGGATACAATAGTCTAAAATTCCATGGACATAGGAACGGTTCCAGTTGATTGGGGAAATGCTAATGTAAAACACTAATTCATAAAGGGAGGGAGGCAGAATTATGGAAATTACAGACCAGTTAGTTTAATATCTGTTGTTAGAATCCCTTCTTAAGGAAGTGATATCAGGACATTTGGAAAGTCAATATGCAATCCATCTGAGTCGCCATGGTTTTATGACGGGTAAATCATGTTTGACTAATTGGTAGAATTCTTTGACGATGTAACAAGCGAAATGGATAATGGGGATCCTGTACATGCTGTATATCTGGATTTCCGGAATGCATTTGATAAGGTGCCGCACGGAAGGTTAATACACAAGGTTAGATCACGTGGGGCATGGGGTAATTTACTAGCTTGGATAGAAGACTGGCTGATGGACAGAAGACCGAGTCAGGATAAATCTATCTTTTTTTGGATGGCAAGATATAACTAATGGGGCACCACAGTGTTCGGTCCTTGGGTTCCAACTATTTACAATCTATATTAACGGCTTGGATATTGTGTGCTAGATCCACGGGTCAATCATTCTAGGCCAAGATCGCTGGTTCCGAGGGGTATGGCAAAGGCGTTAATTGCTATTATGGAAGAAATGGGGGGGGGGGGACAGACCCTCCGCGGGGTTCTCGTTCTTCTCAGTACACTATTTTTTTCAGGATTGTCTATTTTGTCATAAGCTGAGCGTTAGTGGCAGGGGTGAAGAAATCTGAGTACTCAGCGATGCTCAATTCTGACCATGCTCCACATTGGATGGACCATGAGTTGGGGATAGTTAAAAGGCATCAAAAGGGGTTGCGGCTAGGTGTGGGTCTGCTAGCGGACATTGGGTTCTGTGCAAGGATCTCTAGG
Source organism: Scyliorhinus canicula (assembly GCF_902713615.1). Taxonomy (NCBI): domain Eukaryota; kingdom Metazoa; phylum Chordata; class Chondrichthyes; order Carcharhiniformes; family Scyliorhinidae; genus Scyliorhinus; species Scyliorhinus canicula. The sequence continues at coordinate 82,430,983 of NC_052149.1, read as the reverse complement.
GTTTAACCAACATTATATTTTGAACAATGACAATGGGGTGGTCTCTCCATCGACACTATGGGAAGCACTGAAGGTTGTAATTGGAAGAGAAATTATATCTTTTAAGGCCCATGTAGAGCTGGAGGCAAAAAGGGAGAGGGAAAAACTAGTGGACGATATTATAGAGGTAGATTGTAAGTATGCAGACACCCTATCACAAAAACTAGTAGCGGAGAGGAAAAAGCTGCAAAAAAAGAGAAAGTGTGCCCAGATTAGAATACTGGATGAGGGCTGGTCTCGGATCAGGAGAAGGCAAATGAGGTATTTAAAACCTTTTTACCAAAATTTATACATGTTGGGCCCTCCACTAGATGGGAAAGATGTGGTGGAATTCTTGGGTGAGTTGAAGTTTCCCACGGTGGAGGAAGAGTTACGAGAAGACCATGAAGCTCAGCTGGAGTTGGATGAGATGAAATCAAGCAGGCGCTGAAGTTCATGCAGTCGAGGAAGGCACAGGGACCTAGTGGGTTCCCGGTGAAATTTTATTAAAAAATTTGTAGACCTATTAGCCCTTCTATTGTAAGAGATGTTCAGCGACTCCTTGGAGAAGGGCGCTTTGCCACAGACGCTGAGGCAGGCTTCGATTTCCTGCTCTTGAAAAATGACACGGACTCCTTAGACTGTGGGTCAATCTCCCTATTAAATGTGGACGCGAAGCTGTTAGCTAAGATATTGACGTTGAGACTGGAACCTTGTCTGCCGGGGGTGGTGGGGAAAGGCCAAATTGGTTTTGTTAAGGAACAGGGGTTGATAATGAACGTGAGCCGACTGTTGAATGTGGTGCTTGCTCTGGGGGAGGGTCCTGGAGGTTTTATTCCAGCTCGACAGGGAGAAGGAGTTTGACCAGGTAGAGTGAGATTATCTGTTTGTGGTTTTAGAAAAATTTGGGCTGGGCTTTTTGTAGCGTGGGCCCCATTTGCCAGTGTTTGCACTAACAAAGTGACCTCCGACCCCTTTCATCTTTATCATGATACCAGGCAGGAATGTTGTCACTAGCCATGACCCTGAGGTCCTTGATTACATGGGGAGGAATAGTTAGAGGTGGGGTGGAACATAGGGTCTCGACCACTTACTATTATATCCGAGGGATCTGGAGGCGTCAATAGATATCATTAAGGGGATCTTGCAGCATTTTGGGGGCTTTTCTGGTTCCAAGATAAATATAGGAAAGAGTGAATATTTTGGTTGGTGGGGGAGGGTGGGGGCCCGCGGGTGGTAGCTGGAAGTCATTTTCAGTATTTGGGTGTCCAGATAGCAAGGGACTGGGGGAAACTCCGGAAGTAAAATTATACAAATAGAACAGTACAGCACAGAACAGGCCCTTCGGCCCTCAATGTTGTGCCGAGCCATGATCACCCTACTCAAACCCATGGATCCACCCTATACCCGTAACCCAACAACCCCCCCCTTAACCTTACTTTTATTAGGACACTACGGGCAATTTAGCATGGCCAATCCACCTAACCCGCACATCTTTGGACTGTGGGAGGAAACCGGAGCACCTGGAGGAAACCCACGCACACACAGGGAGGATGTGCAGACTCCACACAGACAGTGACCCAGCCGGGAATCGAACCTGGGACCCTGGAGCTGTGAAGCATTTATGCTAACCACCATGCTACCCTGCTGCCCCTGGCAGCCAAATCTGGTGGCAACGGTCAAAGCGGACTTCCAAAGATGGGACAGTCTCCCATTATCCCTGGTGGGCCGAGTGCAATCGGTTAAAATAAACATCTTGCAGAGATTTCTATTTTTATTCCAGTGCCTTCCAATATTCTTACCCAAGGTTTGTTTTTCAGTGAGATTGATAGTCTGGTGACTGGGTTTATTTGGGCAGGTAAGACCCTAAGGATCAAGAGGACGTTACTCCAGAGGGAGACAGTTGGGAAGCTTGGCCTTGCCAAACTTTCAATTCTATTATTGGGCAGCTAATGCTGAAAAGGTGTTAGTGGTTCAGAGATTCGGATGAATTTTGAGTTTGGGTGGTAGCAGAGATTGTGAGAGGAGAAAGCAAGGGGCAATTTAGCGTGGCCAATCCACCTACCCTGCACATCTTTGGGTTTTGGGGGCCGAAACCCCCACAACACGGGGAGAACGTGCAAAATCTACGCAGACAGTGACCCAGAGCTGGGATTGAGCCTGGAACCTTGGCACCATGAGGCAGCAGTGCTATCCATTGTGCCACTGTGCTGCCCTTCCATTACCAGTGATGCCAAAGAAACGCTCATCTAACTTGGTAGTAGTATCCACATTAAAAGTTTAGAGGCAACTTTTAATCATTTTAACTTGAGGGCTGCCTCTAGGCTCACCCCAATCTGTGCGAATCAGTTATTCAGACCTGCTAGGTCGGATGTGAAATTTAAGGAATGGAAGGATAAAGGTTTTTGAAAATGTGGGAGACATTTTTAGATCGGTTCGCTAGCTTATTGTAACTGAAAGAAACATATGAGCTCACACTTCCTGATAGTTTCAGGTATCTCCAGGTGCGCAGCTGGGTCAAAAAGTACTTTTCAGCCTTTCCAATGAAGCAGTCTTCTACCTTGCTCAAGAGGATCCTACCCTGCTCTGGTTCTGAGGCGGCCAACACGCCGGGTATCTACCAGTGAATGATAGAGAGGAGGAAATGGGCTCTGTTGAGGGTGTGAAGACAAAGTGTATGGAGGAGCTGGGTATGTTCTTGGAGGAGGAGGTTTAGAGTGAGGCGCTGAGGAGGATGAAGTCGACCCTGTCCTCTGTGAGGCTGAGTCTCCAGATGAAAGTGGTGTTGCAAGCACACCTTATGAAGGCTGGCATGAGTTGATTGTTTTGAAGGGGTGAATGATAGATCCGATTGGTGTATAGGGGGCACAGCACATTGTGAGCACATGTTATGGTCATGCTCAAAGCTGGCGTACTTCTGGAGATCCTTTTTTTTTGAGACTGTCGGCAGTCCTGAACATTGGATTGGAGCCTTGCCCATTGGTGGTGAGTTTTGGGATTTCGGTTGTACCGGAACTCCAGGCATCCTGGCCTTTGCCTCACTGGTGGCAAGGAGGCGGATCCTCGTGGGCTGGAGTTCGATTGTACCGCCAAGCACCTCAGCCTGCCCGAGTGACTTGATAAGAGTTTTTACACCTCGAAGGTTAAGTTTAGGGACAGTGGAAGGTTTAACAGCAGATGTAGGCCGTTTATATCATACTTTAAAGAGCTGGTCACTGTTGGGGGGGGGGGGGGGGGGGGAATTTAGTTATGTTTTACTGTTGTAAGGGGGGCAGGGTCTCTTATGCTTTTGTAGGTTTTGTATTAAAATTGTTAAATTTTAACAATAATTTAAAAACATTTTTTAAAGCTGAGCCATACTGAAGAGATGGTTCCAGTCTGGAGCATAAAATAAATTGTAGATTCCCAACTCTTAGCCAACCAGGGTCACAGCATTGAATAGAGAAAATTTCAGCCTTTTGTATTAAACAGCCTCATGGAAAATGCTTCTTGTATGGCCTTTCCTTCCCAAACCATTCCTCAAAGCGAGTTCGAATCCGAGCATGTTTATGAGTATTAAGTGCAAACTGCATGCAAATGAAGGTGGATGGAATATGAATAACGTTGAATTTTTACAGAGTATTTAATCTAACTCTTTGCTTCAAATGTCTAGAAAATCTTTCAGATTGAGTGCATGGAGAGATTTGAATTGTATGTTGGTGGTTAATTTGTTACATCAGATACTTGGGCATGGCCAGGCATCACTGTATCCTCATTTTCCCCCCTGAAATTTAACAAATTTGCTGTGACAAATGATTAATTTAAAAAGAATAAAGCGTTGAAAAATATTTGGTTTGGCCGCCAATTACTGAAATATTGATGAGCAGATATTTTTCCTCAGATACGAACGCGGGCTGTTTCTGCAAAGGCCATGACTTTAGTTAGTCCACTCCAATTACTCTTTTATGGTTCGAAGAAGGTAACTGCAAATGGAGAAATTATTCTGATGGATGAATGGTAAGAACATTTGAAGCTCCACAATTTGATTGATTTCAGTTTCAGGTTAAGATCCAGTTACATTTGGTGCTGGAGGATCATTTCAGCCTGTCAGTTGTGCAAGAATTTTTTGCAATCGTCCTGCGTCTAATGATGACGAATAACAGTTGTGATAATTCAACAAAACAACGACATTTGTAGTGTTTTTCAAAAATTACTTCTTTTTAAAAAAAATTTAGATTACCCAATTATTTTTTCCAATTAAGGGGCAATTACGCATGGCCAATCCACCTACTCTGCACATTTTTGGGTTGTGGGGGCGAAACCCACGCAGACACTGGGAGAATGTGCAAACTCCACACGGACAGTGACCCAGAGCCGGGATCGAACCTGGGACCTCAGCGCCGTGAGGAGGTTGTGCTAACCACTAGGCCACCCTGCTGCCCAAAAATTACTTTTATTAAGGAATTTATAAATAAACCTCAAACACAACCACAACCAACATCAAAAAGATAACCAAAAGATAACAAACAGGAGATCAATCGTAACTAAGTAACCAGCAACCGCAACCTGCCCTCCCCACCATACCCCCACCCTCTCTGCCTCCACTTTTTCTTGTTAACCCCAAACCCCCCTTCCCACTCCCTGCTGACTTAACTGTCCTGGAAAAAGTCAATGAACGGTTTCCATCTCCGGGCGAACACATACATCGCTCCCCTAAGACAAATTTAATTTTCTCCAACCTAAGGAAATCTTCGAGGTCGCTCACCCAAACCACCAGTTTCGGGGGCCCCAAGACCCTCCACCCCAACAGGATTCGTCTCCGGGCTACCAGAGAGGCAAAGGCCAGAATGTTGGCCTCTCTCACTCCCTCACCTCCCAGGTCTTCTGACACTCCAAACACTGCCAATTCTGGATTCGGAACCACCTTCATCCTCAGTACCTCTGACATCACGTCAGCAAACCCCTGCCAAAATCCCTGCAACTTCGGGTAGGCCCAGAACATGATTCCCCCCCCGCCTTCAGTACACCACCTACACCTTTCCACCACCCCTTCAAAGAACCTCCTTATTCTAGCCACCGTCATATGCACATTACGGACTACCTTAAATTGAATGAGACTCAAGTCTGGCGCATTAAGACGGCCCATGCACCTTCCTCCGAGCCTCTCCCACAACCCAGCCTCCAGCTGTCCCTCAGCTCCTCCCACTTTCGCTTAACAGCTCCTATCGGGGCGCCCTCCCAATCCATCAATTACTTATATATCTCTTGACATCCTGCAACCGCAGGGTGGCAGATCCGAAAACGATAGCACCTGCTGCTCACATAATTCCACACCTGTAAATATCGGAACCCGTTGGGCAACACCTACTCCTCTACCAGTCCTTCCAAGCTTGGGAATCTGCCCCCACAAATAAATCCCTGAGCCGCTCAATCCTTGCCCGTTGCCAACCTGAAATCCCCCGTCCAGACCCCTGGAGCAAACCTGTGATTCCCACAGATCTGAGCCTAAACCGAGGCCCCTTCAAGCCTCAAATGCTGTCGCCACTGTCCCCACACCCTCAGGACTGGCTCTACTCCTTGACTTGTGGAGTACCTGGCCGGCGCAAACGGCAGAGGCGCAGTCAGTAGCATCCCGAAACTATAGCCTTACACGAGGCTGCCTCTATTCGCTCCCATACTGACTGCTCCCCCACTACCCACTTCCTTACCATGGTCAGTATTCCCTCCAACAGCGCCTTCTTTACTTGAGGAGCCTTCCCGGCCCACACAAATCCCGATATCAATGAGTTAGCCTTCTTGGAAAAAGGCCTTGGAGATAAAAATTGTGAGGTTCTGGAATACAAACAAAAATTTCGGGAGCACAGTCATCTTCATGGACTGTACCCACCCCGCCAATGACAACGGAAGCACATCCCACCTCTTAAACACCCCCTTCATTTGCTCCACCAACCGAGCCAGATTCAACTTGTGCAGTTGCTCCCACACCCACGCCACCTGGTTGCCGAAATACCAAAAACTCGCCCCCACTACCTTAAATGGCAGCTCGCCCAGCCTCCTCTCCTGTCTCCTCGCCTGGATCGGGAAGACCTCACTCTTCCTCATGTTTAATTTATACCCTGGAAAACGTCCGAATTACACCAAAATGTCTCTAATCCCCCTATGCTCGCCAGTGGGTCCAATATATAAACAGCAACAGGTTGTCCGCATATAGCAACACCCTATGCTCCAGCCCCCCCTCTCAGGGGCACAATCCCTTTCTATCCCTTAGACGCTCTAAGCCATTGCCAGTGGCTCTATCGCCAAGGTGAAAAGCAACGGGGAGAGTGGGCATCCCTGCCTCGTCCCCTGAAACAGCCTAAAGTACCCCGAACTAACCCGATTTGTTCTTGCACTCGCGATCGGCTCCAGGTATCGGATCCAATCCTCAAACCCGAACTGCCCCAATAACTCCCACTCTACCCTATCAAAGGTCTTCTCCATGTTTATTATGACCGCGACCCCCACATTCCGTCCCTCTCATAGAGTATCTCATAGAACTTACAGTGCAAAAGGAAACCATTCATCCAATTGAGTCTACACCGGCCCTTGGAAAGAGCACCCTACTTAAGCCCCACGCCTCCATCCTATCCCAGTAACCCCACCTGACATTTTTGGACAACTAAGGGCAATTTAGAATGGCCAATCCACCTAACTTGCACATCTTTGGACTGTGGGAGGAAACCGGAGCACCCGGAGGAAACCCACGCACACACGGGGAGGATGTGCAGACTCCGCACAGACGGTGACCCAAGCCGGAAATCGAACCAGGTACCCTGGAGCTGTGAAACAACTGTGCTAACCACTATGCTACCGTGCTGCCCTCTGAGGCATCATTAATACGTTTAACAGGCGCCTGATGCTGCCCAGCATGAGCCTCCCTTTTACGATCCCGTCTGGTCTTCCCCCCCCCAAAAATCACCTCCGGCACACAATCTTAGCCAGCAACATGGCATCCACATTCAATAATGATATTGGGCCGTAGGACCCACTGCTCCGGGTCCTCCTTGTTCTTCAGGATCAGAGATATTGAGGCCTGTGCCATGCTCACCCTTCTCCCTCTCCTTATTAAATGCCCTCACCAGCAGGGGCCACAAGTCTCCTGAAAACTTTTAATGAAATTCTACTGTAACGCCATCCAGGCCCTCCATCAGCTCCACCAATCCAATGGGAGCTCTCAGCCCCTCTACATGCCCTGCACCACCCTGGGGAATTCCAGCCAGTCAAAAAATACTGCATTCCACCCATCTCACCCACCCACCCCATTCACCCCCACGGGGTCCAATACCACTCCACCTTTGCCGTCCTTCACCCTGCCAATCTCCCTCGCTGCCTCTTGCTTCCTGAGCTCGTAGGCCAGCATCGTGCTCGCCTTCTCCCCTACTCATAAACTGCTCCCCTGGCCCTCTGCAACTGCGCCACTGCCTTCCTTGTGGACACCAGCCCAAGTTCCATCTGGAGCTTCTGCCCCTCCTTCAACAATCCTGCCTCCAGTGCCTCCGCATACCTCCGTCCACCTCATCTCGTCCATCAACCTTGACATCTCTGCTCGCTCCTCCTTCTCCCTGTGAACCCGAATTGATATAAACTCCGCTCTGACCATTGCCGTGGATGCCTCCCATAGCGTGGCGGCCAAGACCTCGCCTGTGTCGTTTAATTCCACGTGCCCCAGGATGATGGCCCTCACCCGCTCTGACACCTCCTTCGCTAGCAGCGCCACATCCAACCACCACTGTGGGCGCTGAGGCCCCCCCCCCCCCCCCCCCCCCCCTCCTCGATTCTTGGGTAGACTTGCAAGACACCACTCCCTCCCACATAGTACCACCTTCATCAGCAGCCCCTTCCCCTTTACCTAAGCAAAACAAGAAATCCACCCCCCCTCTACTCCACTAACTTGCCCGCCCAGCTAGCTTGCCAGCCCTCACCCAAGGTGCCTCAACCCCCCCCACTGTCAAATATCGCAACCAACAGTACAACAATAGAAAACTGAAGAGAAACAAAAAGAAAACTATAGTCTAAAATGTGCACCCACACCCTCATTGCCTAAATATCTTGGAGAAGAGTTCCTCAACCACCAACTGAACAAAAAAAATAAGAATTACCAAAGAACAAGAAAAAAAAGAAAGCACATTCATCTCCACACCCCTCCTCCACAGTTCAGTGACCTCCTTCACCATTGCCTCTCAAAAACTCCATCGCTGCCTCTGGTGTTCCAAAATAGTGCTCTTTATTATTAATGGTCACCCAGAAGCGAGTCAGGTACAGCATTCTGAACTTCACACCCTTTTTAAAGAGGGCAGCCTTCACTCGGTTAAACCCGGCCCTCATCTTCGCTAGATAGGGACCCAGGTCCTGATACACTATGAGCTCACTCCCCTCCCCGGTGCATCTCTTCGTCTGCCTCGCCCATCTCAAGATCTTTTCCTTATCTAGGAACCAGTGAAGATGCACCACCATTGCCCTCGGCGGCCCATTCACTTGCGGCCTCCACATTAGCACCCTGTGCACTCGGTTGACCTCCAAGGGCCGGTCAAAGGCCCCTTCTGCCATCAGCTATTCCAGCCACATACGAGGCAGCGTCCCCTCCCTCGATGCCTTCAGGCATCCCTATAACTCTCAAATTGTGCCTCCAGGAGCAGTTCTCAAGGTCCTCTACCTTCTCCTGTAGCCTCCTTTGGGTCTCTCGCATTACTTCGACCTCGGCTGCTAACAAAGCCAACTGCTCCTCGTGCTCCCCCACCGCCTCCTCCACTTTCCGGATAGCCTGGCCCTGGGACTCCAGCCTCTGCTCCACTCGGTCGATTCCCAACTTCAACAGATCTACAGCCTTGGCTAGGTCCTCATGGGCCTCTCTCCTTTGCTGGCTGAACTTCTAATTTATGAAGTCCAGCAGTTGGTCCATCAACCATTGGGTAGCCAGCGCGAGCCCTGTACCCTCCACCAGCTTAAGATGTGACGCACAAAGATTCTCCTGCTCTAGCTGCACCCTTCTTCTTGATCCACGTCTGGTTTGTGGATCCATGCACCAGTCCCAATAGTGGAGTCAGACTTCCCTCTGGTAAGCACTGCACCTTTTTCAGCCATACATCCACCCTCCGAACGGGGAAAATGCCCAAAAAGAACAGCCTCGAGCAGGAGCTGCCAAATGTGCAACCACTCATACAGCCACCACCGGAAGTCCAACATTTGTAGTGTTAAGTAGCATGTGGAAAAGTGTGGTACGAAATGATCTGTCTTTCAAAATCTGTGGTGCAGCCTATTTCATGGATTCCTGATAAAACCAGTGAATTATTGTGCTGTTTTTCTCACCCCTTTGGAACTTTTGGAACAATTCCTGAAATTACTCCTGTTCACTTAAATTTCACTGTGTTTGACTTAAAATTATTCCTGGATTTGGTCAAATCTACATAACCTGTTCCTGCAAATTAACTTTCCGGTGAATAAATAATATATTTTTTTCTTTTTAAAAAAAATTTAGATTACCCAATTTTTTTTCCAATTAAGGGGCAATTTAGCGTGGCCTATCCACCCACTCTGCACATTTTGGGTTGTGGGGGCGAAACCCACGCAAACACGGAGAATGTGCAAACTCCACACGGACAGTGACCCAGAGCTGGAATCGAACCTGGGACCTCAGCGCCGTGAGGCAGCAGGGCTAACCCACTGCACCACCATGCTGCCCGAATAAATAATATTAATAATGACTTTCATGGTCTGGAAAAATTTGTGTTTCAGTTGTGACACCTGAATTGCTCTTTGGGCAAACATTTCATATCTGAGTCAAGTGACTGATGAATTTAATTCTTAATATTAAGAATATAATATGTACTAGATGGTTTATAATATCCTCATGATACTTGAAGCATTCTGTACGCTTGGTTTGTTGCCACTTTCTGCTTCCGCAATCCTACACTTCCGCTATTTTAAAAATAAATCCAGTTAGGTGTATACTCTACGTGCAGACAAATTTGTAAATAATTACTCTTTCCTGGGGCATTAAAGTTTATATTTCCTAAGTATGCAATGGAATGTCCACCTTACTAGAGAAACATCTGGAGATGGGAATATATTAATCTTCCCAATTATAACTTTGTAACTTAACTATATAAACTTTGTGTTCTTAATTATTTCTTGTAATTTAGCCATCTTTAAAAAAAAACTCAATAGTTTTATATTGCACAAATTGAAGCATTCTGCAACAAGACAGGCTTTCCATAGTTATATGCATATTGTTATTTGTTGCTCTATGGTTTTACTTTTCAGTTCGTTAATTAACGAACAAATAACATTTGATTTGTTTGACACTGGTTATGTCAAATGCTAAATATAATTTCTGCCGTTTAGGATAAAGTTGAAGATGCCTCACTATACAGCAGCTGCAGTTGTTGCTTTGCGTGCAGGAATGGAGGCACTGGTTGTCGAAGTTGCCAAGGATCCCGAATTCATACGCAAACTGGATCCTTCACATGAGCGGTTGTTGAACGTGATCCGGCAGATTTCAAAGCCTGGGGCAGCGGGCATTAATCTTCTGGCAAATTCAAGGTGAATTGCATTTTTATGGTTTTAGATTACACTTGTAGGTTAATTGTGACGGTCAAATGATTGCATAATTTAGCGGGAGAGGGATTACATGCTCTGATCAATGTGAATCTAAGGACTGATTAGCCCATACTTTATACCTTATGTAAGGCTCTTGCAAAAATCTTGTCCTGTTATCTTTGTGGCATGGTTCATAATGTCATATTCTCAATCGTGTAACGTGTATATGATTATTTAAAGTTGTTTTCCTTAGAGGCACTTGTTGCACTTTCCACCACCAACACCACCCCCCCCCAAAAAAAAACACAGGATGGTGCACATGTATGCAAAGCCCTGGTCGTGAGGGGATTTAACCATTGGCAGCATTTGCTATCTAAAAACACAATGGGTGTAGTGGATGTAATTTAAAGCTGCAGAAATCACTATCAGGAAGGTTGGAAAAGCACTTGATCATTAGATTCTGAGGGATGATAGGTTAGAGTGAGTGAGGTGAACAGATAAATTGAGATGCCTGGTGTCTGACAGATCCCAGTGAAGAGATTAAGGGAGCGGTAGAGGTGGATTGAGAATTCTGAAGATTGAAATGGGTCTGCTGTGCAGGGAAGACTCTTGGCAACCCATAAGAGTGACTCTTCTCTGGTTAAGAACTAGAAATGTTTAGATTGATGACACTGATGCTCCAGATTAAAGTTTCTTGCCACTGTAAATGCAAGACAGGAATCTTGCTTCAATAAGCTTCTGTGATCTTATCCGTGGTTCGGACATGTCAGTTGCAGGCCAGGGAATGTTTTCCATTGCTGGTCCCGATCATCCTTGTACACCAGTATATTTGACTCAACGATTTCCATGAACTAGACTTTCAGCCAGAGTGTTATTCCTCGGTGATGTATGAATAGTCCTTATGCAACTATTCAGTGTAAGTTAGTAGATTTAGGAGGTGGAACAGGAGAGAAGGTAAATTTATCTGGGCAATCAAGTTACTCAGTTGGTCTTATCCCAATTACTAGATTAATGGAATAGTGGATTGGCATGCCATCTTGGGGAAAGGTTGGACAGGGTATGCTTGTATCTACTGGAGTTTAGAAGAATAAAAGTTGACTTGATTGTTACATACAAGATCCTGACCGAGTTGATGCAAAGAGGATGTTTCCCCATGCAGCAGAATATGGAACTAGGGGCCACTGTTTAAAGATAAGAGATAAGCCAATTTAGAACAGAGATGAGGAGAAACATTTTCTCTGAAAGGGTTACGAGTCTTTTGAACTTTCTTGAACTGCAATGGACAAAGTGTCTTTGAATACTTTGAAGGGAGATAGATTCTTGATAAGCAAGAGGGTGAAACATTATCGGGGGTAGCTGAGAGTTGAGGTTGCAGTCAGATTAGCCATGATCTTAATGAATGGCAGAGCAGGCTCGAAGAACCGAGTGGCCTACTCCTAATTCATATATAGTCCCTAAATTGGAACAATGTTTGGAAAATAAAGGTCATTTCAAAGTCCGAGCTGCATAAATCTATTTGCACTCGGAAATAGTGAATGATGGAAAGTGATCAGAATCTGTCCCAGCTACCAAAATAAGATTGAAGACCAAATGTTATCGGTTGTACTTTTTAGGTGAAAGAGAACGTTTGGTCTATACTTGGACCAATTACCAGGAGCTACAGCCACTGAGAATGAAAGTTTATTGTAGGGAAGTTATAGTCAGCATTGTCATTTATTGTTTATGTGGTAGAAATTAATTTGAGGTAAATTTATTCTGAAGGAAGAGCAAGTTAAAAAAACTAAACTAATATTTTTGTCATTTGGCTGTCGCAACGACACTGATTGCAGTTTACTCATTGTAGCCCTTTTAGTATGCATTTACATGTTTATTTTACTCCACTTTTGTACTGATGGGATTGAATGGTTTGCTTTGTGAAGACTAGAAAATAATTTAAATTAGTAGGACGGATTGTTTACCAACTCACCGTTTCACTTTCATTCCAAACTATCTTTTTAATGTTATGTCTTTCACTGGTCATGAAGTGTTTATTTAATCAATTCTGATTTATTACAGATTTGGGGATGGTCCTCGTCCTCCCAAAATGGCACGTTTTGACAGCCAAGGATTTGGTGGAAGAGGGGGTGCTCGTGGTTCCAGTTACAGAGGAGGTGGCTATGGAAGAGGCAATGGCTATGGTGGCTCCAGTGGCAGTTACAGTTCTGGATACTATAGAGGTGGTAGTGGATACCGCAGCTACCAAAGTGGAGGAGGAGGAGGGTATGGAGGTTACCAAAGGGGTGGATATGGGGGCTACCAAAGTGGTGGGGGAAGTGGAGGAAACAGTGGCTACCAAAGTGGTAGTGGTGGGGCAAGATTTGGTGACCGTGGTGGTAACTATTAGAGAAATGCAGGAGACCAAAAGTTGCAATTTGTGCACAGTTTATATGTATTGATAGTAATACAGTTTTGTATTTAATTATTTTCAGAACAGAAACAGCGCATGCACATTGCAAATGTTGTAATCAGTTTTTCGGTTCTTTTTATGCAACTATTTTCCGTAGTGGTGTGTACTTTAAAGTGCAATCTTAGAATAAGGAAATGTACTTGTGACACATCTTATATGGCAGTTTAGAGTCCCTAAGTATATTAAAGTTTACTTAGTGAATCACTAGTTTTGAATGTCTTTGTTTGATTTTCATTGTATTGCATAGAAGAAATAAAAGGGCAGTTGGAGAACGACAATATTTGCATTTGCCCTTTATTGCCCAATTTTAATGTGGGGGAAGTTGAGCAGCTTTACATTAAGACTTGTTCTGACTTGAACTGATGCATAAACCCACTAATCAAGGCTAGGATGAGCAAAATTAAATGGACAACTCTGAAAGTATACCACTTTCTTCAATGCCTGTGAGCTTTGGCTCGATTGAAAGCACCAGTTAGCATGGAAGGACAATTAAGGGGAAATTTAGCTTGGCCAATCCACCTTGCTTTGTCTCTAAGTTTGTTTCCTTTCTTCTATTTTGTTGGTGGACCTCAAAAGAGTGGCCAATCCACCTACCCTGCACATCTTTGGGTTGTGGGGGTGACCACGCAGACATGGGAAGAACATGCATGTGAATGTGTCTCTAATTCACTTGTCTCTCAGTCTGGAGGAAACAGTCTCGAACACGTTCGTACTTTAGAATATTCTTTATTGCGATCGGGGCAGCCCTCTAGGTATTCCAAAGGTCCACCTCTGAGAGTGCCAAAGTTTTGCTCAAAACATCCTGTCTTTATATATTTTTTAAGGGGCTGTCCCTTACATTCACTTTAGCTTGCACCCATTACAAAGCATAGCTTGTTTTTACCATAGATCTAATACATGATTAACTTGTTATTGCCATAATTTCGATACATGATTTTACAGACTTTAAAGTTATCTATTGGTGCATGAGTATATAGCAATTTTGGCATAAACAGCAGGTGTTAGCCATAATTGCAAGCGGCTCCCACATTTCATATTCCGTCATCCGGCCATCTTCCTTGTTTCTCAAGGCTATTCAACTCCCTTATTTCAGCAAGTTCGTTCTCCTTCAATAACAAGCTTTTACACTTGAAATTTTCCACTAACATATCCCATATTCATTCTGGCTTGTTCTAGCTATTAACCCTTGCTTCACATTCTCATGCAAACTCCACACAGACAGTGACCTGGGGCCAGGGTTGAACCCTCGGCACCATGAGGCAGCAGTGCCAACTACTGCACCGCAGTGCTGCCCCAAACATGGAAGGAATATTATATGCACTAATTTGAACCAAAGGTTTAGTCTAGCTGCACCGTGGCCATTCCTCGGCTTACCTTCTGAAACAATTTGTCCGATAATACATCTCATTGCAGTTTGTGGGATCATGCAATGTGCACTTTTGCTGCTGTATTTCTTTATCAAATATTTAATTGGCTGTGAGGCATTTTGGAACATCCAGAGGTCATGAAAGATGTTACAAAACATGAAGTGAACTGTCGAGACTGAATTGGACCAGTGATGGGTGCTTGAGGTCAAATTCTAAAAGACCTTTTGAGTATGGAGAAATACGAAATGAATACTTTGCATTCTATTCATCAATGAAACAAATGTTTGGAATGTGTATTAAGAATTTCAGTTTCATAAATTAGCAGCAGCAAGTTAAATCGTGGATGGCCCAATATTTGGATAGTTTTAACAAGGCACTTTCTACATCTAAGTATTTCCAATTGGCCAAGAGCAAATGTCTCCGGAGTTTCTATTGCAACCTTTTTTAAAAATTCATTTATGGGATGTGGGGTGTCGCTGGTTTGGCCAGTATTTATTGCCCTTCCCTAGTTGCTCTTCAGAAGGTGGTGAGTTGCCTTTTTGAGCTGCTGCAGTTCCTGAGTTGTAGGTACACACAGTGCTGTTCGGGAGGGAATTGCAGGAAATTGCCCCAGCGACAGTGAAGGGATGTCAGTATATTTCCAAGTCAGGGTGGTGAATCTCTAGGTGGTGGGGTTGACAGGTACCTGCTGCTCTTGTCCTCTTGTCGTGGGTTTGGAAGGTGCTGTCTTAAGAACCGTGGAGATTATTGCAGTGCATCTTGTAGATGTTACACACGGATACCACTGTTTGCTGGTGGTGAAGAGTTTGCATGTTTGTGGAATGGGGAGCAATCAAGTGGGCTGCTTTGACCTGGATGCTGCAGCTTGAGTAGTGTTGAAGCTACACTCATCCAGGCAAGTGGAGACTATTCCGTTACACTTGTGCCTTGTAGATGGTGGACAGGCTTTGGGGGTCAGGAGGTAAGTTATTCGCCGTAGGATTCCTAGTCTTTGATCTGCCCTGGTAGCCACTGTATTAATATGGCTGGTCCAGTTCAGTTTCTGATTAATGGTAACCCCCAGGATGTTGATTGTGGGGGAATTCAGCGGTGGTAATGCAAGGGGTGATGGTTAGATCCTCTCTAGTAGGAGATGATCATTGCCTGGCATTTGTGTGGTGCGAATGTAATTTGCCACTTGTCAGCCCAAGCCTGGATATTGCCAGGTCTTGTTGTATTTGGACATGGACTGCTTCATTATCTGAAGAGTCGTGAATGTTGCTGAACATTATGCATTCATCCACAAAAATCCCCCCTTCTGACCTAATGATGGAAGGGAGGCTATTGATGAAGCAGCTGAAGATGGCTGGGCATATGACACTACCCTGAGGAACTCCTGCAGTGATGTCCTGGAGCTGAGAGGATTGACCTTGCACATCTTGCCCCTCGCACCTGAAACCTGTGTCCCCTGACAATTGACTCTTGCACCCTGGGAAAAAGCCTTTGACTATCCACTCTGTCCATGCCCCTTATAATTTTGTAGACATCTATCAAGTCGCCCCTCAATCTCCGTCATTCTCGTGAGAACAAACCAAATTTATCCAACCTCTCCTCATAGCTAATGACCTCCATACCAGGCAACATCTTGTTAAACTTCTTCTGCATCCTCTCTAAAGCCTCCACATCCTTTTGGTAGTGTCTGCCGACCAGAATTGAACACTATAATCCAAGTGTGGCCGAACTAAGGTTCAATACAGCAAGGAGTCGATTGTCAATTTTTATACTCAATGCCCCGGCCAATGAAGACATGCATGCCATATGTCTTCTTGACTATTTCACCACCTGCGTTTCCACTTTCAGTGACCTGTGGACCTGTACACCCAGATTCCTCTGCCTGTCTATACTCTTTAGGGTTGTGCCATTTACTGTATATTTCCCACCTGTATTAGACTTTCCAAAATGCCTTACCTCACATTTGTCCAGATTAAACTCCATCTGCCATCTCTCTGCCCAATTCTCCAACCGATCTATATCCTGCTGTATCCTCTTGATGCTCATTGCTATCTGCAATTCCACCAAGCATTATGTTGTCCGAAAACTTAATAATCAGACCAGTTACATTTTCCTCCAAATCATTTAGATATAATACAAACAGCCACGGTCCCAGCACTGATCCGTGTAGAGCACCACTAATCCCAGCCCTCCATTCAAAAAAGCACCCTTCCACACATTGTCTTCTGTGACCAAGACATAGTTCTTTATCCGTCTTGTATCTTGACAGCTCATAATATTGCCCCCCCCCCGCAGCACAGTGGTTAGCATGGCTGCCTCACGGTGCCACGGTCCCAGGTTCGCTCTCGGCTCTGGGTCACTGTGGAGTTTGCACATTCTCCCCGTGTTTGCATGGGTTTTGCCCCCACAACCCAAAGCTGTGCAGGCTAGGTGGATTGGCCACACTAAATTGCACCCTTAATTGGAAAAAATGAATTGGCCACTCTAAATTTATTTTTTAAAAATAATCTTTCCCGTTTGACTTCACCTTCTGTACCAGTCTGTCTTGTAAAAGGCCTTGCTGAAGTCCATGTAGACACCATTCACTGCCCCACTTTCATCAATCACTTCCTCGAAAAACTCGATCAAGTTAACCCGACCTCTCCTTCACAAAACTACTCTGCCTCTCGCTAATACATTCACTTGTTTCCAAATGGGAGTAAATCCTATCTCGAAGAACCCCTCCAATAATTTCCTTACCACTGATGTAAGACTCACCGGCCTGTAATTTCCTGGATTATCGTTGCCACCCTTCTTAAACAAAGGAACAACATTCGCTATTCTCCAGTCCTCTGGGACCTCACTTGTAGCCAGTGAAGACATGAAGATTTCTGTCAAGGCTCCAGCAATCTCCTCCCTTGCCTTCCTCAGTATAATGGGTAGATCGCATCAGGCCCTGGGGACTCAGCTACCGTAATATTTTTCAAGATGCCCAACACCTTTTTGATCTTGATGTGACCCAGACTATCTATGCATCCTTCCCCAGACTTTAAAAAAATATATTTTTATTCGCCTCCTTTTTCACATTTTCTCCCAAATTTACACTCACCAACAATAATCAGTAACAAATATGTCAATCCCAATAGCAATGACCCCATCCTCCCACCAACCCCAAACATTACCCCGCATGTTTACATAAACAAATGACAAAAAGGAATCCAGGATTACCCATAGTCACTCTTAATACACATAGATTCCCTCCCACCCAACTAATGTTCGATGTTATCCAGTTCTTTAAAGTGCATAATGAATAATGCCCATGACTTGTAGAACCCCTCCGTCCTTCCCCCTCAGTTCAAACCTTCTCAAGGGTCAAGTATTCCAACAGATCCCCCCCACCAGGCCAGGGCACAGGGTGGAGAGGCTGCTCTCCATCCCAGCAGGATCCGCCTTCGGGCAATCAACGAGGCGAAGGCTACGATATGTGTCTCCGTACCCGTTTCCAACCCTGGCTGGACCCTTCCCCAGACTTGCCATCCACCAAGTCCTCTTTGGTGAATACTGATGCTCATTTAGTACATTGCCCGTTTTCTCTGGCTCCACACGTTGATTCCCTCCCGTCTTTGAGTGGGCCAACCCTTCCTTGGCTACTCTCTTGCTCTTTATATATGTATAAAAATCTTCGGATTGTTCCTGACCCCTTTTAGACCTCCTCCTTGCTTAAGTTCCTTCCCGCTTGCCTTATATTCCTCATTAGCTTTGTCTGTTTCCAACTCCTAGCTCTTACAAATGCTTCCTTTTACTTTTCGATGAGGCTCATAATATCCCTCATTGTCCAAAGTTCCCGAAACTTGCCATACTTGGTCTTCTTCCTCACAGGAACATGCCAGTCCTGAATTCCTATCAGCTGACATTTGAAAGCCTCCCACATGCCAGATGTTGATTTACCCTGAAACATCCACCCCAAATATAGATTTTTCAGCTCCTGCCTAATATTGTTATAATTAGCCTTCCCCAATTTAGCACCTTCACCCGAGGACTTTTTTTTTGAAAAACATTTTATCGAGCCATTTCTATATATACATCAAACACGGCCATAAAAAAGCAAGCAAACAGGAATACAAATAACCAAATCAAATGTCTAACATCCCGCCTCCTGCTCCCCAGCACCCCGCCTCCCCTCTTCTCCCCCCTCCCCCCCCCCCCACACCACCCCGCCCGCTGATAACTTAACTATTTTCAAAGAAGTAGATGAGCGGCTGGCATCTCCGAGCAAATCCCTCCACAGACCATCTCAAGGTGAACTTTATTTTCTCCAGCCTGAGGAACTGCTAGATCCCTCACCCAAAACCCGGTTTTGGGGTCCCGGTTCCCGCCATTCCAATAAGATTGGTTTCCAGGGAGACCATGGCCAAGACATCTGCATTTCTCGTACCCTGGACACCCGGGTCTTCTGACACTCCAAAGATTGCCCCTTCACCCCCAAACCTCTGACATAACGTTGCCGAACCCCTACCAAAATTCCCGAAGTGCGAGGCCCATCCATGCACCGCCCATACCTATCGCCCAACCCTTCAATAAACCTGCTTATCCTAGCCACAGTCATATGTGCCCTGTGAACCACTTTAAGTTGTATAAGGCTGAGCCGAGCACACAACAAGGATGCATTTACCCTCCCACAGCCAGCCTCCACCTCCCTCCCTAACTCTTCCTCCCACTTATGCTATACTATCCCTATCGGGGCTCTCTCCCAATCCATTAGCTCTTTATAGATTTCCAACACTCTGCCCTCACCCACCCATTTAAAAAAATAAATAAAATTTAGAGTACCCAATTATTTTTTCCAATTAAGGGGCAATTTAGCGTGGCCAAACCACCTATCCTGCACATCTTTTGGGTTGTGGGGGTGAAACCCACGCAGACACGGAGAGAATGTGCAAACTCCTTCAAACCCGGGTCCTCAGCGCCGTAGTCAGCAATGTACCCACCCATTTTTGACACCACCTTGTCCTGCTGTCCCGAGGAAAGGACGGTACCTGTTTTCGTAAAAAATCCCTCGGCTGCAAATACCGGAACCCATTCCCGGCGGGCAACTCAAATTCCTCCACCAACCCCTCCAAGCTCAAAGCTGTCCCACACAAATAGATCCCTAAACCTCTCAATCCTTACCTGTTGCCACCCCCGAAACCCCCCATCCAGACCCGACCCTCCCCCCCCCTCCCCCACAGAGAAAACGTACGAGTCCAACAGATCGGAGCCCAAACAGAGACTCCCTCCAGCCTTGGGTGCTGCCGCCATAGTCCCCACACCCTCAGGGCTGCCACCACTACCGGTCTTGTGGAGTACCTGGCTGGCGAGAAAGGTAGAGGCATCACCAACAGTGCCCCTAAACACAAGTCCTTACAAGAGGCTGCCTCCATCCGCTCCCATACCGACCCCTCCAACACTACCCACTTCCTGACTATATTCGCCGCCCAGTAATAATTATTCATGTTTGGGAGAGGCCCCCCCCCCCCGGTCCCGCACTCTACCACCCTCCAGCAGCACCTTCACCCGCGTGACTACTTGGCCAAGCAAACCGATATCTGTGCATTCACCCTCCTAAAAAACAATGCCTTTGGAGTGAAGATTGGGGGATTCTGGAACACAAATAAGAACCTCGGGAGAACCTTCATCCTCACCGATTTAACTCGTCCTGCCAACGACAGCGAGAGCACATCCCACCTCTTAAAATCCCCCTTCACCTGTTCCACAAACCGAGCCAAATTCAGCTTATGCAGCTGCTCCCACCCCCCGCCACCTGAATGCCCAAATTCCGAAAGATTGCCCCCAGTATTCTAAACAGCAACTCCCACAACCTCCTCTCCTGCCCCCTCGCTTGGATCGGAAAAACCTCCCTCTTCCCCATATTCAATTTGTACCCTGAAAACCGGCGAAATTCTTCAAATATGCCTAAAATCCCCCCGATAACTTCCAAAGAGTTTGATATTAGAGCAGTAAATCGTCCAGGTACAATGCAGGCCTCATGCTCCCTGCCCGCCCCCCCCCCCCCCCCCCCCCCCCAAAAACCCGGTGCAACCTGATATACTCTGAACTCACCTGGTTCGTTCTCACACTTGCTGTCGCCGTCCGGTATAACAGTCGGACCCAATCCACAAACCCCTAGCCCAATCGAAAACTGCCCCAACACCTCCCACAAATAGTCCCACTCCACCCGGTCGAAGGTCTTCTCTGCATCCATGGCGACCACCGTCCCTCCGGAGGCAACATTACAACATTTAACAACCTCCTGATGTCAGCTGACAGATGCCTCCCCTTAACAAACCCTGTCTGGTCCTCCCCTATCACCCTGGCACACAACCCTCAATCATTGAGGGATCTTGGTTAGAAACTAAGCTTCCACATTTAATAAAATTGGCCAGTAAGATCCACTCAGCTCTAGATCCTTATCCCTCTTTAAAATGAAGGACAGCGGGGCATGCGATAACATGGTGGGGAGCACCCCCTGCTCCCTCGCATCATTGAATGCTTTTACCAGCAGGGGCCCAATGTCTCCCGAAAACTATTTGGAAAATTCCACTGGAAACCTCTCTGGACCCGGGGTCTTCCCCACCTGTACCGCCCCCATAACCTCCAACACTTTCACCAGCCCAATGGGGGCTCCCAGTTCCTCCACCAGTTCCTCCTCCACCCAGGGGAACTCCAACCCATCCATAAAATGCCTCACTCCCTCCACCCCGGCCGGGGTTCCAACTCATACAGTCTCTTATAAAAGTCCCCGAACACCCCATTCACCGCCACTGGGTCTAAGACCGTATTCCCCCTCCTATCCTTCACCTTTCCAATCTCCCTCGTCGCCTCCTGCTTCCTCAATTGATATGCTAACATCCTACTCGCCTTTTCCCCATATTCCTAGACCGTCCCCCCCCAAGCCCTCAACTGCCCCACTGCCTTACGCGTGGATATCAGTCCAAATTCCACCTGAAGCTGCTGTTGCTCCCTCAAAAACACCGCCTCTGAGACCTCCAAAAACCACCTGTCCACCTTCAGAATCTCATCCACTAACCTCGCCATCACCGCCCACTCAGTCTTGTCTCTATGCGCCGGTATTGAAATAAACTACCCCCACCCCCGCCTCACCACTGCCTTCAATGCATCCCATAGCATAGCGGCCTTCACCCGTGTCATTCAGATCCCACATATACCTGAATGGCAACCCTCACCCACTCACAAACCTCCTCATCTGCCAACAGCCCCACATCCAACCTGCAGTGTGGGCGTGACTCTCCCGACCCCCCCCCCACCTGCCACGATCCACCAGCAAGTCCACCCAATGAGGTGTTAATTCTTATTAATTCTTGATTAATGAGGGGATCAGGGGTTATGGGAAGAAGGCAGGAGAATGCCTGCGGGGCACCATCAACAACAGTCTGTACTGGTCCACTCACTGATGCAACAGTCAAGAAAGTCCAACACGTCTCTACTTCTGACGAAAGCTAAAGAAATTTGGCATGTCTGCATCGACTCTCTCAAACCTCTACAGATATGCGATACAGAGCATCCTATCCGGCTGCATCACAGTGTGGTCTGGCAACCAAGATCGCAAGAAACTGCAGAGGGTGGTGAACTCAGCCCAATGCATCACACAAGCTTGCCACCCCACATTGATTCTGTATACACCTCTCGCAGCCTCAGGCAGGCAGACAGCATTATCAGAGACCCCCACCCACCCACCCACCCACCCAGGCATTGCTTTCTTTCATAAGAAGATGAGAACTAGGAGCAGGAGTAGGCCATCTGGCCCCTCGAGCCTGCTCCGCCATTCAATTAGATCATGGCTGATCTTTTATGGACTCAGCTCCACTTTCCGGCCCGAACACCATAACCCTTAATCCCTTTATCCTTCAAAATTTATTCTTTCAGACCCTTCCATCAGGCAGAAGGTACAGAAATCTGAAGACTCGCACATCCATACATAGGAACAGCTTTTTCCCCACAGCTACAAGACTCCTCAACGACTCCCCCTCGGACTGATCTGATCCCTGTAAGAACACTATTCACGACGCCCTATGCTGCTCTTGCTCATGTATTTGCTTTCTTTGGCCCCTTGTTCCGCACTGTAACCAATCTCTGTTTTGTCAATGCACCCTGTTGATTATTCTTGTGTCTACTATGTACGTACTGTGTACATTCCTCGGCCCAGAAAAATACTTTTCACTGTACTTGGTACATGTGACAATAAATCAAATCAATCAAGAATGTGGATGAGAAAATATCAGCCATGATTGAATTGCGGAGCAGACTCAATGGGCCAAGTGGCCAATTTCTGCTTCTATGACTTATGGCATGTGGTCCGAAACCACAAACGGCGAGTACTTTGAACTGACCACCCCCACCAACAATGCTCTGTCCAACAAAAAATAGTCGATCTGGGTGTACACCGGGTGTACACCCTATGTACATAGGAGTAAAATGAAAATTCCTTCGCCCTCCCAAACGTCCATGGGTCCAGTCCTCCCATACGCTCCATAAACCCTTTCAATTCCCTCGCCACCGGCAATACCCTCCCCAACCTCGGACCCGACCGATTCAATTTCGGCTCAAGAACCGTGTTCAAGAAGTCCACCAACTGCTCCATGGACCACTAGATGGAGGGCTGGTCCCTTATCCTCTACCATCTTCCCCTGTGTCGCAGGAAAGGTTTCTTTCTCCGGCAGTTCCTTTTGCCAAAAACCACTTCTGGGCCACGAATCAATCCACCGGATGGAGGAATAAAATCTTCCTCCACCACTTCTGCACTTTTTCCATCAAACCAACCATCCGCCCATTAATCGGGGAAAAGGCCCAAAAACACCGCCACAAGCGGGAGCTGCCAAATATCATAGAGTCGCAGATGTTTACAGCATGGAAACAGGCCCTTCGGCCCAGCTTGTTCATGCCACCAGTTTCTATCACTAAGCTAGCCCCACTTGCCCACATTTGGCCCATATCCTTCTATATCCACCCTGCCCATGTAACCGTCTAACTTCTTTAAAGGAAAAAAACTGTACCCCGCCTCTATCACTGCCTCTGGCAGCTCGTTCCAGATACTCACCACCCTCTGTGTGAAACAATTTCCCCTCTGGTCTCTTTTGTATCTCTCTCTCACCTTAAACCTATGCCCTCTAGTTCTAGACTCCTCTACCTTTGGGAAAAGATGTTGACTATCTACCTTCTCTATGCTCCTCATTGTTTTATAGACCACTATAAGATCACCCCTAAGCCTCCTATGCTCCAGGGAAAAAGTCCCAGTCTATCCAGCCTCTCCTTATAATTCAGACCATCACATCCTGGTAGCATCCTCGTAAATCTCTTCTGCTCTTTCTAGTTTAACAATATCCTTTCTATAATAAGGTGACCAGAACTGAACACAGTATTCCATGTGTGATCTTAACAATGTTTTGTACAACTTCAACAAGATGTCCCAACTCCTGTATTCAATATTCTGACCAATAAAAACTAGCATGATTTTATTGTTAGGTTAATAAGATCCTATTAACCTAGGATGAATGCCATCTTCACCGACCTGTCCACCTGCGACTCCACCTTCAAGGAGCTATGAACCCGTTCCCTTAGATCTCTTTGTTCTGTAACTCTCCCTAACTCCCTACCATTAACTGAGTAGGTCTTGGCCTGATTTGATCTACCAAAATGCATCAACTCAAATTTATCTAAATTAAACTCCATCTGCCATTCATTGGCCCAATTGGTCAAGATTCTGTTGGAATCTTGTATAACCTTCTTCACGATCCACTATGCCACCAATCTTGGTGTCATCTGCAAACTTACTAACCATGCCTCCTACATTCTCATCCAAATCATTAATATATATAACAAATAACAGTAGACCCAGTACGTTCCCTGAGGCACACCGCTGGTCACAGGCCTCCAGCTTGAAAAACAACCCTCCACAACTACCCTTTGGCTTTGGTCACCAAGCCAATTTTGTACCCAATTGGCTACCTCACCCTGGATTCTGTGAGATTTAACCTTTTGCAACAACCTACCATGGGGTACCCTGTCAAAGGCCTTGCTAAAGTCCATATAGACAACGTCGACTGCACTGCCCTCATCTACAAAGAACAAAGAAAAGTACAGCACAGGAACAGGCCCTTCGGCCCTCTAAGCCTGTGCCGACCATGTTGCCCGTCTAAACTAAAATCTTCTACACTTCCGGGGTCTGTATCCCTCTATTCCCATCCTATTCATGTATTTGTCAAGATGCCTCTTAAATGTCACTATCGTCCCTGCTTCCACCACCTCCTCCGGCAGCGAGTTCCAGGCACCCACTACCCTCTGTGTACAAAACTTGCCTCGCACATCTCCTCTAAACCTTGCCCCTCGCACCTTAAACCTATGCCCCTGAGTAATTGGCTCCTCTACCCTGGGAAAAAGTCTGGCTATCTGCTCTGTTTATGCCCCTCATCTCTGCACCAGCCATGGCGGAAGTCCACAGCAGCCGGTGCGGAGGGAAAGAGTCCCCCCACGGCACCGGCCTGCACGCGGATCGGTGGGCCCCAATCGCGGGCCAGGCACCCAGGGGCCATATCCGCTGCGCCTCCCGAGGACCCCGGAAGCCACCCACAGATCCTGCCGGTAAGTACCAGACCGGCAGGACCAGCCTAAAATGGGCGGCCGCTCGGCCCATCGCGGGTCAGAGAATTGCCTGGTGGGGGGGGGGGGGGGGGGGGGGGGGGGGGGGGGGCGCAGCCCCGCCGATTCTCCAGCCCGGCGGGGGGGGGGGGGGGGGGGGGGGGGGGTCGGAGAATCCCGCCCCTCAGTCCCCTTTTTGCCCTCCTGATTTCTCTCTTATAGAAGCAATGAACCCAAAAGTGCCAGTAGTATGTGTGAAATAACAGTTAAAAATTATCATTCATAGAATTCGTACAGTGCAGGAGGCATTCAGCACATTGAGTCTGCACTGATCCTCCGAAACAGCACCCTGGCTCGGTCCAGTCCCTTTCCCTATCACCATTATCCCATCTAACCTGAACACCAAGGAGCAATTTAACATGGCCAATCTTTGGTCTGTGGGAGGAAATTGGAGCACCTCCATGCAGACACAGGGAGAATGTGCAAACTCCACACAATTACCAAAGGCCGGAATTGAACTTGGGTCCCATAAGGGTAATGCTGTGAGGCAGCAGTGCTAACCACTGTACCACCCTCATAACCTCATATGTTGAAAAAAAGTAATATCAGCGCAAACCAATAAGTATCAATCATCCAGACCCTTAAAGAATCAATAATAAAACCCACAAATTCTTGAAATCACTTAACCGGTTTAAATTGATAAAGAGATGAGAGTCTAAGTTGTCACTCAAGCAAAGTTTTCTCTGGGGCACAAGTGTTTGAACAAGCTTAATGGATGTCTGAGCTCTCAGCCATGCCTTGGGAGGTTTGGAATCTACGCTGAAGTGGACCTTTTAAACAACCTACCTCTGCACCCACCCACCCCAAGGAAGTTTCCGCCTTTGTGAGCACTTTCTCCCAAGGCATGCGGGCCGAGCCCGGAATTTTCCCGACTCCTGTTACCCCTCTTGGAGTTGAAAGTCCAGGCCGTAGTTTCTGTTGTGCAATTTAGAGTTATATCAAGTTTCTTACCTTGTTTCAGCTTGAGCAAGAGAATAATGAACAACCCAAAAGGTGGAAGATGGAAGTATACCATTCTGCTAAAGTATCACCTTTGAGAATGAAGTGCCTGTCTCCCTGAAGCATCTGTACTAATAGTTCCTTAATTTGTGGTTCATTCATCTAGGTTTCTGACTGGCCATGATTCCACCATATTAGCCTTTACCAAAAGAAGGAGAAGAGGAGAAATGTCATGGTCCCAAAAACTGGGTTGAGGCTTTAGATATGTTATCATAAATTGGTTGCTTCCTTTAAATTCAAGATCTATATCCTTGTAGCTCGACTGGCTATTTTACCTGATGTACCAGTAATGGTGGACCAAAAATGGTCAGTGTTAATTCAAAGATCAGTATATCATTTTGCTGATTGTCAATATTTCCTTGGTTGCCGCATTAAATCTTAAAACTGAAATGTAATCAGATAACTCTAAATCAGTAAGTCTGATTCTGATGCAAATTTATTTTATTTCAAAGTTCAGGGCTTAAAGATTTCAAATCAATCTGCACAAAATTTGCAATTCTGCAGAAGTTTTACACCCACAACATACTTACACTAACTGCTCATAATACTGTGATATATTCATCTGATAGTGAAATCATACATCATTTAATGAAATGCATACATACTGTATTATACCGTTTAATATACAGCAAATACATTATTTCATACGTAGATCACGAGTGCTCTCAGATGTTAGGCTTCAAAGACTTTTATTATATGTTTCAGGGACCCATACAGAATATCAGTTTTGTCTTCTGAGAACTTGGGTTACACCATTTTGGGTAAATTTTCTTAGGACATTAAACTTGCATTCCTTCAAATCAGCTGCAATCCATATAAATATGGCAACTTTCTGACAATTCCATGCCATTTAGTTTGTCACAAACTTACAAAATGTTTAATTTTTCTGCAGGTTATTTAAATACAGAAAATTAACCAAAGTTATGGCAAATTTATGAACTTATAAAGAAAAACCAAGCCCAAGTCTTTAATCAACTTTTAAGTATAGATTCTTATCATTGCTGGTAGCAAAGAGCAAGTTTGAAGCCCAGCTAAAGCACACTTTATGACCACCATTACTGCCCAACATATTGATAGAAAATAGTTGAAACAGTTTACTATACAGATAACTTATAAGCTATTTTTGATTTATTGTTTGAATTTATATCTCAGCTATATCATTTAAACATCAATGTGTTTATTACCGATTTTAAAAAAAAGAAACAAGTATTACTACTAAACAGGTAATTGGAAATGTTTTTGATTCAAGACAAATGTTAAACATAGCATTTCTAACTCCACAATATTCTCACACTAGAGTAATTAACAAACAATGACACCTATTTCTCCCATTGAATTGTTTTCAAACTTATTATTACTCATTTCAAGACTCATATTCTGCATTGCCTTGACAAGATCATCTCTCTTATCACCCCCTGCAGCGCATTCCAGTACCTCCTCCTCTGCTTCACGGCAATGTCTGTCATCAGGCTGGATTATGGTAACACCGTAGCCATTATTGGAATGAACATAATTGTTATGAAGTTTCAGTTTTGGTGGAGGCAGAACCTAAAAAAGGCAGTGTTCATATAATGAAATATCAACCATTACTCAAGAGTCCCTTTAACCCCATCTGTGCCTTGCTCCTGGAATTTAAATAGGAATATATTTTTAATTGGTGCTCCTAGTGAGAACTTTGCATGCTGGAAACACATCTCAAAAACTTGCATTTATATAGCCACCATGCCAAAAAAGGATATATTAGGACAAAGGGCCAAAAGCCTTTTCAAGAAGTAGCAGATATTTAGGAATTCAAGAGCTTGGGGGTGTTGGCAGGAATGGTGGAGTGTTAAAAATTGGAGATCATAAAGACTGGAGGAAGTTACAGAAATAGAGAGGCGATTAGAGAGATGTGTTAAAACTGAGGTGTTGTTAAACCAAGAGCCAAAGCCATTAGGGAAAGGGGTGATGGGTGAAAGGGTCTTGGTGTGAGTTAGACAACAGGTTTGTATGAACTAAAGCTTATGTAAATAACAGAAGAAACAGGAGCAGAAGTAGTACTTTCAGCCCTTTGAGCCTGCTCCACCCCTTCAACAAGAGCCAACTTTCTGCCTCAACTCCACTTTCCCGTTCTATCCCCAAAGCCCTTGATATCCAAAAATCTATTGATCTCTGGCATGAATGTAGACAACGAATGATCACCCACCTTCCTTGGAGCTGAAGAAAATTTTCCTCATTACAGTGCTGTTACCAACAGCCTTATTCTGGGACTATGATGCCTGGTTCTAGACTCCCCAGCCAGGCAAAACATTTGTCAATTTACTGTGACGAATAAGAGATATTTTCATATTTTAAAGTTTGTATTTAGCATTTTGCTGTGATTACAAAGGGAGAGAATCATTGACTTTTGCTGGGGAAATGTAACTTTTTGAAACAAGACATAAGAATCTGGTGTGTTTTTGGATTGCAGGTGATATAGTTCATGGGAGGGGTCAGGTTTGTAAGATGCTTCTGGAATACCAACCTGGACAGACATGGTTCAGTTTGCTCTTAAAGGACTCTCACTAAAAGGCTTTGTACCAATATAAGCAAGTGAAAGCCCTTATTGATTTTAGCCATGAGTGGTAGTCAAGATATATTGGTTTGCTTAATTGGAAAATATATATAGAGAGAGGTAGGGTTAGAAAATAAGTAAAATGTTGTAACTGTTAAATGTAAGTTATTTATTTGTTGATAATGTGTTTAAATCTATGGGCACGATCTTCCGGTCTCGTTACGCTCTCGCTCAAGCGAAATGGGGTTGGTGAATAGCAGGAGGGGCCAAAAATGAGATCCGCGTCAGGCGCCAAACAGTTTGCAATGCAACCGGCCTGCTCCCGTAGGAAAAATTGGGATCTTGCTGTAGCATGGTGAGAAACGAATGATCACCACTTAACATAGATACATATGATAGGAGCAGGAGGAGGCCTTTTGTCCCTTCAAGCCTGCTCCGCCATTCATCACAATCATGGCTGATCATCCAACTCAATAGCCAAATCCTGTTTTCTCTCCATAACCCTTGATCCCATTCGCCTCAAGTGCCATGTCTAGTCGCCTCTTGAATATATTCAATGTCTTAACCTCAACTACTTCCTGTGGTAATGAATTCCACAGTCTCACCACTCTTTGGGTGAAGAAATGTCTCTTCATCTGTCCTAAGCCCCATTTCCATACAATTCACGAGAGCCACCCTTAGCCAACGGCCACCCATCATTCAGTTGGACTCCCCAGCAAGTGCTCATGCACTAAGCACCGATTAGTACTCCTTTTTAATAATGTGAACTTTGTGGAAGGCCTTCTGTAGGGATCTGAGGAGGTGAGTAGCCATCTTTGCTCACAGGCAGAGAGCCCAGGGGACAGTCGGCTGAGGGTGGGGCACCATGGGAGGGTGAGAGTAAGGCGCTGGGGGTGGTTGGGGGGGGGGGGGGGAGGCAACCGCTCACAGCACCACCGTGCTAATCCCTTGATCGTGTGTATCCTTCTGGGGCAACACTTGACCCTGCCCATCTGCCCCAACGACCACCCATAACCCCCACCGACTGTCAAGACCTCTGGCCGTGCAGCTGAAGACTATAGTTTCCCAGAAATTGGCAATCGTTAAGTGAGCACTTCACACAACCCAAGTGGATTCCCGTGGGTGGGCGGGCCATATAGCACGTGGGAGTCATTGCCTCGCATCCCAATTCGACCGCGATGCCTGGAGAGTGTACCTGAACACTGCGGGAGGCAAAACCACACACGCAGCAGTCAATATCCGAACATCCAGGTGATGGGACACAACTCTGGGGGACATGTCCACGGCCAGACGGTGGTGAGTGCCATGGGGAGGGGACCAGCATCTCATCCGGTTGACGTTGTGAGGGGGTGTCTGGGGTCCAGTAAGGGGGGCCCACTGCAGCCAGAAGTGCGTGGGCAGGATGTTCCGGGTGGGGGTGGGGGAGGGGGTGCAGGGATCAGTGGGGGAATGGGGGTCCCAGGATGGAAGCCACTGCTGTTTGTCAGTCTAACCCCTCTCCCAATGCCTACAGATATTGAATGCTATGGCAGGGACTTTGGACAGAGAAGTTGCCCTCGTGGTGCTGGTGCTACGCGATGCAGCCAGACACCAGAGAATGCAGCAGCAGCACCTACAGCATCCCAGTGGTGGAGTCCTGTGACGGCCCAGGTTGTACAGACACCACTGGTCATTCGAACAGAATGGAGATGGTGCGACACCTGTGCCATGTCCTCGCGGACTTGGCACTACGTGGCGGAGAAGGCCGCCCGCTCTCGGTGGCCGTCAAGGTCACTGCAGCTCTGAATGTTTATGCCAAGGAATCATTCCAGGGTTCAAGCAAAGACCTGTGTGGTATCTCATAGGTCACAGATGCATCCGGCAGGTCACAAATGCCCTGTATGCCCAGGCGGAAGACTACACAGTCTTTGACATGAACCTGGTTCAGCAAGATGCCCTGGCAGCAAGTTTCTCTGCCATCGCCAAGATGCCCCAGGTCCAGGGGGTAATAGATGCCACGCATGTCGCCCTGCGCTCACCGGGCCATTGGGGGGGGGGGGGGGGGGGGGTCCCTATGGTAACAGAAAGGGGTTCCACTTCCTCAACATACAGCTTCTGTGCAACCATCAGATGAAGATATTGCACGTGTGTATACTTCCTGGGGAGTGTGCACAACAGCTACATCCTGGGGCAGTTGGTTATCCCTGCCCTCTTTGAGGAGCACTCCAGGATGGTGGCTAGCTCTTGGGGGATAAGGGGTATCCGCTGAGGACCTGGCTAATGATGTCAGTACGGAGGCTGGAGACCGAAGCGGAGACCCGGTACAATAAGGCCCATTCAGTCACCCGGGCTGTCACTGAGCGGTGCTTTGGACTCCTCAAGATGCGGTTCCGATGCCTCGACCGCTCTGATGGGGCTTGCAGCACATCGCCTGGAGGGTCACCCGCTTTGTTGTAGTCTGCTGTGTCCTCCACAACCTCGCAGAGCAATGGGGCGACGAGTTGGAGGTTGGTAACGACAAACATGTGGCCATCTCCAAAGAGGAGGAGGAGAAGGGGGTCGAGGAGGAGGAGGAGGTGCCAGACCAACAGGGATTGGAGGTCGAGGCCCGCTCGCTACCACGCTCAGAATTCTTCTGAGAAAACCATAAAAGTTGTCCACAGGTCAGTGTTAGATTCCTGTGGTGCAGTAACATTTCCTCACAATTTTCCAAAGTTGGATTCTCGCCCAGAATACCATACAAACTGGGGTGCTGATCCGGACCCATAACATTACCCTATAAACTTTCAATCATATCACCTCTCATTTTTAAATTAAAATGGGAGAGAATTGGAATAATAAATTTAAGAGGTAAAAAAGGCATGGATGAGATAGGTAGAGCTAGGTGTTGTCAGAGTACATGTGGAATTGTTTATACATGAGAAATAGGAGAGGGCCTGGAATGAAGTTTAGGGAATCCACAGATAATGGTGCATTGTGGGAAGAGAAACCATTGCAGTTGATTCTCTAGCTACAACAGGCTAGGTGAGAATGGAACCAAACAGAGACAGCCCACTCAACTGAGCAATGGAGGAGAGGAGATGGAGGATAGTGGGATCAACCGTCAATAGTTGCAAATAGATAAGGAAGGAGAAGGAGGGTAGCTTATTGATCGAAATCTAGTTTTCTTATAGGTAATAAAAGTTTAAAGGAAGAAATGATTTAGTGACATTATACTATTAAAAATCATATATTAGCCATGACAGCAGAAAATGCTGAGAGCATGGGAAAAGATCAGATAAGGAAGTCAGTTTGAAAACTGACCATACTCTACAAGGCCACGTTGCAGAATAAACTAATTGTTATCATTACTGGGCAAAGATCCCACTTCTAGAAAACATGGTGGGAAACCGGTGGTTTGATCGCACCATGTAGAAACATATAGAAATTCTCCCATGCCACATTATCTCTTAAAATGTGATAGACAGACATTTTGGTCGAATTAGATGAATTATAATTATTTTAACCCAATCACAGTCAGAAAGGGAACAGAACTCAAAGATTATGATTTCCTTATGAGAACCTTTTTTGCTCTCTCCAAAAAATCATCTCTCTCTCTCTGAAATCACCTTTAACCTAACCTATAAAACCTTTTCTTTACATTGCTTTGCAAACTGCTATTTCCTTTCGTTTCATTTTTGTATTGTGCATTTTGATCCGAAGAAATTACCACAAACTGAATTGTATTTTGAATTCAACTCAACCATCTGTATTTGCGATGGACAAACAACTTTCTAGACTCTGTACTTGCATTTAATTGACTTGATCAGTAGACTTTAAAACTGACACAAATAAAGCTGTACTTTACTTCACCCAAGAAGCTCAGTATCGAGTTGTCGATTAATATATAGTGCGGTGACACATAAATATGTTAACAAAGTACAGATCCATCAATTGGCATAGTCGCCAATCGATAGAGGGGAGAATTGACAAAGTCGGATGAACGGAGGAAGAACGGAGTGCCCCGAAGGCAGACCGTGCCCGAGGGGCCCCCAAATAACGGTCCCGCCCGAAGGCAGAATTGCAGATCGGACGTTCGGACGACTGGCCAACAAGACTATGGCCGCGATTCTCCGACCCTGCGCCGGGTCAGTGAATCCTCAGGGAGAGGTGCGAATCCCACCCCGACGCTGACTGCCCTATTCTCCGGTGCTGTTTTTCGGGGGCCAGCAGGATTCCTGCCAAGTTGGTCGGGGGCTGTTGACAGCAGCCCCCCGGCAATTCTCCGGGCCCAGGTGGGCCGAGTTGCCGTAAAGTTTTGCCCAGTCCCGCCGGCGTGAATTACTCACCTCACGCTCAGCGGGATCTGGCAGGTAAAGTGTGCGGGGGCAGTCCTGGAGCAAGTGCAGGGGGATCCGACCCCGGGGGGGGGGCCCCACAGTGGCCTGGCCCATGATTGGGGCCTACTGATCTGCGGGCGGGCTGGTTCCGTGGGGGGCCTTATTTCCTCTGCGCCAGGCCCCTGTAGGGCTCCGTCATATTGCCCGGGGCCCGGCGCAGAGAAGAGAACCCCATGCATGCACGGAAATACGCCGACCGGTCTGTGC
Organism: Scyliorhinus canicula; assembly: GCF_902713615.1. Classification (NCBI taxonomy): domain Eukaryota; kingdom Metazoa; phylum Chordata; class Chondrichthyes; order Carcharhiniformes; family Scyliorhinidae; genus Scyliorhinus; species Scyliorhinus canicula. The sequence continues at coordinate 82,397,839 of NC_052149.1, read as the reverse complement.
ATGCGCAGAAATACGCCGGCCGGTCTGCGCATGCGTGGAAATACGCCCGCGCACACAAGGCTCTCTCCAAAAAATCATCTCTCTCCCTCACTCTCTCTGAAGTCATCTTTAATCTAACCTTTGAAACATATTCTTTACTTTGCTTTTCAAAATGCTGTTTCCTTTCGTTTCATTTTTGTATTGTGCATTTTGATCTGAAAAAATTACCACAAACTGAATTGTATTTTGAATTCAACTCAACCATCTGTATTTGCGTTGGACAAACAACTTTCTAGATTCTGTACTCGCATTTAATTGACTTGATCAGTAGACTTTAAAACTGACACAAATAAAGCCATACTTTACTTCACCCAAAAAGCTCAGTTTCAAGTTCTGTCAGTTAATATATAGTGCGGCGACACATAAATATATTAACAAAGTACAGATCCATCACTTACCCCAGTCACAGTCACAAAGGATTAAAAGCAAAATACTGTGGAAGCTTGAATCTGAAACAAGAACAGAAAATTGCTGGAACAACTAGCAGCATCTAGCAGTATCAAATTGCAACAAAGATGTGTAGGTCACGAGACTGAGGAAGCGTTAATGGCAGGAGAAGGTGCTAGTAGTTGCATAAAGGTAAGTGCCGGAATTCTCCGTTCCTGAGACTAAGTGTTGACACCGAGACAGGATTCGCAGGGTTCTATGACAGCAAAACTGGCGCCACACCTGGACCAATTCAACGGCCGTTGAGGAGCTAGCACCGGTGCCCCGTGGCACACAATCGCTTCCAATGAGAAATGATGTGGGATTTGCGATTGACTCTCAGGAGGCTGACAAGTTGCAGCCTCATATACACACTTCACTCCCCACACACATCATCCCAGCCAACAAGATGGCACCGAGGACAGCGCCACCCTGTTTTATGCACATTGTGTTTGGGACCTGCTAGACGCCATGGAGGAGAGACGGGCGATGCTGTACCCTGGCCCAGGAAGGAGGCTGCCAGCCGCCGCCGTTTGCCGTACCTGGACGCAGGTGGCAGAGGCTATAATCGCTGTGAATAACGCCGTCTGACCGGCTAGTAGTGCCGGAAGAAACTGCACAACCTCTTCAAGGTGGCCAGGGTAAGTAGGCAGCACTGTGACCCTAGCACCAACCTCCGTCCCACACACCCCTCCTCCACCTTGACGGCCACCGGGAGTGGGTGACCTCCCCCATTCCTCCGCGATGCCAGGTGCGTCATGATCTGGCAGATATGTCGCACTGTCCCCTTGCTCCAACTGAGGAGTCTGCAAAGGCACGCCTGGTCCGACAGGTCCATAAATCACAGGCGCTGCCGGTACATGCGAGGCCTCATTCGGCGCCTCCCATGCACCTCCTTTTTCTCCTCCAACTCGGCCTGTTAGGCGGCCGGCTCTCCATCCTCAGTGGCTGCCTTCTGTTTCTCTGGGGCCCGCTCCGCTGTTGTAGCTTCCTCCTCCTTGAGCAGCTCCAGCTCCTACAGCCGCAGTGCATCCCCCAAGGCTGCGGTGACAAGGAGGAAGGACACTATTGCTGGTTGAAGTCCAATATTCATTGTCTGCAGGGGGTGAAAGGCTGACATGTTAGCCATGGTGTGTACCCCTGTGTCCAACCAGGTCACTGGGTGACACGATGGCCCTGGTTGGCACTGCGGACTTTGCCCCTGCAGGCCCCCCTCCACTACTCCCCCACCCATCCCTGCTGCCAGGGGTATCGTTGGCTGGCATTGCCCATGTCAGCGATATGCTCTGAGGCCCTCATCCGGTGCCCCCCGAATGGGCTACAGTGGGCATTGCCCTTGGGCGGGCCCTGACGGCAGATGGCAGCCAGTTGGGGGTGGTGGTAAGGAGGGTGGGGTGAAGGCTGAGGTTGTGGAGGTGGTGGCACCCATCCGGCTGGTGTCACTCTGCAGAACCAGGTGCCAAGATGGGTGGTCAGTGGGGTGCACAGCAAGATGGCTGCCTTGCAGGCTGCGGCAATGGCGGTCCATCACTGGACCCGCCAAAGGTATAAAAATATGTTGATGGGAGAATAAAGGGCAGTGCTCAGTGAAAGCAAAACTTAAGAACAAGTGACAGATGGCCCAGTGGATATAAAAAAATGTCACAAAGGATGTCAATTGTGACCTTGGTTAAGGCTGTTCAGTACTCAGGCAGGGACAAAAACCTGATTGAAGACATTCAAACATGAGGTTGCAGCAAAGAATTTGGGAGGCATCAAAAGATTCAAGAACTTGAGAGGAAAGCACTGGGGTTCATTTCTAAAAGCAGAGATGTGTTCAACTTGCATTGCACCTTAGTTAGATCAAACTTGCAGAAAACTACAGTTTGATACCCATATTGTAAAGAGCATGTAGAGATGCTCGTTAAGGGTGAAAAGATGATCTGACAGGATAATACACTTAATACAGAACTGAGAGTTTATACAGAAGGAAGGATTGAACAGGCTGGGGCTCTTTTTTCCAGAAAAGAGAAAGCCAAGAGATGTAAAGGTCTTTAAGAGTATGAAAGGGTTTTATAATAGAGTAGCAATAGAGAAGATGTTTCTGAAATCATAGCACAGGACCATAAATATGAGATGATCATTAATAAATCTGATTGGGAATTTAGGAAAACTTTCCTTGGACAGTGAGTAGAATTTGGAACTTGCTACCACAAAGGAGTAGGTAAGGCAAAAGGTATAGATGTATTTATCTAGCTTCGCTGTAAATTTATGAAGGTGAAAAGAATAGAAAGATATGTTGATGAGCTCATTTAGATCATAGACACCAGCAGATATCAGCTGGGCATACATGACCTCTTTCTATGATTTTCACTATATAGTTAGCTCATGGGAATGAGGAATTAAACATTTTGGTGGAAGATATTTGGAAATTAGGTTGTGGGATGTCCATAAACTTCCTTCAAATTTCTGATATGTTCTTCTGATGGGTGAGATTTAAAATCAGAAAATGAACATTTTTTATACAAATTGCGGATCTACAAATGATCAGGTTATGAAGCTATCCACAACCTAAAGGTCCCAGGTTAGACTCTCACTTTGTGACAAGCCAGTTAAATTTAGTTAGGGCAGTAACTGGGACTCTATGATTGACCTCAGGTCTCTTGAATGGGGAGGAGAAATAAAATCAGGCAGGGTTGCAACTCTTGATTACCATCTTATATTCAATGGAACCACATATGAGGATACGAGCTAAGAACACGGCAGGCTGTGGACAGGATGCCCTCCAAAGTCCACTGGTGCCTGTGGAAAGACTACTCAGCATCAGCTAGCACCATCAGGAGAGGAGGGATACTATGGGAATAATATTCAAGAGAAAAATCTATGATACCATGCTATTGTATCACCTAAGTAAAGTCTACAATCCATTTTAACAATTCGAAAGTAATAATTCACCACCAGCCTTTTGTGAACTATTTAACAAAATCAACAGCCCATGGCAATGAAAAATATCATCTCCAGGTACAGGATTTCTACACTAATTTGTAGATCACACAGTAGAAAATTAATAACAGTAGCTTTAAATGCATTTCAATGGCATATGTTTCAAAGTTCCCATTACTAATGACTTATGTTTCCAACTTCATCAGCTCCCTATATCAAATTACTCTTTAGAAATATTTTTTCTCTGTGAAATTGACCATTACTTACCCTCAGTTTAATTCCTCCCAACATACTTTTAAGACATCAGAACTTTTAATATTGCTGCATTTGTGAATATCATTTCCTTCCAAGCATGCAACACTTCCTGGGTATAGCTCAACTCCTGGTCCCTGTTAATGTTAAGACTGCAAGTTTTACATTGTAACATTACATTTAACTGAAGTACTGCATATTTTTATGAATACCAGAAACTATGGATAATGAAAATACTAGCTATTGAGAAATTTTAATTGGCTTTGAAATGAAATTCGATCGGCTAGCCTATCAAAGCAACCTAGATTCAACAATCATTTGTAGCATTGGAGTATCAAATAAAAAATGGCCACCAGCCTATCCCATGTTGAACCATGTATTGCCATTTGTTGAAAATGTGGAGCATAATATGCATTAAAGTGAATTAATATGAGGAGGTTTAGGATTGGTAGACACATCTGTGGATAGATTTTGCATTTACTATTTAGTATTAGCTTGATGGATTGAGTGCCTGTTATAGAAACTGCTCTATTTGCAATACTAATTTCATAACCAGATAGCAAGTTGAAAAGACATCTTATCAATTTCAATTGTCAAAGAATGTGGTGAAAAATTTAAATCAAATTAGAATGCTAGGTTGGATAGCCAGAGCAGTAGAATACATGCTGAGTGAAGTTTTGCTTAGGCCAGAACACACATGGGATGCAATCTACTTGTCTTATTTCAAAGATACTTAATTCAAACTAATTTGTTATTTAAAGTTCACAAAATTCCCACTTGCCTGTGTCATTAACCTGTTTAATAATTCTAATTATTCAATGATTTTGAATTTAACAAAGTTAGGATTAGTCTGTACTGCCTTCAGTTTTGGTCACCATGACAAAAGAACATGCATGTGCATTCAATACAGAGAAAAACAACAAGGGTTTCTGAATTTGGTGAAGAACATTTTCATATTTTGTTTTGTAAATTAAACTCGACTTCTTGAGAGACCTAGTTATGCAAAATAGTCTGAAGCCATTTTGGTGGTTTCGCTTAGGCCTACTGAAGACATATCAAAGTCCAGTCAGATGCTGAGTTGATAGATTCACTGCTTTATGGCTGCACCATGCTTCCACAAATATTCTGAGAAAAAGCTTATTCCGGAAATCATAACTCGACATGAGTTGGTTGTTGATCCCAGTATTTTGACTCAGTTGGTTCTCAAGGTAGTGGATGGTCAATAAAACAACCCTACTAAGGTTAATATGCCAGGAATAACTGTCGAAGTGACAGATCCCTAAGCTCAACCCCTTTCTCATGGGCTCTCTTCTGAGAAGAATAATGGTTACTAGCAATAGAGTTAGAAGCTACAGTCACCAATTTGTCAGCAAGTTTGTGATTATTCTCTCTTTTTCTGTCATGCTCAAATCTAGGATAAATATGGATTCCTAATTGCTGGAACCTGCATACTGACCTTTTGAGATTCATGTTGTGGTAAAATGGACAGCGGCCTGAATTTTAGGCTCGATAAAATTGGGCCCTCTAAATTAAGAATTGGACATTTTAAATCACATTACAGACAGCTCTAGGACTGCTCTGGTGGAATTCGAACTTGGCCAAGTTCAAATACGCTAAACACAGACAAACTGCCAGGACATGACTGGACCTGCCCTGTCAATCACCCATCTGGAGATAATCAGTCTAATTAATTTAGATCAATTGTTTTGGGTTGCCCAGATAAAGCTAGACATTCCAGCACCCAGTTTTCCTGCCATTATCATATATGGAGAGAGTTTACGTACAAACAATACACTGAGGAATGGACCCCTGGGATTGGGTTCCTGATGTCCTATAGATTTGCAATCGACAACACTAATGGGTATTATGACCCCTGACCCAAGACCTCATTGGCTGAGGGCCAGAGAACTTTCTGGCAAGATGCGAAGAGAGGTATATAGATCGACCAAGAGGACCTTCCCCAGTGAAGACGCAGCTTAGAGGTAAATGAGAAGATTGGATGTCCGACCAGAGACAGAAGGAAGCAGCGTGCGGCCGCCTTCACCGACGAAGGGCCTGAGGAATCGAGACTCCGTAGCTCGACTGAGTCCATTGGCTCAGGTAGTATTAAGAATCTTGGGATCATTTCGTACTGCTTGGGATAATTTAAGAAGGGTAACTGTTTTTACTGTTTGATAAATAAATTTGATTTAATCTTACACTTGTATTTGTCCTTTATTCATCTCGCAAAGAAAGGCACCTGAGTAAAATGTTTGGGTAACAAACTGGTCGAAGTGCCTGAGGTTTTACAGACAACAATGCACTAGGGCACATAGATCCCTCTGCATCTCAGAGCTTTGTAATTGCTCACCATTTGGATATGCTTCTTCCTGCCAATATGGACAATGACACATTTTCCTGCATCATACACCATTTCCCAGATCTTTGCCCACTTACTTAACCTATCTACATCCCTTTGTAGCCTCCTTAGATCCCCTTCACAACTTACTGCCCTACCTATTTTTGTGTTCCAAACTATGTGAGGTAAAGCATAAGTCAAGTTGAAAGTTTCTGAATGCAGACTGCTTTCTATTTTGCCACCATGTTATACTAACCTGAGCTCCTGTCAGTTCACAGTTTTTCATTGTTAAGGCTGCTCCTGTAAGAACACAAATGCCAGTGCCTTCACATTTTAAAAGACAATCTTCAAGAGTCATGTGGCCAGATTCTACCACCACAATGCCATCAGTAGTTCCCCGCTGTACTAAAGTCAGGTGAACTAAGCTAATGTTTTGAGATTTTGAAGCCACAAAATTGTCTTGTGTAGGATCTGAGAAGATTACGATTTCTTCCCGGCTTCCAGCTCCTGTTAATGAAGCACATCAATTTTTATTCTCAACATATATTTAACAATGCAATTACTTGCATCACTTTTGATTGAAATAATGATCACATTCTTTTTATAAAGATCTTTAAATTTCAATGTCACTATTAAAACAAAGATTTTTTACACAAGTTGAACAAACCTATTTGAAGCTCCCCACATCATATAGCCACTATGAGCAGTTTGAAGACAGAAAACAGTAAAATAATTTTAAAAATTAGGAGTCCTCAGCCTATTAGACTCAGTAACCTCTTGACATTGATCTAATTATTTTGTTCTATTTTGGATTTTATTAACATATTTATGTCAGCAAGAATTAAAAAATGACATTAGTAAGAATGTACGTCAGAAATGTTTGAGAGCAGCAAACATTTGGGTCAGTTCTTGTACTCCCAATTCCCAGGGAACATGTAGATGGAGTTCTCCATTTAATCTAACCTGACCTCATTTGTTTCTGCACATTCAGATAATTTTACCCACCCCATGACCTGCAGCAGAGGCACTGACTGATGACTTCAGGACCTGCTAAGGAATATATAGCAACATTCGTCTTCTGTCACCCTATGGGTAGGTAGCACTTGTCTCTGAACCATGGGACAATGAGTTCAAGTCCCACTTCAGGGAGCTGAGAACAAAATCTAGGCTCTGAGGGAGTGCTGCACTGTTGAAGGCGTTGTTTTATAGATGGGTCATGAAAGCAAGGCTCCATCTGCTCATTTGGATGGATATAAAAGATGTTGAAAGATAGAATTAGAATTAGAACAGTACAGCACAGAACAGGCCCGTCGTCCCTCGATGTTGTGCCGAACAATGATCACCCTACTCAAACCCACGTATCCACCCTATACCCGTAACCCAACAACCCCCCCTTAACCTTACTTTTTAGGACACTACGGGCAATTTAGCATCGCCAATCCACCTAACCCGCACATCTTTGGACTGTGGGAGGAAACCGGAGCACCCGGAGGAAACCCACGCACACACGGGGAGGACGTGCAGACTCCGCACAGACAGTGACCCAGCCGGGAACCGAACCTGGGACCCTGGAGCTGTGAAGCATTTATGCTAACCACCATGCTACCGTGCTGCCCAAAATGTTGAAACACTATTTCACACAAGAATAGGGAATTATCCTTGGTGTCCTAGCCAATATCCATTGTTCGGAAAACAAAGGAGGTTTTAATATTTATATTGGTAAACATTAAAAATAAGGTACAGTTTTACGTGAGTTTAATTTAATGTTTATGCGCCTGGAAGTGTAAAACCCATAATTACATTCATGCTAGACAAAGGTGTTTGTAAGTGTGAGGTAAGTTAAATTCGAAGGCAGCACGGTGGCACAATGGTTAGCATTGCTGCCTGCGGTGCTGTGGACCCGGGTTCGAATCCTGGCCCTGGGTCACTGTCCGTCTGGAGTTTGCACGTTCTCCCCGTGTCTGCGTGGGTTTCACCCCCACAACGCAAAGGTGTGCATGATAGGTGAATTGGCCATGCTAAATTGCCCCATAATTGGAAAAAATAATTGGGTACCCTAAATTAAAAAAGTAAATAAATTCCAACGTGGTTTCTATTGTGCTTAGAGAGGGCTATGGCATGGAGAATAAATAGAAGGTAAGAGAATAAAGAAGCAAAGCTGAGTAGAATCTCTGGCAACAGAGCGTCCCTCCCTGATAAACTCAATGCATTCTATGCTCGATTCGTACAGGAAGCCAACAAACAATTGTCAACTGCCCCAACAGCCTGAGACACACCCATACCTACTGTCACAAACACAGAAGTCAGATTGGCCTTCTCGAAAGTGAACCCACGGAAAGCAACAGGTCCTGATGGAGTCCCTGGTCATGCACTCCGATCCTGTATGAACCAACTGGCAGGTGTGTTGACATCTTCAACCTATCCCAACTCCGTTCTGAGATTCCCACCTGCTTTAAGAAGACCACTATCATATTGGTGCCAAAAAAGAATCAGGCAACATGCCTCAATGACTACTGCCCGGTGGCCCTGACATCTGTCATTATGAAGTGCTTCCCGAGGTTAGTCATGAAACACATCAACTCCATACTCCCAGAATGCCTTGATCCACTGCAATTTGCATAGTGCCACAACCGGTCCACAGCAAATGCTATCTACCTGGCCCTACACTCATCCCAGGAGCATCTCGACAACAAGGACTCCTATATCAGACTCCTATTCATTGATTACAGCTTCTCCTCCAACACCATAACCCAGCCAAGCTCATATCAGGGGCGGCATTCTCCCCTACCCGGCGTGACGGAGGGTGCCGGCGTAGGGGAGTAGCGCCAACCACTCAGGGGTTGTCCTCCCCAAAGGTGGGGAATTATCAGGAATTCTCCCCACCTTTGGGGGCCAGCCCCGCGCCGGAGCGGTTTGCACCAGAAGACTGGCGCAAAAAACCGGCGCCCCCGGCAGCGGGGCTGGCCGAAAGGCTTTTGCCGGTTGGCGCATGTGCCGACAGTGACGTCAGCGGCCAGCTGGCCGCTGACGTCACTGCCGGCGCATGCGCGATGTGGGGTTCTCTTCCGCTTCCGCCATGGCGGAGGCCGTGGCGGCCGTGGAGGAGAAATAGTGCACCCAGGGCACTGGCCCAGAGTCTGAGCGGGGGGCCCCGATCGCGGGCCAGGCCACAGTGGGGGCACCCCCCGGGGTTCGATCGCTCCCCGCCCCCCCCAGGACCCCGGGGCCCCGCTCGCGCCGCTGATCCCGCTGTTCCAGAGGTGGTTTAAACCTCGGCGGCGGGAGAGGCCTCCCAGCGGCGGGACTTCGGCCCATCTGGGCCGGAGAATCACCGCAGGGGCCTCTCCGATCGGAGTGGCGAGATTCCCGCCATCGCCACTTCCCGGGTGGCGGAGAATCTCTGCCACGGCGGGGGCAGGATTTTCGGCGGCCCCAGGCGATTCTCCGACCCTGCTGGGGGTCGGAGAATTTCGCCCCAGAACTCTAAAACCTAGGACTCCGTTCCTCCCTCTGCAACTGGATCATCGACGTCCGGACCTACAGACTGCAATCAATAAGGATAAATAACACCTCCTCCACAATAGTCCTGAATACCGGGATCCCGCAAGGCTGCGTACTTAACCCCCTATTACACTCCTTATACACACACGACTGAGTGTCAAAATTCAGCTCCAACTCTACAAGTTTGCTAATGGCACAACTAGTGCATCAGATCTCAAATACAATGAGTATAGGAGGGAGATAGAGAACCTAGTGGCATGGTGCAACAACAACAATCTCTCCCTCAACGTCAGCAGAATTAAGGAACTAGTCATCGATTTCAGGAAGCGAAGTGTGTACATGTCCCTGTCCACATCAATGGTGACAAGGTGGAGATGATTCACAGATTCCAATTCCTAGGTGTAAACATCACCAACCATCTGTCCTGGTCCATCCACATCAACGCTACAATCAAGAAAGCATAACAGCGCCTATATTTCCTCAGGAAATTAGGCACGTCCACACTGACTCATCAATTTTTATCGATGCACCAAAGAAAGCATCCTATCTGGCTGCATCGTAGCTTGATATGGCAACTGCTTGGTCCAAGACCGTAAGAAACTACAGGTGCAACAGGTGATTAAGAAGACAAATGCCGTTTTGTCGTTCATTGCTAGAGGGATGGAGTTTAAGACAAGGGAGGTTATGCTGCAATTGTATAAGGTGTTAGTGAGGCCACACCTGGAGTATTGTGTTCAGTTTTGGTCTCCTTACCTGAGAAAGGACGTACTGGCGCTGGAGGGTGTGCAGAGGAGATTCACCAGGTTAACCCCAGAGCTGAAGGGGTTGGATTACAAGGAGAGGTTGAGTAGACTGGGACTGTACTCTTTAGAATTTAGAAGGATGAGGGGGGATCTTATAGAAACATATAAAATTCTGAAGGGAATAGATAGGATGGATGCAGGCAGGTTGTTTCCACTGGTGGGTGAAAGCAGAGCTAGGGGGCATAGTCTCAAAATAAGGGGAAGTAGATTTAGGACTGAGTTTAGGAGGAACTTCTTCACTCAAAGGGTTGTGAATCTATGGAATTCCTTGCCCAGTGAAGCAGGTGAGGCTCCTTCATTAAATGTTTTTAAGATAAAGATAGATAGTTTTTTGAAGAATAAAGGGATAAAGGGTTATGGTGTTCGGGCCAGAAAATGGGGCTGAGTCCAAAAAAGATCAGCCATGATCTCATTGAATGGCGGAACAGGCTCGAGGGGCCAAATTAGGCCTACTCCTGCTGCTAGTTCTTATGCTCTTATAATCAAAGGACCCTCCCACCCAGGTTATTCTCTCTCCCAACCTCTTCCATCGGGCAGAAGATACAAAAGCCTGCGAACACATACCAACAGATTCAAAAACAGGTTCTTCCCCGCTGTTGCCAGATTCCTGAATGGCCCTCTTTTTTTTATATAAATATTTTAATTCTCCATTTTCACATTTTCTTCAGAATTTACACCCCACCAACAAACAGTAAATGGTAACGAATACAATGTCAATCCCCTTATCAACAACAATGATTCCATCCTCCCACCACCCCAAACAACAACCCACCTGACAATATAAGCATTAAATAAAACAAACCCTCCGAAGGTGGAAAAAAAAAGGAAAAAAGAAAAAGGAATCAGGAATCACCTATGGTCACCATTGACATATACAGTCCACCTCCCAACACCCTCCCCCTAATAGTCAATGCCATCCAAACCCCGAAAGAGTACCGTGAATGACACCCATGAATTGCAGACCCCCCACCCCTCCCAGACTCCTCCCCTCCACTTCCTCTTGTCAACTCCTCCCCCAACCTCGGTTCCTTCCCCCAACTTTTTACCCCAACTAGACTCACCGAAACCTGTTGTACCAGTCTCCGATGGCCAGAGCCCCTCCCCCCACCTCACTCCCGTTCACTGTGGAGGCCCCCGCCCGGGTTTCCTTCCCCCTTGCCCGGTCCCAGGAAAACCAAAAAATCCCCTTTAGCACACAACCCCCACATATACACCCAAGCCCCATAGAACCATCATTGCAAATGAAAGTCCATCTCTTCCCCTGTCCAAATATATGCAGTGTCGACTCATTTAGTACATACACCAACAGGCAGTGAAAAAATAAAGTTATATGAGGCTACATCGGTACACGACCATTTCTCAATTCTGCCACAGTCCTTCTGCCTTAGCAAACTTCTCCGCTGCTTCCGCTGTCCCAAAATAAAAGTCCTTGGATTCGTAGGTCACCCTCAACTTAGCTGGATATACTATGCCGCATTGCACCTTGCTGACGTACAGTGCCTTCTTCACCCGGCTGAAGGCAGCCCGCCTCCTCGCCAGCTCCACCGTAAAGTCCTGGTATATGCGTATACCAGCTACAGCCCACTGCACCACCCGCTTCTGCTTTGCCCAGCACAGGACATTCTCCTTCACGTTATACCTATGGAAACACAGAGTTACTACTCTTGGTGGCTCACACGCCTTTGGTATAGGCCTCCACAACCGGTGAGCCTGGTCCAGTTCAAATCGGGAGGGATCATCCCCCTCCCCCAATAGCTTCACCAACATCGTAGCAAAATACTCTGTAGGCCTCGGGCCTTCCACTCCTTCGGGCAGACCCACAATCCTCAGATTCTGTCACCTGGATCTGTTTTTCAGGTCTTTCATTTTGGCTCGCAGACTCTTGTTGATCTCTATCACCTTCCGCAACTCCTTCCCCATTGAGGTGAGTTGATCACTATGCTGCGATAATGCCCCTTCCACTTCCTCAGTGTTTCACCTTGCTCCCGCACCTCCGCCGCTGCGCTTGATACCGCTGCCCTCACCGGGGCAATCGCCTCATCTACCAGCACTTTTAATACCGCCCCCATCTCCTTCTTCATCGCTTCCACGTGTTTTGTGAACTGTTTTTCAAGTTCCACAGCCATCACCTTGGTCATTTCTTCTGCTGCGAGTGATCGGTCTCCCCGGTGCTCCAGCCTCCACTTTCCTGACAGTTCCTGCGATGACTTTTTCACTTGCCGGCGGACTTCCGTTTCCCTTTGTCACGGCAGTTTTTCTCCCAAACTTGGACATTTCTCCTCCCTGTGCCTTCTTACAGCCTTTTCAGCCTCTGTTGCCCCCAGGACCAGGCGTTAAAACTCCGAAATTCCTATTCCCGAGTGGGAGCCCTCCAGTGTGCGGCTGCCTCCCACCCGCCGTCACTGGAAGTCCCCTGGATGGCCCTGAATGGACTGAACTGATCTCCCTACACACCTCCTCGACTGTTGTAGCTATACATTTTGCATGCTTCACCGATGTCTATGCCCATGTATTTACATTGTGTATTTATTGTATGACTTATGATTTTCGTGTGTGCAACGAACTGCCTGGACGATACGCAGAATAATACTTTCCATTGTACCTTGGTACACGTGACAATAAATCTAAACCTAAAGGAAGTCAGGCTATTGGATGTCTAGATGATTTGTTTCAAAGGGCGCAGTTTTCCTTTAATTGTCTAACAAAGTATAGGAATCAAAACCTTGAGAGATACGGGAGCAGATTAATCATTGATGGTGGCCGATGATACAATTTGTATTCCAGAACATTTTATGAAGGAAAAGGTATTAGTTAGAGGTATTAATAGAAGAGATGAACTTGTTTATTTGTTAATTTACGAAGTAATTTTGTAAATAGAATTGTTACACTGAATATTATTCCTAAATTACTTATTGGTTCAATATATTTAATCCTAGGTAATGATTTGGCTTGTGGAGACAGTAATGTGATGACAACTGTATTGCAACAGGCAGTTGATCATGGTGATCTTAATAAACTTTTGGAAACTACTGTGGAGAAAATGAGACTTATTGTAGATAACAAGCAATTGAAGGAAAAACTGATGAACACAGAAACTGAACTTTCATGCTTGAAAGAGGAGTTTGCGAATGAAAAAAATAACTGATGAGAACAACAGATATTCAGTCAGGGAAAGTGGAATATTTGACTAAGGATTTGAATTGTCCAAAGGATAAACTTGTAAAAGCAAACTTGGCAAAGGTTGATCTTCAGTTATAACTTGGTGAACCTTAGCATCAGAAGTATTTATGAAGTGTAGGAAATTCCTTTAACAAGAAAAGTGGGTTCTGGTGTACCAGAATAATTGGTTGAAGGGATGGCAAAGTGGCACAGTAGTCAGCACTGCTGCCTCAGCGTCAGGGACCCAGTTCAATTCTGACCTTGGATGACTGTCTGTGTAGAGTTTGCACATTCTCCCGTGTCTGCGTGGGTATCATCGGGGTGCTCCAGTTTCCTCCCACAGTCCAAAGATGTGCAGGTTAGGTGGATTGGCCATGCTAAATTTCCCATTAGTGTCCAAAGGTTATAAGGAGTTACAGGGATAGTGCGTGGGCTGAGGTATCGTGCTTCTTCAGAAGATCAGTGCAGACTCGATGGGCCAAATGGCCTCCTTCGGCACTGTACGGATTCTATGATTCTATGAATGCAGAATTAAAAAGCAGAACTAAAAAACTTTTAAAACTTCACCGTGAGCAGAACAATTAGATTTTTGAACGTCAAAGCAAAATGGAGCAAATGAAGAAGATGATGAATAATATGGAGTGTCGCAATTCCAAAGTTGTTCCTGGGAATAAAAAAAATGTTGAATACTGATACAGTTGAGCAAAGAACTGATCCAAATAACATTACTGGTGTTTCAAAGTCAGAAATGGACAACGAGAAAACAACTGAATTACTTGCAACATTGGAAAGTACAAATGATCAATCAGAAGCACGGCAGCATGGTGGATAGCATAAATGCTTCACAGCTCCAGGGTCCCAGGTTCGATTCCCGGCTGGGTCACTGTCTGTGCGGAGTCTGCAAGTCCTTCCCGTGTGTGCGTGGGTTTCCTCCGGGTGCTCCGGTTTCCTCCCACAGTCCAAAGATGTGCGGGTTAGGTGGATTGGCCATGCTAAATTGCCCGTAGTGTCCTAAAAAGTAAGGTTAAGGGGGAGCGTTGTTGGGTTACGGGTATAGGGTGGATACGTGGGTTTGAGTAGGGTGATCATGGCTCGACACAACATCGAGGGCCGAAGGGCCTGTTCTGTGCGGTACTGTTCTATGTTCTAAGTGCAGACGTTGCAAAGTCTGAGACAATGACCAAAGGCTCTGATTTAAAAATGCTTGTCAGTAATACTACACAAGATGTAGGAGGAAATCCATGTAAATAGTTTGCCAAAGATCATTCTAGGTAGGGTGCTCTTTCAGAGGGTCAGTGCAGATTTGGTGGGCAGAATGGCCTCCTTCATCTGGATGAAGGAACTCTGGATCCTCACCTCTTTGTTGCAGGCCAACCTTGCTGTTGGTCACTGCTCTCTCCTCGGGCAATTCCACGATTTCCAGAGCCCGTTTCTCATAGGGGTGAGGACTCAATCTCTACAAACCCCCCCCCCCCCCCCACCCACCCCCCCGTCTTTGCCCATTCTGTCTTATTATGGGCTTATTACGGACATTGTGAGCTGCATGGTTGATGGGTCAGGAGGGTCTATAGCAGGTGGCATGTATGGGTGCCCTACCTAAACACGAAGGGATTGTGCTGGTGTGGGCCAGCGAGTTCTGAGGAACACGCTTGAAGGTCTGCGAGGTGTCAGCCAGTGGATTGGAGGGGGGTTTGGGAATTTGAGGCGTGGCAGGTGGAACTGATGCCAGAGGGAGCGGGGTAACTTATCCTTGCAGCTCGTTGGAGGTGGTTCCGTTTTCTTCCCACATTGAACAGCGGTCCTCCTAGTCATACTGCCCACACTGACAGCAGCTGCCACTGCCTCCCAGGTAGCATTGCTGACCCTGCTGCTGGTGACAGGGTGCCACGCCCGTCACAGACAGTGTCAAGAAGCCTGGCCAGGCCAGCATCCCCAAAGTGAGGAGCAGGTATAGACGCTGTCATCCTCGTTTTTTAACTGGGAATGAGTGGTGAGGGAGCATTTAGTGGCGATCAGCTAAGGTGAGAGTCACATGAATTAGACGGCAAGGGAGCCAGGCATATTGGGATTCAAGTGAGCGCTCATTATTGGGTCTAAGTGCAGTTTAATACAAGCCATGAACTCGCAAATGCGGCTGACACGAAACACCCCTCAAAACTTTGTTTTGGTTAAATCATTGTAATTCTCTATTATCACATGTGTAATTGTGAACTAATAAAGCTGTACTTACATGATGTAATAAGTTATGTGGTTAGTTATTTGTCATGCTTAGTTTGTGTAAAGTGGATATAACACCTGTGAAAAGAGGAAGGTGTTAGGAAAACAAAAGTAGTTTTAAGGGATTTATATTTGTATTGGTAAACATTAGAAATAAAACGTAGTTTTAAGTGTGTTTTTAATGTTTCTGTTGCCTGGAAAGGTAAAACCTATGGTTAGATTCATGCTGGTGGAAGATGTGTGGGGTTGGTTAAGTTCCAACTGCGTTTCTATTGCGATTAGAGAGGGCCACGGCGTGAAGAATAAAAGGCAAAAAAGATGCCAGGGCTAGAATACAAGACCAGGGATGTACTTCTGAGGCTATAATAATAATCATCGCTTATTGTCACAAGCAGGCTTCAATTAAGATTCTGTGAAAAGCCCCTAGTCGCCGCATTCCTCTGCCTGTTCGGGGAGGCCGGTACGGGGATTGAACCCGCATTGCTGGCCTTGTTTTGCATTACAAGCCAGCTGTTTAGCCACTGTGCTAAACCAACCCCTGGTTTATAAGGCTCTGGTCAGACCCCATTTGGAGTATTGTGAGCAGTTTTGGGCTCTGTATCTAAGGAAGGATGTGCTGGCCTTGGAAAGGGTCTCAAGCAGGTTCACAAGAATGATCCCTGGAATGAAGAGCTTGTCGTATGAGGAACGGTTGAGGACTCTGGGTCTGTACTCGTTGGAGTTTGGAAGGATGAGGGGAGATCTTATTGAAACTTACAGAATACTGTGAGGCCTGGATAGAGTGGACGTGGAGAGGATGTTTCCACTTTGTCGGAAAAGCTGGAAGCAGAGGACACAATCTTAGACTAACGGGATGATCCTTTAAAACAGAGATGAGGAAGAATTTGTGAGAATTTGGGCGCAGAAGGATGGGTAAGTAAATTTGCAGACGACACTAAAGTCGGTGGAGTTGTAGACAGTGCGGAAGGATGTTGCAGGTTACAGAGGGACATAGATAAGCTGCAGAGCTGGGCTGAGAGGTGGCAAATGGAGTTTAATGTGGAGAAGTGTGAGGTGATTCACTTTGGAAAGAATAACAGGAATAAGGAATATTTGGCTAATGGTAAAATTCTTGGTAGTGTGGATGAGCAGAGGGATCTCGGTGCCCATGTACATAGATCCCTGAAAGTTGCCACCCAGGTTGATAGGGTTGTGAAGAAGGCCTATGGTGTGATGGCCTTTATTGGTAGAGGGATTGAGTTTCGCAGCCATGAGGTCATGTTGCAGTTGTACAAAACTCTAGTACGGTCGCATTTGGAGTATTGCGTACAGTTCTGGTCGCCTCATTATAGGAAGGACGTGGAAGCTTTGGAACGGGTGCAGAGGAGATTTACCAGGATGTTGCCTGGTATGGAGGGAAAATCTTATGAGGAAAGGCTGATGGACTTGAGGTTGTTTTCGTTAGAGAGAAGAAGGTTAAGAGGTGACCTAATAGAGGCATACAAAATGATCAGAGGGTTAGATAGGGTGGACAGCGAGAGCCTTCTCCCGCAGATGGAGGTGGCTAGCACGAGGGGACATAGCCTTAAATTGAGGGGTAATAGATATAGGACAGACGTCAGAGGTGGGTTTTTTACGCAAAGAGTGGTGAGGCCGTGGAATGCCCTACCTGCAACAGTAGTGAACTCGCCAACATTGAGGGCATTTAAAAGTTTATTGGATAAGCATCTGGATGATAAGGGCATAGTGTAGGTTAGATGGCCTTTAGTTTTTTCCATGTCGGTGCAACATTGAGGGCCGAAGGGCCTGTACTGCGCTGTATCGTTCTATGTTCTATGTTCTAATTTCTTCAGCCAGGGGGTGGTGAATCTGGAACTCTTTGCCGCAGAAGGCTCTGGAGGCCAATCACTGAGTGATCTTTAAGACAGGGATAGATAGGTTTTTGATCAATAAGGAGATCAGGGGTTATGGGGAGAAGCCCGGAGAATGGGGATGAGAAAAATCAGCCATGATTGAATGGCGGAGCAGTCTCAATGGGCCGAGTGGCCTAATTCTGCTCCTATGTCTTATGGTCGAACATCGGGCTTTAATTTATGGACTTCCTTTTAGAGCAGGAAAACAGTATGCTAGACGTTGAGAAGTGGTGGAGTCTTAAGAGAAGTTCAAATAGATCTCCTGATTGATTGGTGTGACATTTTTGAACTTTCATTGAAGGAAAGAGCAACCAGGATTCTGACATTCGGTCTGGCTGCCTGAGGCAAAAGTGAGATTTACGACCTTACATCGGGATGCAAGCCTGCGAAGCCTTATCGAATCCAATGGTCAATGGCCGTCGAGGGGAGCAGCAGGGTGACTCTCGACCTCCATCCAGGGTTGAGGAGGGTGGGCGGGCAACCAAACAATGAAAAAAAGAACAGAGGCCAGGACAAATAATGCTATCAGCCAGTAGCAGCCGGCCAGGAGCACATGCGGTCATCACGACTCAAGGCCCAGTCACCAATGAGAAAGGTGTGCAGTCGGGATGTATGAGGGCCAGGCAAGCACCATGTAATAGTTTTCGGGGAGCAGGGCCAGTGGCACGACTTTACTGGGCGAATATAATGTCCTTTCAACAGGGCCATCGTGGCCTCAAAATTGTCCGCATCCTCGATGAGGGTGTAGATCTCTGGGCTCACCCTTGAGTGGAGAACTTGCATCTTCTGGTCCTCCGTGGGTGTAGTTGTGGCCGTCCTGAGGTATCCGTTGAAGCACACCAGCCAGTGTTTGAAGGTTGCCGCTGAGTTTGCCGCGTGGGGGCCGAATTGCAGACACTCCGGCTTGATTCGGAGCTCCATTCTTTAAAATCTAGTCCAATAAATTGATGCTCGATCAATGACTCCAGAAGCGAGATTGGACGACAATTGAAGGCTTTATTGGACTAGATGTTACTCCCAGCAGCGCAGGTACAGAATGCAGCTGCTCGGGCGACACAGGCTCTTATACTCCGCCTTACAGAGCGGAACTAGCAGGCTGGATTCACCAATGATCTTGCTGTCTCAGGTATCTCCCACACCAATGGTCTTACAGCATCGACCTGGATACCGTAATACCCTAATACCGACTAACACATACATGCATAATTTTTCTGTCTCTCCATTTATCCTGTTTATTTACACTTCCATTGTTTGGGGCTCTGTTTGAAGGTGATGGGATTGATAAGATGTTGTAAAGGGGGAGAGGTGGGCCATTGAGCTCGGACCTGAAGTGGATGGTGCGTTTGCTTTTTGTGCTTGGTGCTATTGTTTTGAAAACTTATGTTAAGAGCTGGGGTGTAAAGATCCAGCAGCCGGTAGACTTTTAGGCATTTGGGGTGGAGCTGCTAGGCCAGCTGGTAAGGCTAGCTCACGGAAGCGAAGTGGGGCATGCGCTGAAAAATGACGAGGAAGGGTGGGAAGGGGGTGGGGGTACTGCTGACGATTAGGGGACTTCCAGGAGGCTGGAGATGGAGACTAGATGGCAGTTGTCGCCGAGGGGCGGATCTGGGGAAGTGCGGGCCATGGGCTAAGGGCTGGCCTAGAAAAGGTCATGGCTGGTTGACAGGGGAGGGGTGCAAAAGTCCCCCCCCCCCCCCCCCCCCCCCCCCCCCCCCCCCCGGCCAGACTGGTTACGTGGAATGTTCGTGGCCTGAATGGGTCGGTCAAGAGGGTCCGTGTGCTCACACGCTTGAGACAGTTAAAGGCAGACATGGCCATGTTACAGGAGACACACTTGAAGCTGGGGGATCAATTTAGACTGAAAAAGGGATGGGTCGGACAGGTGTTTCATTCAGGATTGGACTTTAAAACAAGGGGGTGGCCATCCTGATTAACAAAAGGGTGGCGTTTGAGGTGGGAAAAATGGTGACAGACCCAGGAGGCAGATTTATCATGGTGAGCGGGAAACTGGAGGGAATGGCAGTGGTGCTGGTGAATATATATGCCACAAACTGGGACAATGTCGCGTTTGTTAGGAAGGTGCTGGGAAAAATCCCGGACCTCGAATCGCACCGGTTGATCATGGGGGGTGTTTTTAACACGGTCTTAGATCCTAGGATGGACCGGTCGAGTTCTAGGTCGGGGAAGGTATCAGCAATGGCGAAAGAGCTGGGGGAGTTCATGGAGCACATGGGAGGCGCTGATCTGTGGAGATTTGAGAAGCCAAGGAGCAAGGAATATTCATTCTCCTCCCATGTTCACAAGGTGTACTCCAGGACTGATTTTTTAATATTGGACAAAACATTTTTAGCGGGGGTAGTAGACACAAAGTATTCAGAAATTGTTGTATCGGACCATGTGCCACATTGGCTAGACCTACAGGTGAACACGGGAAACTCTCAGCGCCCACAGTGGAGGCCAGATGTATGGTTATTAGCAGACGATAAGATATCTGAGTGAGTGAGGGAGGCGATTCGGGGGTATATAAAAACCAATGACACGGGAGACACTGCAGCCGGGGTGGTGTGGGAGGCATTGAAAGCGGTCATCAGAGGGGAATATATTTCGATTCGGACCCATAGGGAGAGGGCTGAACGGGTGGAGCCCGATAGGCTAGTAGGAGAAATCTTACATGTGGAGAGGAGATATGCGAAGTCTCTGAATGAGGAGCTCCTGAAGGAGCGTCAGAGACGTCAAATGGATTTTGGGCTCCTTTTCACAGGTAAGGCGGAGGGACAGCTGAGGAGGGTAAAAGTATACAAATAGGGGGAGAAAGCTAGCAGGATGTTGGCACATCAGCTGAGGAAGCAGGAGATGGCAAGAGAGATAGGGAAAATTAAGGATGTGAGGGGGGGAAGTAGTGAGGGACCCGGGGGCGGTTAATGAGGTGTTCCATGAATTTTATAGCCGTTTTATACGAGTCGGAATACGAGGAGGGAATGAACCAATTGCTGGAGAGGCTGGAGTTCCCGAAGGTAGATGAGGAGCTGGTGGAAGTCTTGGGGGGCTCAATTGGGCTCGGTGAAGTGATAGACCAGGGGTGGGCAAACTTTTCCGTGCAAGGGCCACATTCAGAAATTCACAATTTTAAAGGGCCGCATAGTATATTAATTAATAGTCCCGGTTGTAACCAATTAGCGTGTGGCATATACCTCAGCGCTTCCCCTGGCGGCATCCTGCCATTAGCCCTCTTTTTCTCTACTTTTCAAAAATGGCGCTTCACCCGGTTATGATTCTGGGCGCCTCATATAGAACATAGAACAGTACAGCAGAGAACAGGCCCTTCGGCCCTCGATGTTGTGCCGAGTAATGATCACCCTACTCAAGTCAACGTATCCACCCTATACCAGTAACCCAACAGCCCCCCCCCCCCCCCCCCCCCCAAATTAACCTTATTTAAAAAAAAATTTTTTTTTTTATGACTTGATCTTGGTGGGCCGCATAAAGACCTTTGGCGGGCCGTAGTTTGCCCACCCCTGTGATAGACGGATTGTGGGCAATGTAATCAGGTAAGGCCCCGGGACCTGATGGTTTCCCAGTGGAATTTTCTTAAACGTTTTCGGGGCTAGTGGGACCGCTGTTAGTCAAGGCTTTCAATGAATCCAAGGAGTTGGGAGTGCTTCCCCCAACACTATCACAGACATCAATCTCTCTCATTCTGAAGCGAGACAAAGACCCAGAGAGCTGTGGATCGTACAGAAAAATTTCCCTTTTAAATGTAGATGCTAAATTACTGGAAAAGATCTTGGCCACCAGAATAGAGGATTGTGTCCCGGAGGAAATAGGTGAGGATCAGACGGGGTTTGTGAAGGGCAGGCACCTGACGTCTAATATTAGACGGCTTCTCAATGTTATAATTATGCCAGCCGAGGGGCATGAGGCTGAGGTGGTAGTAGCCATGGATGTGGAGAAGGCTTTCAACCGGGTGGAGTGGACATACTTATGGGATATTTTAGGGCAGGGATTTGTGGACTGGGTCCGGCTGTTGTATCAGGCCCCGGTGGCAAATGCGAGAACCAACCGAACCCGGTCAGAATATTCTAATCTAGGGAGAGGGACAAGGCAGGGATGCCCGCTCTCCCCATTACTGTTTGCCCCGGCCATAGAGCCATTAGCAATGGCCCTTAGAGCATTGAGTGCATGGCAGGGAATCGGGGAATAGTGACCGGGGGGAGGGGGGCACAGGGTTTCTCTTTATGCGGATGACTTGCTGCTTTATGTTACAGACCCGGTGGGGGGAATGACCAAAATCATGGAGGTACTGGGAGAATTCGGGCGATTTTCAGGCTACAAGCTGAATATGGGAAAGAGCGAGATGTTTGTGATCCAGACGCGGGGACAGGAAAGGAGACTGAAGGAGTTACCTTTTAAAGTGGTGGCGGGGAATGTGGTGGTATGGATATGAGCACGGCCATTGGTGCAGAGCACTGGCTTCCCATTGGCTCTGGCTGGTCATGTGCCTCTCGTCCGATTGGTTGGGACTAGTCATGTGACTGCTCTCCAATTGGTCGAGAGGCAAGTAGGCCCCGCCTCTGAGGCAGGGTATAAGTACCCAGAGTTCCCGGCGGTCGGCCATTCTCTGTAGTCGACCACCGGGCTAACAACTAGCTGATTAAAGCCACAGTTTGGTTCCTAAATGTGTCTTGAGTTGAATTGATAGTACATCAATTTAATCAGCTACAATTTTGGAATGGAGCTTCGCATCAAGCCTCACTGCCTCCGCGCCAGCCCGCATGTTGCAAATGCGTCTGCAATTTTTAAACACTGGCAGGCGTGTTTTAATAGCTACCTGACGACTGCAGCCGGCAAGCCCACCAAGGAGCAGAAACTCCACATCCTCCACTTATGCGTGGGCACATTGGTCTACGCAATGATCGAGGACGAAGGCGATTTTGATGCGGCTATGGAGATTCTCAAAGGACACTTTCTCCGGCCGGTCAACAAAGTATACGCACGGCATCTCCTGACGACCAGACAACAGTTCCCTGGTGAGTCCCTCGACGAGTTTTACCAGGCCCTCGCAGCTCTAGGGAGAACGTGCGCATGTCTCCAAGTTTCGGCGACGGAGCCCATGGAACTTCTAATCAGAGACGCTTACGTTGGTGGCATGCAGTCCCCTTCTATCCGCCAACGATTGCTAAAGAAGAACACCCTTAGCCTAGCTGAGGCACGGACTCTTGCAACCTCCCTGGAGGTTGCTGACCTGAACGCCCGCGCATACGTCCCCGGCCGTGCAGCAACTCCCTGGACTTCATGGCACACCCCACCCCCATCCTCCGTGGACCCCAACCCCTCCCAAGCCTGTGCCGCGGGTCGCTCCGATAAACTAGCGGGGGCCCGTTGCTGTTTCTGTGGCCTCTCAAAGCACCCCGCCCACGCTGCCCGGCCTGCTCCGCTCTGTGTAAGAGCTGCAGGAAGAAGGGCCACTACGCGGTGATCTGCCAGACCAAGTCGGTCGCTGCTGTCCCACGACAAAAATTCCTCTGAACCGCAAAACTCCTTAATTTAACTTACAATAAGGATAAGTGCGTGTTTAGCACCGACTGTCTAGCCATCCTTGGCTACGTAGTGCGTAACGGAGTGATAGGCCCCGATCCCAAACGCATGCCGCCCCTTGATGGAACTTCCCCTCCCCAACTCCCTCAAACGCTGCCTGGGCTTCTTCTCATACTATGCCCAGTGGGTCCTCAACTACGCCGACAAAGCCCGCCCACTCATCCAGTCCACCTCCTTTCCCCTGTCGATGGAGGCCAGCCAGGCCTTTAGCCGCATCAAAGCGGATATCGCAAAGGCCACGATGCATGCTATCGACGAGTCCCTCCCATTCCAGGTCGAGAGCGACGCGTCTGACGTAGCTCTGGTGGCCACCCTGAACCAAGCGGGCAGACCCGTGGCCTTCTTTTCATGAACCCTCCACGCTTCCGAAATCCGCCATTCCTCGGTGGAAAAGGAGGCACAGGCCATAGTTGAAGCTGTGCGATACTAGAGGCACTATCTGGCCGGCGGGAGGTTTACCCTCCTCACAGACCAACGGTCAGTAGCTTTCGTGTTCGACAATGCACAGAGGGGCAAGATCAAGAACGACAAGATCTTGCGGTGGCAGATCGAGTTGTCCACGTACAACTACGACATCTTGTATCGTCCTGGGAAGCTCAACGAGCCTTCCGATGCCCTACCCCGCGGTACCTGCGCCAGCGCGCAGATTGACCGCCTCCGCTCCCTCCACATGGACCTCTGCCATCCAGGGGTCACCCGTTTCTACCATTTTATTAAGACCCGCAACCTGCCCTACTCCGTCGAGGCAGTCAGGACCGTCACTAGGGACTGCCACGTCTGCGCCGAGTGCAAACCGCACTTCTACCGTCCCGAACGAGCGCATCTGATCAAGGCATCCCGCCCCTTTGAACGTCTCAGTATAGACTTCAAGGGTCCCCTCCCCTCCAACAACCGTAACACTTATTTCTTGAGTGTTATCGACGAATACTCTTGATTCCCTTTCACCATTCCCTGTCCCGACATGACCACAACCAACAACCGTCATAAAGGCCCTCCTATCCATCTTCTCCCTGTTCGGTTACCCCGCGTACATCCACAGCGACCGGGGGTCCTCTTTTATGAGTGACGAACTGCACCAGTTCCTGCTCAGCAGGGGCATAGCCTCTAGCAGGACGACCAGTTATTTTTTAAAAAATTGTTTTTTATTGTGTTTTCATATTTTATATCCAACAAATTACAAATTATTAGAGAAAAAAAAACACGCAAAAATTAACATGTATATTTACAGGTAAGCATCTTCATAATAACAACTGTGGCCGCCCCCTTTAGCCGGCTTACATATTTTACATTCCCCAATATGGCCGAGGCACATGTTTATAGGCATTTATTTAGTTTGGTTTAGGGCCTTAGCTAGCCATCAAACCCCCATAACGAACCCGTACCCCCCCCCCCCCCCCCCCCCCCGGCTACCTTCCCCCAATTCCCATCCATTTTCCCCTGATTCTTGGCCACCCGGCTATTCTTCCTCTTGTACGTTGGCCACAAACTGGTCCCGGAACAATTGCATGAATGGCTCCCACGTTCCGTGGAAGCCGTCATCTGACCCTCGGATGGCGAATTTGATTTTCTCCATTTGGAGAGATTCCGAGAGGTCGGACAGCCAGTCTGCAGCTCTGGGCGGTGCTGCTGACCGCCAGCCAAACAGGATTCTACGGCGGGCGATCAGGGAGGCAAAGGCAAGGGCGTCCGCCCTCCTCCCCAGGAATAGATCTGGCTGGTCTGAAACCCCGAAGACCGCCACTATCGGACATGGCTCCACCCTCACCCCCACCACTTTGGACATAGCCTCGAAGAAGGCTGTCCAGTACTCCACAAGTCTGGGGCAAGACCAGAACATGTGGGCGTGGTTGGCCGGGACTCTTTGGCACCGTTCACATCTGTCCTCCACCTCCGGGAAGAACCTACTCATACGGTTTCTTGTTGAGTGGGCTCTATGTACCACTTTTAGTTGCGTCAGGCTGAGCCTTGCGCACGTGGAGGTGGAGTTGACCCTATGCAGTGCTTCGCTCCAGAGTCCCCACCCTATCTCAATCCCCAGGTCGTCCTCCCATTTCATTCTTGTTGCGTCCAGTATGGTGTCGTCCCTTTCTACCAGTCGGTCATATATGTCGCTACAGTTCCCTTTCTCTAGGATACTTGCGTCCACTAGGTCTTCCAGTAGTGTCTGTCGTGGCGGTTGTGGGTACGTCCTTGTCTCCTTTCATAGGAAGTTTTTGAGCTGCAGATACCGTAGCTCGTTCCCCTCCGGCTAGCCGAAATTTCTATGTCAGTTCGTCCAGTGTTGCGATCCTGTCGTCCGTGTATAGGCCCCTGACTGTCAGTGTCCCCCCCGTCCTGCCTCCACCTTTTGAATGTGGCGTCAGTCAGTGCTGGTGTGAACCTATGGTTGTTGCAGATGGGAGCCTTGTCCGACATTTTGGTCAGGCCAAATTGCTGCCGCAGTTGGTTCCAGGATTGGAGGGTGGCTGTCAGCACTGGGCTGCTGGAGTGTTTTTTGGGTGGGGATGGGAGTGCTGCTGTGGCGGGGGCCCGGAGGGAGGTCCCCATGCAGGAGGCCTCCTCCGCACGCACCCACTCGGCTTCTGGCTCCTGGATCCATCCCCTTACTCGCTCGGCTGTTGCCGCCCAGTGGTAGAATTGTAGATTCGGGAGGGCTGGATTTTGTTTTTTGTAGGACCTTCTTTGGGATCCTAGCATTTTTACCCCCCCCATACGAACGCCATGATAAGTTTGTCCAGAAAAAGGCCTTGGGGATGTAGATCGGAATGGATCTAAACAGGAAGAGGAACCTGGGCAGTACGTTCATTTTGATTGTCTGGACTCTCCCCGCGAGGGAGAGTGGGAGTGTGTTCCATCTTTGCAGGTCCTTTTTTACTTCCTCCGTCAGGCTGGTGAGGTTCCATTTGTGGATCCCTTTCCAGTCATGGGCTATTTGGATCCCCAGGTAGCGGAATTTGTGTCGGGCTTGTTTGAACGGCAGCCCCTTTAGTGCTGCCCCCCCACTTGCGGGTGTACTGGGAAGATCTCGCTTTTGCTCATGTTGAGTTTGTAGCCCGAGAAGGCTCCAAACTCTTTCAGGAACGCGATGATTCCGTCCATGCTGCTTTGTAGGATGACCAGTTATAACCCCCGGGGTAACGGTCAGGTCGAGCGGGAGAATGGCACCATTTGGAAGACCATCCTGCTGGCCTACGGTCCAGAGATCTCCCTATTCCCAGTTGGCAAGAAGTCATTCCCGACGCCCTGCATTCAATCCGACCTCTCCTCTGTACTACCACTAATCAAACACCTCATGAACGTCTTCTTGTTTTCCCAGGAAGTCGTCCTCAGGATCCCCTCTCCCGACCTGGCTGGCCACCCCCGGGCCCACCTTGCTCCGGAAGCATGTGTGGGTGCACAAGTCCGACCCGTTGGTTGAGCGAGTCCAGTTACTCCACGCCAACCCGCAATATGCGTACGTGGAGTATCCCGACGGTCGGCAGGATACGGTCTCGCTCCGGGACCTGGCACCCGCCAGCGTGCGGCCTTCCCCCCTACACCAACACCTCTCCCCCAACCCCAATTCCCCCTAGCAGCCCCCCGCGCCCCCACGACCCAGCGCACATGCCCCCTCTTCCCCGATTACAGCGTCTCCACCACCGGCCCGGGGTACGGAGACACATCTACGACCAACGCTCCCGGAGGCAAGGACGACCATCGGCCTGACGTCACCGGCTCCACTGCGACAGTCCTCCAGAACACCACGGGCACCCGAGAGGCTGATCGTCTCCATCTGATGCGGCCATGGGACCTTTTTGGACATTTTTGTGTTATTCTGTTGTTATCAGTAGTAGTAGTATTGTTTTGCCACGAGCCAGTGGGCAGCTCACCCCTATCGATTTTCGCTGCTCATAGCACCAGTCCTCGGACCCCCCCCTCTCTCTCCCACTTACCCCCCCCCCTCTTTCTCCACAAGGGGTGAATGTGGTGGTATGGATATGAGCACTGCCATTGGTGCAGAGCACTGGCTTCCCATTGGCTCTGGCTGGTCATGTGCCTCTCGTCCGATTAGTTGGGACTAGTCATGTGACTGCTCACCAATTGGTCGAGAGGTAAGTAGGCCCCGCCTCCGAGGTGGGGTATAAGTACCCAGAGTTCCCGGCGGTCGGCCATTCTCTGTAGTTGACCACCGGGCTAACAACTAGCTGATTAAAGCCACAGTTCGGATCCTAAATGTGTCTTGAGTCGAATTGATGGTACATCAGGGAGTTTCAGACATTTAGGGATTGAAGTGGCTGAAGAGTGGGGGCAGCTTCACAAGATAAATCTGGGCAAAGCGGTCGACCAAATGAAATGGAACTTCCACAGATGGAACATGCTCCCACTGACACTAGCGGGAAGGGTCCATACGATGAAGGGGTCAGTCCTCCTAAGACTGCTTTTCTTTTTTCAATGCCTTCCGATTTTTGTCCCAAAGGCTTTTTTTAGAAAATTAAATGTGGCGATTACAGGTTTTATGTGGGCGGGGAAAAACCCGAGAGTAAAGAGGGCACTCCTGGAGTAGGGTCACGTGGAGGGGGGCCTGGCCCTCCCGAGCGTTATTAATTATTACTGGTCGGCCAACATATCGATGGTCAGTAAGTGGGTAGTGGCGGGGGGGGGGGGTCGGCCTGGGAGTGAGTAGAAACTGCATCCCGTAAGGGCACGAGTTTGGAGGCTTTACTAACGGCACACCTGCCCTTTTCGCCGGCTTGGTACTCGACAAGCCCAGTGGTGGTGGCAGCCCTAAGGGTGTGGGGGCAATGGAGGCAGCACATGGGATTGGAGGGGGCGTCAGTGTGGTCTCCGATCTGTAACAATCACCGGATTATCCCGGGGAGGCTGGAGGATGGCAGCAGGTAGGGAATGAGAGATTTGGGGATTTATTTATCCAGGAGGGCTTTCCGATCTTGGAGGCACCAGAGGAGGAGTTTGAGCAACCGGGTGGGAATGGGTTTCGATATCTTCAGGTCCGGGACTTTGTCCGGAGGCAGGTTCCAAGCTTCCCTTGCCTCCCCCTGAGGGGACCACAGGATAAGGTGATGTCAAAAACGGGGGTTGGAGAGGGGTGGATTTCGGAGATATACAAGGAATTGATGGAGTGGGAGGGATCCCCGATGAGAGAGGTGAAATGGAAGTGGGAAGAGGAGCTAGGAAGAGAGCTGTAAATGGAAAAGTGGGAAAAAGCCTTGAAAAGAGTTAATTCATTTTTGTCCTGTACCAGACTTAGCCTGATCCAGTTCAAGGTGGTCAACAGGGCCCACATGACGGTAGCCAGGATGAGCAGGTTCTTTGAGGAGGTGGAGGGTAGATGTGGGCGGTGTGGGGGTAGTTCGGCTAACCATGTGCATATGTTCTGGGCATGTCCGAAGTTGAAGGGATTCTGGCAGGGATTTGCAGACGTTATTCGGAAGTCCTGGAAGGGAGGGTAACCCCGAGTCCAGAAGTGGCAATACTTGGGGTATTGGATGATCCGGGGGGGCAAAGAGGGGGGCGGAGGCCGATGTCCAGGCCTTCACCTCCCTGGTGGCCCGGAGATGGATTTTGCTGGGATGGAGGGACTCGGGGCCCCCAAAGTCGGGTGCGTGAGTCAGCGATATGGCAGGGTTTCTGAGCCTGGAAAAAAAAATCAAGTTTGCCTTGAGAGGATCAACTCAGGGGTTCGCCCAGTGATGGCAACCATTCATCGACGTCTTCAAAGAAAATTGAACGTCAGCAGTAAGGGAGGGGGGGGGGGGGGGGGGGGGGGGGGAAGAGAAGGGGTGGAGAAGAAAATAGGAGGCATGGCAGTGTTAGATAAGGACATGGAACTCAGTAAATGGGTATTTAGGAAATAGGGCATGGGCAGTTGGGGACATTGTGTTTTTTGTGTTTATGTTTCCATGTGGCGGCCCACGCGGTTGTTTAAGAAATGTTAATGTGTTAAACTGTGAAAATTTCAAATGCTTCAATAAAATATTTTCTAAAATAAAATAGACCCCCCCACAGGAACCCACTAACAACTGCCCCATCCCTCCACCACCCCCCCCCCCCCCCCCCCCCCCCCCCCCCCCCCCCGCCAAAAAAAGACCTCTGTCTGGAAGCTGGACAGCAATGCAGACAGGGGTAATGAAAAAGATTACAGTTGTAACACTCACCTAGAAGCACACATGTCTATTCATGGAACGAGAAGAGCTGTGACTGTGATTAAACCTCTCAGAATCTTTAGCTACCTTTTTTAGCCTGCCTTGAATATCTTAGTGTATCTGACTTGTAAAGAGCATTTGAAAAGTTATCAATATTGTGGTTCAAGGAAGACCAACTTTCTAATGCATATAACCTACCTGCCTGCCTTGAATATCTTAGTGTATCTGACTTGTAAAGAGCATTTGAAAAGTTATCAATATTGTGGTTCAAGGAAGGCCAACTTTCTAATGCATAGAACCTACGATCACTTCATCACTATAATGGCAGAGCGGCTCAGAAATCAATTCAATAATAAAGTAAAAGACGCCAAATACTATTCCATAATAGTTGATTCAACACAGATGTGAGTCATGTGGACTAATTAACATTAATTTTAAGATATGTGACCAGTGATAGTGAAGTTGTAGACAATTTCTCTATTTTATCCAGCTACAATCCCACATTTTTGAGTGCCAGAATACAACTGTTTGGAAATCATTGCAAATTTAAGTTTGGTCATCAAAAATTGAGTTTGTTACACCAGGTGGTCCACTTATGCAGATGTTGTTTTGGCTTTGAGACTGAACTTTGTCGATATGAAGGAATGCTTATCAGACATAGCCACATCAAAATCAGAGAAAGCAGAAAGCTTTGACATAGCTCACCAAGCTAAATCGCTGGCTTTTAAAGCAGACCAAGCAGGCCAGCAGCACGGTTCGATTCCCGTACCAGCCTCCCCAGACAGGCGCTGGAATGTGGCGACTAGGGGCTTTTCACAGTAACTTCATTGAAGCCTACTCGTGACAATAAGCAATTTTCACATGTGATAGAATTAATCCTGTCAGCAAATCATTGCAAAATGTTGAAACAACTTTATTGAATGCTTCACAATTGTTAGCCTCAGTTAGAAGCTCTGTCATGGAAGTTCGAAATGTCAATATCTCAGTGGAAGCAGTGACACTAACATTAACAAACAGGTCCCTCTGATAATGAGGAATGCACAAGACACAGAAAGTTATTTTTGATGAATCTAAAGATCATGAAATCACTTTAGAAAAAAGAAAGTCGTCGTTGAGAATGTCAATGTTATTTGTGACACAATACTGGTGCAATAGCAGAGCAGAAGTGAATCTCAGAAGAAAACTGTTGAATTATCTTGCGTGCTTTTCAACAAACGTTTGCATGAGAATGCTAAGAATAGCTGCAGCAAGAGATAATTGAATTCTACTGGGAGGACAGAGACACAAATCCTTTTGAAGATGAAGTGAAACAATTCATTAATTTCATCGATAATGATTAGTTCTATGCTTCGAGATCATCAGCTGATTTTTCACAAACTTGTATGTGATAATTTTCAGACAACCTTTCCAAATGTGGCAACTATTCTGAAAATATTTTTCACCATACCTGTCACAAATACTTCCAAAATACTTTCTCTGCTTTGAAAAGAGTGAAAAATCACATGCAATGAGTCAGGAACATTTGACAAGTTCAGGAATACTAACGATTGAAAATGCATGCACTCATGATTTTACCTATGTTGATGATTTTGTAAAGAAAAAGTGCAGAAGAAACGTTATCTAAATTGCCATGGATTGGAAACAACTGATGAAGCAAGATAATTTTGAAACTCTGTCGCGCTACCATGTTCTCCAGTCTAAATTTGTTCTTCGAAGGAAACTTATGCTGCTCTGATATAATGGCTGGTGGTCACATGAAGACAGTTGCAAATGCAAATCGCTTATTGTCACGAGTAGGCTTCAAATGAAGTTACTGTGAAAAGCCCCTAGTCACCACATTCTGGCGCCTGTCCGGGGAGGCTGGTACGGGTAACCAGTGAGTAACCGCAATCCCCCATTGGTCTCAAAACTGGCCTTAAGAAAGTCTCTTCTCTTCTGGACAAAGAACAGAATCCTGCCATACAGTTAGAATAGCTCCATATAATTCCTACAGTGCAGAAGGACACCATTAGGCCCATCGGGTCTGCACCAGCCATCTGAAACAGCACCCGACCCAGGCCCACCTCCCCGCCCTATCCCTGTAACCTCATCTAACCTGCACATCTTTAGACACTAAGGGGCAATTTAGCATGGCCAATCCACTTAATCTGCACACAAAATTCAATGATCAAGTAGTTGGGAAGTAATGTAGTGCACTAAATGTGGAGCAACAAAGTGAGAAAATGCAGTTTTCATTCCTCCATTTTCTTAAATGGCCTTCATATACCATTCCTTTGTTATTTTAGCACAGGTGCTGTGCTAGTATATATAAAACAAATGAGTTAATGTTAAAATTGTTAATGTGTTAAAATTGGAATGCATATGAACACGTCAAATGTTCATCCCAACAGTAATTTTGATGTTAAATCTCTGTACAGTCTGCCCAATCATTGAAACATTCAAATTCCACAGTTAAAATTGCCTGCCTTCCAAGTGACAAAGCCACTTGGATATTGTGATTTTTGAGAACTTCCCACAATTGAACTGGTGATCTTCCCATGATATGTTTTAACAGAGGTTTTGATTTGACTAGAAGAAGAAACAGACATCTCAACAATATGATATACAAAGATTCAAATGAAGCAACACCAGAGCAGAAATATATCTAAGGACTATACTAATTAGAAGCTTTCTATGCGATGGCTGAATTTTCTCAAATAGATTGTACCTAATATTCTTCCATATTTATATAGTTAGGATTATCTAATTAGGATAAAATCAAAATGGTGGCATAATAAGAATATATAGTTTCAAGACATACCTCTAATAATTATATCATCTGTTAGCATTCCAAATCCTGAGGCATGATATTCTCCAGGAAAAATTACCACTGTGTCACCACTGAAGCAATTGTCCAAGGATGCATCTAAGTTGTCATGTTGTTGAATTAGTGTATTAGCAGAGAAATCTTTAACCTGCAGAAAGCAAGCATAAGTGTCGCCCAAATAAGTAATTGCATTCAAATTGAAAGATGGTATGCCGATGTGTGATCAATGTTTTGCCATTTTCGCTCCTATTTGAAACAAGGAAGCTATCAAATGAAAACATACCGTGGGAAAGTAAATAGTTCGCATGAAAAAATTGGAGCAGCCTATTTCCATATAGAACAAATGAAAAAGAACATTGGACTATCTATTTTGGTGTGCAACCTTCCTCATGCTTTGAGGATCAACCTCAAATATAAATAGGACATTGTGTCATCCACATAAGAATTCACGCAACTGCCTCTAAATGTTTGACACTATTGATAGGTTATCTTTTTCCACTCGCATATATGTTATAACCTTGTTTTACATATCCTCATGGTCGACTTATGCGAATAAAGATAGCACAAAATTACTGTTGCTTTGCAACAGGAGCATCGAATCTATTGAACCAAACCCAGACAATAATGCTTAATAAAAGCATACACACTGCTCCAGATAATGCAGATAGTCACCAGACATTCACTCCAAAGCTAAAGCGACAGTTAAACAGCTCATTGATGCTGGATGAGTTCTTAATCCCAAAATTCTGCAAAATTGAACTGTTAAAAATAAGTAATGCTTCTGTTTGGAAAATGTGGAGGTGACTTTCGTCCCCGTTTCCAGCGTAATTATGGTGCAGAAGAGTGCAGAGAAATTTTATGTTGAGGAAACCTGGATAGAAGTCCCTTCCAGCACTTGTGCACCCAGTTTCCTGCTGCATTAAATCATGCACTGGAGCCATTCTGAGACAGATCTACTGAGAAATCACTGGCCTAATAATGGCTGGTTGCTCATGCTCTATAGCAGGGTTTCTCAAACGTTCCCAGCTGTGGAACCCCTGGTAACCACCCAAGAGCATCGGGGAACTCCAAACACTTTTATCATGTCGAAGACACTTCTTTGATGTGAAATAGGTCCGAACACAGAAACAAAGTGCATAAAAGTCTGTTTGAGCTCTCTGTATAATGCTACCCTTGTCAGCTACATGGTATGCCCCTGCCCCTGATAACTATATGGTTTTATTAGGAAATGTCTTCAAAGCTGAATGCTTACATCGTTGTCTTCTTGGCCTCCCTGTCTCGAGAGACAAAAGGTGTGTGCCAATGGGCCACTGATTGGTATGGTAGCATCTGGCTCTCTGCGGTCTCATCTCATGTCTTGCCAGCTGCTGTGCTTTGCTGCCCACTGTGTCGCTTTGGTTACTGTGAGGCGACTATGGAGTGATCTCTCCATGGTGCGTGCTGAGGCGGAGTATCTGGGGATTTTGGGCCACCCAACTGTCAGAACCCCCTATTTGCCTTGCTGGTGGGTTCCGAAGGAGTGCAGAGCATGACATTTGGCACCAGGTTGGCTGCAGAAGCTTCCAGAACATGCCGAACGTAACATATGACTGCCTTATGGGGTTCCACTCCAGATTTTCTGTTAAGTGTTTACTCCCTTAGCCTTAGTCCCTCCCAAGACGCCCACAAGGCAGTGATGCTTGTATCCTCGAGGAGGGGCTCTGACCGGGAACTGTCAACCGGAGGCAGCTGAGCCTGGGTCTCGTAAAGGCAGGTTTGACACTCCCTGAAGTAGCTCTACTTCACAGGCGCTATGCACTACACAAATACTTATGTGGTTAAACATCCTAGTATCAGTAAACCTTGGATGTCTTCAGCACCCACATCAGTAGCCTGAATACCTGGTGACGTCTGTACTCCTCAAAGACTTGGTTTAGTAAAAAAAAATCTAAAGAGCAAGGATGAGCCTGGTAGCAATAGACACTGGGACAAAGTTTAAGATAGCCTTCGGGAGTTAGGAAGGACAGATAATGCCTGGGAGAGTTGTTATTCTGCAATCAAAGGTACTTGTTTAATATAAATTTAAAACAGACAATGTTGGAATTCAAGCAATGTACTGCTTATTTGCTTCTCAGTGTATAAATGATCTATGGTTTCTTAATTGGTTTCTTGCTTCGGAGGTGCAGCCTGAGGTAGAACTCTCCCAACATGTTGGAATAAACAATTGTTCTGTATCTGAGACTCCCGAGGTTATTTTATATAATAATCGTCTCTAACATCACCCACAATTTCTCTTAATTAGAATTTTCCTTGCCCTCCACTGCCTTCTTCACTCCTCCGATTGCTGCCTCTGCCACTCGTCTGACTGCTGCCTCCACCTCTCTTCTCACCCAAGTTACTCCTCTGACTCCAGATTCCAGCATCCGCAGTAATTTGCTCCTCTGACTGCTGCCTCCCATGCTTTTCTCCTCGTTTTTAAAAAAAGTTTTTTTTTGCCAATCTTTGGATATTTGGGACTTTATGTAGTGATGAAATACCCCCAGTCTCGTGCAACTTTTGAGATACTCAGGGGGCGATTCCACAAAATGGAGCCCAAGTGTTCATGCCGTCGTGAATGCTGTCGCGTTTCACGACGGCGCGAACCGGGCCCGGGTACGACCGATTCTGGCCACCGTGGGGGGCCAGCACGGCGCTGGAGTGGTTCACGCCACACCAACCCACGTGTGGGCAGTTGGGCCGTGCCAACCTGCACATGCGTGGGGGATTTCTTTAGCGCGCTGGCCCCGACTCAACATGGAGTCGGTGTTCAGGGGCTGGCCGCGCCAGAAAGTTAGCACATGTCCCAAGTACTTGATTTCATGAAGACCTATTTTCCACTTTTCCTTCTTCAACTTGAAGTTCCTTTCCCTAGTTCTTGCTAGCACTTGCCTCAATCTGTGGTTGTTTTCTTCTCGTGTGGCTCCCCAGACCAGCACATCGTCAAAAGAGGTTTCCATGCCCTCTAACCCTTCAAACAGCTGCTTCAGGGTTTTGTGGAACACCTAAGGAGCTGAATTAATGCCAAAAGGCAAGTGTAAAAACCTATTGCGTGTCTCTGGTGTGATAAAGGTGCAGAGGTAGGGGGGGGATTATCCGACCCTCCGCGCCGGAATCGCGCCCGTCGCGGGGGCGGAGAATAGCTGTTCACGCCAGAAATCTGGCGCGATGGCGCTTTCGTGATCGCCGTGCGCCGGCAGCTGAAAGAGGCCCCCGCGGCGATTCTCCACGGGCAACCGGCCGAACTCCCACCGAGTTCCACCGAGCCCCGCCGGTGTGGTTTCAACTTGGTACCACCCGGCGGGAGCTCGGACCCGCGGCCGCGGTGGTCGTCCTGGTGGGTGGACGAGGGGTCTGACTCCGGGGGGCCTCCACGGGATCGAGGCCCGCATTCGGGAACTTCCGATCGGCGGCCACCCGCAATCTGGAGAGGGTTTATCTCCTCCTGTGCGGGCCCGCTGTAGGTCTCTGACATGTTTCTCCATGCCGGCGGGGAGACGGCAACCACGCGCATGCGTCGGCATGGAGAAGGCAACCACGCACGTGCATGGACCCGCGCCGGCCATGCAGGGCCGCCTTTCGGCGCCGGAGCAGCATGCAGCTCTCCGGCGCCGTGCTAGCCCCCTGAAGACTGCTGAATTGCTGGGCCAGGAACTCCGTTGACGCCGGCGTACATCACTCCAGTGTTTGCGCCGCCGTCAACACTTGGCCGGGATTTCGGAGAATCCCAGCCAGGAACTGAGTTCAGCCAGCTTGACCTGCCAGAAGCCTGAATTAACATCCAAGATTTAATATTTAGCATCTGCTAGCTTACACTTGGGCCCATGACTTCCTGGTTCCGTGTTACATTAAGGGGGTACCCAAATGATGCGCTGGAGAATCCCTCTAGGGAGGCTGCCACAGAAAGGTTTAACTGGCAATTGCCAGAAGTGCTAACTTCTTCTGGCCAATTGCACTGCGCTGGGAACCATCTGACAGAAACAATTCAAATTGCTAACTTCGGATGGTTCTGCTAGGTTTACCCTGATAGTTACTCTGAAAGAGTTAGAGGAAAAAATATCACTTCTAACTCCAAAGTAACTATTAAAAAAACTCAGACCCTGCCTCACTCAGGGCAAGCCCCCAGAAGCACAACCCCCAGGAAACACACCACTGTCACCTGACCTGACCTCATGATGCAACCCAACCCACGGTGTGACCGAGTCCGATCCCTCCTCCTGGACTAGTACCCCCCCCCCCCCCCCCCCCCCAGATTAAACCCCCTCCTGGCTGAGCTCTGGTTGGACTCTGGTCCAAACCCTCCCCCTCCCGTCCGACTTCCCCATCACCTCCATTGTCTGAACCACCTATCATTTAATTGTCCCCTCTACACCTGCTTTAGGGCAGCTAGTGCCATAGAAAGGTCCATACCTCGTGTGCCCCAGTTACTCCACGCCGATGAAGACGGGTGCACACTTTGCTATGCCTGTCTCACCCAGCCTGAGCTGAAGCACCTATTGGAGGGTATTCCGCCAGAGTCTGAAGGGGATCCAACCAGAGCCAAATTTGTTTTATAAAGCAAGTATTACTGCTAATTTTAAGCTGGATTAAGATCTGAATGTTTATTTTCTTGTTGCTTAATAGGAAATTGTTGTGTTAAAGGGTAATTGTAAGCTATTCTTTTTTGGGTGTGAAGTTAAAAAGTTTAATATTCTATTTATAATAAAGTTCTGTTTTAGAAATACCAAAGCCCTATTTTGTCATGCAATCACGCCTGGAACAAATCGTTCTTTCCACACATAAACACATTAACTTAAAATAAAATATTGGGCTTCGGTCCAGTATCCTAGCCACAGTTGGGGTCTGGTCTATGATCATAATACCTGCGTGAGATGCTCTCAAAAGCCGTTTTGTGATCTTGCAAATTATTCTACCTTGGATGAGTGACTCTTCGAGCTCTCTAAATTTAGCCTGTTTTCTCAGCACAGTTACATACTGACCAATGTTGTCACTGCGTTGAATGCGCATAAAAAAATAATCTTTCACACGTGATGTTTTTCTTAGGTCTGCAGTAATGTTCAAATTTTTCCGTTATTTCTTCCCAGTCATTTTTATTTTCATCACATTCAAATATGAATGTGTTACAAACGTCTGGGACTTCTTCCCCTTCTCCATGAAAAAAGATGGAAGACTATACCTGCAGGTCTTTCTTATCACCGCCCGTCGCTATGAGGTATAGGCTGAAGCACGGCCGAATCTCCTCCAGTTTGTGGTGAGATTCTCCACTTCCTCCAAATCAAAGGTGTAGCAATGGGTACCCGCATGGGTCCTAGCTATGCTTGCCTTTTTATGGGGTATGTGGAACATTCCTTGTTCCAGGCCTATCCGGGCCCCCTCCCACAACTCCTTTACCGATACATTGATGACTATTTTGGTACCGCATCATGTTCTCGCCCGGACCTGGAAAAATTCATCAACTTCCCTTTCAGTTTCCACCCCTCCATCACTTTCACCTGGTCCATCTCAGATACTTCCCTTCCCTTCCCTTCCTTGATCTTTCTGTCTCCATTTCCGGCAATAGACTATCCACTACAAGCCCACTGACTCCCACAGCTTTCTGGACTACAGCTCTTCGCACCCTACACCCTGTAAGGACACCATCCCTTTCTCTCAACTCCTTCGCCTCCGTCGCATTTGTTCCGATTATGCCACTTTCCAAAATGGTGCTTCGAAAATGTGTTCCTTCTTCCTCAACCATGATTTCCCACTTACAGTTGTGGACAGGGCCCTCAACAGTGTGCGGTCCATCTCCCGTGCCACTACCCTCGCCCCCTCCCCTCCCTCCCAGAACAAGGATAGAGTCCCCCTCGTTCTCACATTTCATCCCACCAGCCTCCGTATGCAAAGCATAATCCTCCGCCATTTCCGCCAACTCCAGCGTGATGCCATCACCAAACCCATTGTCCCTTCACTCCCTCTGTCAGCATTCCGCAGAGACCGTTCCCTCCGAGACAATCTAGTCCACTCCTCCACCATACCCAGTACCTCTCCCATCACCCATGGCACCTTCCCATGCAATCGCAGAAGGTGTAACACCTGCCCCTTTCCCTCTTCCATGCTTAACATTCCAGGCCCAAAACACTCATTCCAGGTTAAGCAGCGTTTCACTTGCATCTCTTCCAATTTGGTCTACTGCATTCGCTGCTTTCCTTCATCTGAAGGGGTATTGAGCACAAGAGTTGGCAGGTCATGCTACAGTTGTATAAGTCTTTGGTTCGGCCACATTTGGAATACTGCCTACAGTTCTGGTCGCCACATTACCAAAAGGATGTGGATGCTTTGGAGACGGTGCAGAGGAGGTTCACCAGGATGTTGTCTGGTATGGAGGGCGCGAGCTATGAAGAGAGGTTGAGTAGATTAGGATTATTTTCATTCAAAAGACGGAGGTTGAGGGGGGACCTCATTGAGGTCCACAAAATCATAAGAGGTATAGACAGGGTGGATAGCAAGAAGCTTTTTCCCCAGACTGGGGGACTCAATTACTAGGGGTCACGAGTTCAAGGTGAGAGGGGAAAAGTTTAAGGGAGATATATGTGGAAAGTTCTTTACGCAGAGGGTGGTGGGAGCCCGGAACACATTGCCGGTGGAGGTGGTAGAGGCGGGCATGATAGCGTCATTTAAGATGTATCTAGACAGATACACGAATGGGCAGGAAACAGAGGGATACAGATCCTTAGAAAATAGGCGACAGTTTTAGATAGAGGATCTGGATCGGCGCAAGCTTGGAGGGCCAAAGGGCCTGTTCCTGTGCTGTAATTTTTCTTTGTTCTTTGTAATGTGGTCTCCTCTATATCGGAGAGACCAAACGCAGACTGGGTGATTGCTTTGCTCAGCATCTTTGGTCTATGCGCATTCAGGACCCTGACCTTCCTGTTGCTTGCCATTTTAACAAAAGACCCTGCTCCCATGCCCACATTAACGTTCTTGGCCTGCTGCAATGTTCCAGTGAAGCGCAACGCAAACTGGAGGAACAACATCTCATCTTCCGGCCTGAACATTGAATTCCACAACTTCAGATGATCAGCTCTACCCCACCTCGCCCCATTTGTTTTCACTTCATTTTAACTGTCTTTTACCATTTCTTTCCTTCCTAATATACATTGAATTTCCCCCCCGCCCCCATCTTATCCACTTTTCCTTCACCTTTCTCCTCTTTGCTTTCCCCTTCCCCTCCCCCCACATCTACAGTTCATCCTCTGATGTCAGTTTCCCTACTGTTTGACCTTTCACATATTTTGTCCGCTCTGGGGAAACACTCTTTCCCCTTGGTTTCTGTGGCCATTAGCACCCGGTTTCCCTGGGTTTCTGTGGCTATGACTAATTTTTCATTCTCACTCCACAGTATAAATATTTCCCACTTTCTCTGTCTGTTAGCATTGACAAAGAGTCATCGGACTCGAAACGTTCGCTCTTTTCTCTCCCTACAGATGCTGCCAGATTTGCTGAGATTTTCTAGCATTTTCTCTTTTGTTTCAGATTCCAACATCCTTAGTAATTTGCTTTTATCCTGCGGTGAGATTGCCCTGCAAACTAAGCTCTGTTGGTGGTTTGAGAACCTTCATTGTTGCGTTTAGTTTATTTCTGACACCACATTATGTATATGATGCTGGCAGACCGACACCATTGCTGTGAACTAACTTTATTAATAACACATAATATAAAGACACAACTGCAAGGCATCTGCAGCCTTGTTACAACCTTCTCTAATATATGCTATCTGACCTTTGATCCCCAGGTCAGGTGATCCTATTTGCAGTACAGAGTGTATCATGTAGTAGCTAATACTGGAGTCCATAACCACAATCAGCTATTAACATGACACTTCCGTTGCATTCTTTATGGCCTTATCACTATACAAAGTTACTTTTAGAAGTTTAAGTATTTGAATTCTCAGATGTTGTTGCTCCGCCACATGATTTAATTTCTTATTTTCCAAGGATTAAGTGGACTGCTTATGGATTGGGGATTAAACCTGTGACCTTGTCCTGTATGGTTCAGTGTCACAAAAACGGGCATAACCAGTAACTAAGCCAGTAAGTCTCTGCAACAAATATTTTTACTTTTAGCTTTTAACAATAACATTGGTACATTATTAATCATGCACATTCATCAGGGCTGTTACTCGACATTTGCCAATGAAGTGATGGGCATGCATATTTAAACAGTCAACCTAATGACACAAACTGAAATAACTCACCATGTCAGCTGTCATCATTTTTGCCACAATATGAGTTACAATCTTTCCAGAAGGTCGTTGTCCTTTTCTACGCCTCAATATTCGTGGAAAGAATGGTCCATGTGCTCTATTATTGACAGGAATAATGAACAAAAGGAACTGAATTCATTCTGTAATTGTAACAACTTTGTATTTAGGTTTTCAAAGAAACATAGCATTCTTTTCTCTCACAGCTCCATTATGATATCCTTTTGAGGAAACTTATATTGGTATAAAATTTGCCAGAGCTTAGGTTATCAGGATTATCTAAAGCTTTTTCAAACTGGACGATGTGAATTAAAAAGTTGACATCTTTATTTGCAGTTTTCTCTATAATACTGCAGAGTCCAAAAATCTGACTGTTTCATATTTTTCCAAACATTTTCGCGTTGACAGCCTTGTTTATTTTATTTTGTAATATAGTAAGATAATTCATATTAGGGATGACAGTGTCAGAATTAAGAATCAGTCATCAAACAAATGCCTCATTAACCTGGTGTTTGGATCAGCAGTGGGCTTCACAATGCTGAAACAATAAATATAATCAGGTCATAAAGGGTAGGAAGAGTTCCATTGAAAGTAAATTTACAATTCTGTAAAGTCAAGGCTACTGTTATATTCTTTGTCTTGTTCTCCACGATAGCCAGATATGT
Source organism: Scyliorhinus canicula (assembly GCF_902713615.1). NCBI lineage: Eukaryota > Metazoa > Chordata > Chondrichthyes > Carcharhiniformes > Scyliorhinidae > Scyliorhinus > Scyliorhinus canicula. Next base: position 82,356,824 of record NC_052149.1, on the reverse strand, counting down.
AATGTTGACAAAGAATATAAAACCAAGCTGTTTAAATAAAAACTAATTTATTATGCACTACTTAACTTGATTGGGTTCGCACACTTTACTGAGTAACAGATAATAAAATAACAGTACTGAATCTGTGATACAGTAATTAATAATCTCTCTAATTTATGAACTACACTCTAACTCAACCTCATACTATCCTTCTACTACGTTGAAATCTCCAACAGCTTCTCCCAGCATGCCTAGAGACGCAGCCTTTTATATGATCACTCAGTGATACCATCTAGTGTTGATATACATGTAGTCTCTCATTAACCCTTTCCTATACTTGAACTGTACATATCATTACATCTCCCCCTTTTTTTAGACATTTTTGTACATGACAAAAAGGAAAATATGAATAACATAAGTACATGATACACTGATATGTATGCTAAAGTTAACAAGTGAGTTAAAAAAAATTCTTTAAACAGTTCTTTTGTGTTTCTTCACAAATTAAGTCTGTTGGGTTTCTTTATAATTCTGGACGATCTCCTCAATCCAGTCAGTAGAGTGGTAGATGTCTTTAACGGTTTCTGGAAGTCATCTGGTATCTTGTTAGATGTTGTTGTAGTACAAAATAAATTCTCATTAAATTGAAGACTAAGAAATAACATACTAGAAGATTGAACTTTCAGAAGAGCAAGACAATTTCTTCTAATGATCAGTCGACTGAATAATATATGAACGAGGTGCTGCTTGATGTAGGACCTTAGCTAGATAAGACCATCCTCCAGTGGGAATATGAATTCTCACTTGATCACCTGGAGGAAGTGGTTCCAATGATTTTGCACGTTGATTGTAATATTTTTTGATGACTGGCTGAAGATCTGGATCAGGTAGTTGTACATGGAAGAGCTGCACGCAATGTTCTGTTCATTAACAACTGAGCAGGAGATAAACCACTTGAAAGAGGAGTAGCTCTGTAATTCAATAAAGCTAAGAACATAACTGAATCAGGGCCAAGAGGTTTCTTGAAAAGTTGTTTCACAATGTGAACACCTTTTTCAACCTTGCCACGGGATTGCGGATAAAGAGGACTGGAAGTTATAGGAGTAAAATTGTATGCATGAGCAAATTCTATCCACTCATAGCTATCAAAACAAGGTCCATTGTCTGTCATGACTTTCCATGGAATACCATGACGAGCAAAAATCTCCTTCGCTGCTTGATCACGGAGATTGAGGTAGAATCAGACAATTTAGTCACTTCGGGATAGTTTCAGAAATAACCGATGATTAGAATATAATCACGACGATGAAAGTGAAAATGATCTATGCCAACCTTCGACCATGGAGTCTTCTCAAGATCATGAGGTGTAAATGTTTCTTTACTCTGAGTCGATTGATTATGCTGGCAGGTCTCACATTCTATAATTAGATTGGTGATGTCATTATTTACTTGTGGCTAATATATTGCCTCTCGTTCTGCATTTTCATTTCTCTATGCCTAGATGACCTTCATGTATTTTTTTGTAGTATCATGGGTCTTAGTGTCATAGGAATAACAATACAAGGTAGCACAGTGGCGCAGTGGTTAGCAGTGCTGCCTCACAGCGTCGAGATCCCAGGTTCGATCCCGGCTCTGGGTCACTGTCCGTGTGGAGTTTTCACATTCTCCCTGTGTTTGCGTGGGTTTTGCCCCACAACCCAAAGATGTGTAGGATAGGTGGATTGGCCAAGCTAAATTGCCCCTTACTTGTAAAAATGAATTGGGTGCTCTAAATTTATTTTTTAAAAAGGAATAACAATACGATCGAGACAAAGTAGAAAACCATCTATAACAGTGAGGTCAGATTGAATGTTTCTGAAATTCGAACAGTGTCTTTTCAGCCCACCATTTTTTTATATGGTTGATGACTCGTCGCAATATTTCATCTTTTTTGGTCTCCTCTGATGAATTTGAGTTTTTCATCAGAAACAGGAAAGTTTCAGCTAGAAGCTGCAGTTGAGCTTCAATTTGTTGAACAATCTCTGGTTGTTGTTCTTCTGTGTTGGTAGAACGATAATGCATCATCAATTATAAGGGGCCGGATTCTCCACAACGCCGAAATCACGGCCGACGGCGGGGCAGAGTATCCATTTCCCCACACGGAATCGGGACCGGCACCGGTTCCCCGATTCTGCGGGCCCCGAAAAGCGAAGCATGGGCCACGCTTACCTGGGGCATTGCTGGAGACCCGCTCCGCCATTCTCTGCGCCCGACCGGCTGAAGTCCCGATGACGTGGACCACTCATGGTCTAGCCGCTCAGGAAACTAGCGTGGCGGCTGTGGACTGTTGTTATCTTTATTATTGAACTACAAGCAACGAGTATGTTTCTTGTATTGACCAAATTACCACACAACCAGTATGTTAGTTCAAAAGACAGTTTATTACTAAACACAAGACTTATTTCTCTGTATAATGATACATGCGGCTATGTATTAAACTACACCTGAAATGAAATGAAAATCGCTTATTGTCACGAGTAGGCTTCAATGAAGTTACTGTGAAAAGCCCCTAGTCGCCACATTCCGGCGCCTGTCCGGGGAGGCTGGTACGGGAATCGAACCGTGCTGCTGGCCTGCTTTGTCTGCTTTAAAAGCCAGCTGAGTGAGCTAAACCACCTATCAACTAAGATGACTTTTACTTAACTTCTGATTGACCGGCTTTGTGCCGGTAGATAAGGCCTTTATCTGGATCCCCACGTGTGTCGGCTGGAAGTCGTTAGGTTCGTTTCGGCTGCGGCTCGTCTCTCTCAGGTAGCGATCGCGGTCTTGAACTTGGCTGGTCGTTATGCTGCTATTGGTGTGGGCACAGGCCAGTCCCAAAAGAGACTGAACACATGGCTGCATTGTCTTTTATTCCCCTGAGCTTTCGCTTTCTTTTGGGCGGTCCTAACCCAGGATCCAATGGATCGATAGCATTTGATCACCCTAATTAATTCTGGCCAATTAGGGGCGGGTGCCTTGGTGGCTGGGCGGGTCCTAGCTACCACTGTTCCATGTGCGGATGACTTTCCAAATAAGGGGGAGCGGCGCCGGTGAGTCTGCTACTGTTGCGATTCCTTAACTTGAGTCTATTGTCCTGGGGAAATTGGTGATTGACTTTTGCCAGGTGCAAGTTTCAGTCCTGTCTGGTTTTACTTTGCTCAATACACAGGGGCTGTGTACTGTCTGTGGCCCAACTTGACCACAATTCCCATTATCCTTTGCCGCAACCATTTTAGATGGCCACATATCCATCCTCCTGATCCTGAACGCGAAGCGTGGTGGATCACAGACTTGAGCCAATGTTTACCTTATTGTTCCGGCCACCTGTCGGTCAGTTCAGGTCCTACTCTGTCCTAAATTCATTGCACAGTTTTACCTAATTCATTACTATTACATACAGTTCATCAAATTGAATACATTGCTAATTATTATCTCATTTTAAATTAAATTCATATACAGCCAATTCATATAAATTCATATAAGGACAGTTCATTTCTAACTAACCTTTCTGAGCTAAACTACTCTCATGCTGCTTGTTAACACATTAAAGAACTTATTTACAATACAAAATTTAAAGCAGCAGCACCTCATTCATTCTACTTATCCTTATAACTAATAAAAAGCACAAATGGCTTATTTCAGCAGCGGTTGTTACATTCGTTTATAAATTGCACATTCCCAGGGTACCTTCTTATTGAATTCCAAAAAGGGGGGCTCGGACCATGTATATCTGTTCATGGGAGACTTTTGCCTTCCATTTATGGAGTTGGAATGTGAGGATGACAATATATATTACTGCAATCAGGAGGGTCTCGACTACATAGGAGAGGGGATTCCATTTTGCAAAGTTTCCCCACCAGGTGGGGGTTTTGGTCGCGATCTCTAACAGTTGCTGGTGGTAGCCCCCACAGACTAGAGGTGATCTGTGGGGTGATGGTGTTTGGGGCTGGCTTATGTCCTAATCTAATTCTGTGTGGGTGTCCCGGGGCAGTTTTGTCCGATTCCTAATGTGTTCCCTGAGCTTCTCCTTAAACATTCAATTTCGGGGCACCCTTCATTCATAAGTTACCATCAATCCCCTTTTCCAGTTGTGCTGATGTAGCACGCAGATGTGGTCCCATTGGGCCTTTTGTACATTGTCTTTTGATTGCTGCACCCAAATAGGATGCTTGGGTTGGGTTTTACCCATAATGTTCTGTCCTCACGGAAGCAAACCACAGTTGCCTAATATGGAGTAAGTTTGTGTGTTGTTGCTCGCGGATTTCAGTAATGGTGAATGTATAAATACTGTTAATTCACCAGTATACTGTATTACGTTATACTATGTTATTAGCCCTGTGGGCTCCATCTATGGGCCATTGTGTGGCTTCACCCACAGGGGGGGATGTTGGAACACCTATGGGCTCTGCCCATGGCTCTGCCCTTTAGAGGAAGTATAAGAGCAGCAGACCTGCGGGACCGCCTTCAGTATTGTACCGGTCGCAGGCAGGCAAAGTTGTAAGTTGATTAAAACCACTATTTACTTCGACACGAGTCTTCGAGTCAATTGATGTTCGCATCACAGCGATGATCATTGCGAAGAGTAGGGATCCTGGATTCATTCTGTAGGTTGTCTGTCTTCCGTTTTTCCCTCCCGTGTATTCCTAGGGAATCAGCATAGTATTGTGTTATTATCTTTGGTTAACATCTATATTTAGTTGTCGTTCTCTCTTAATTCCAATTACCCTTTATGATTGTCACAATGTGTGACTCCCCCATTTTTGTTTGTTTAAATAAATTTTGGAGAGAGACCAGAAATGCAAATTCAAACTGTAGAATTCAGTTTTCGAGTATCTCACAGCTTGTGTGGTCGATGTTTGGAGTGAACAAAGAAAATTACAGCACAGGAACAGGCTCTTCGGCCCTCCCAGCCTGCGCCGATCTGGATCCTTTATCTAAACCTGTCTCCTATTTTCCAAGGTTTACTTCCCTCTGTTCCCGCCCATTCATATACCTGTCCAGATGCTTCTTAAATGATGCTATCGTGCCCGCCTCTACCACCTCCGCTGGTAAAGCGTTCCAGGCAGCCACCACCCTCTGCGTAAAAAACTTTCCACGCACATCTCCCTTAGACTTTCCCCCTCTCACCTTGAAATCGTGACCCCTTGTAACTGACACCCCCACTCTTGGGAAAAGCTTGTTGCTATCCACCCTGTCCATACCTCTCATAATTTTGTAGACCTCAATCAGGTCCCCCCTCAACCTCCGTCTTTCCAACGAAAACAATCTTAATCTACTCAACCTTTCTTCATAGCTAGCACCCTCCATACCAGGCAACATCCTGGTGAACCTCCTCTGCACCCTCTCCAAGGCATCCACATCCTTCTGGTAATGTGGCGACCAGAACTGCACGCAGTATTCCAAATGTGGCCGAACCAAAGTCCTATACAACTGTAACATGACCTGCCAACTCTTGCACTCAATACCCCGTCCGATGAAGGCAAGCATGCTGTATGCCTTCTTGACCACTCTATCAACCTGCGTTGCCACCTTCAGGGTACAATGGACCTGAACTCCCAGATCTCTCTGCACATCAATTTTCCCCAAGACCCTTCCATTGACCATATAGTCCGCTCTTGAATTTGATCTTCCAAAATGCATCACCTCGCATTTGCCTGGATTGAACTCCATCTGCCATTTCTCTGCCCAACTCTCCAATCTATCTATATTTTGTTGTATTCTCGGACAGTCCTCCTCGCTATCTGCAACTCCACCAATCTTAGTATCATCTGCAAACTTGCTAATCAGACCACCTGTACCTTCCTCCAGGTTATTTATGTAGATCACAAACATCAGTGGTCCGAGCACGGATCCCTGTGGAACACCACTAGTCACCTTTCTCCATTTTGAGACACTCCCTTCCACCACTACTCTCTGTCTCCTGTTGCCCAGCCAGTTCTTTATCCATCTAGCTAGTACACCCTGAACCCCATACGACTTCACTTTTTCCATCAACCTGCCATGGGAAACCTTATCAAACGCCTTACTAAAGTCCATGTATACGACATCTACAGCCCTTCCCACATCAATTAACTTTGTCACTTCCTCAAAGAATTCTATTAGGTTTGTAAGACATGACCTTCCCTGCACAAAACCATGCTGCCTATCACTGATAAGTCTATTTTCTTCCAGATGTGAATAGATCCTATCCCTCAGTATCTTCTCCAACAGTTTGCCTACCACTGACGTCAAGCTCACAGGTCTATAATTCCCTGGATTATCCCTGCTACCCTTCTTAAACAAAGGGACAACATTAGCAATTCTCCAGTCCTCCGGGACCTCACCCGTGCTCAAGGATGCTGCAAAGATATCTGTTAAGGCCCCAGCCATTTCGACCCTCGCTTCCCTCAGCAACCTGGGATAGATCCCATCCGGTCCTGGGGACTTGTCCACCTTAATGTCTTTCAGAATACCCAAAACTTCCCCCTTCCGTATGACAACTTGACCAAGAGTATTCAAACATCCATCCCTAGCCTCAACATCCATCATGTCCCTCTCCTTTGTGAATACCGATGCAAAGTACTCATTAAGAATCTCACCCATTTCCTTTGAGTCCACGCATAAATTCCCTCTTTTGTCTTTAAGTGGGCCAATCCTTTCTCTAGTTACCCTCTTGCTCCTTACATACGAATAAAATGCTTTGGGATTTTCCTTAACCCTGTTAGCCAAAGATATTTCATGACCCCTTTTAGCCCTCTTTATTGCGCGTTTGAGATTCATCCTACTTTCCCGATATTCCTCCAAAGCTTCATCAGTTTTGAGTTGCCTCGATCCTATGTATGCTTCCTTTTTCATCTTAGCTAGTCTCACAATTTCACCCGTCATCCATGGTTCCCTAATCTTGCCATTTCTATCTTTCATTTTCACAGGAACATGTCTGTCCTGCACTCTTATCAACCTTTCCTTAAAAGACTTCCACATTTCAAATGTGGATTTACCCTTAAACAGCTGCTTCCAATCCACATTCCCTAGCTCCTGCCGAATTTTGTTATACTCTGCCTTTCCCCAATTTAGTACTCTTCCTTTCGGACCCCTCTTGTCCTTGTCCATGAGTATTCTAAAACTTACGGAATTGTGATCGCTATTCCCAAAGTAATCACCGACTGAAACATCAACCACCTGGCCGGGATCATTCCCCAATACCAGGTCCAGTATGGCCCCTTCCTGAGTTGGACTATTTACATACTGCTCTAAAAAACTCTCCTGGATGCTCCTTACAAACTCTGCTCCATCTACGCCTCCAACACTACACGAATCCCATTCAATGTTGGGGAAGTTAAAATCTCCCATCACAACCACCCTATTGCTCCTACATTTTTCTATAATCTGTCTACATATTTGTACCTCTACTTCATGCTCGCTTTTGGGAGGCCTGTAGTAAAGTCCAAACAATGTTACTTCACCCTTCCTATTTCTCAGCTCCACCCATATTGCCTCAGTGCTCGAATCCTCCATCGTGCCTTCCTTAATCACAGCTGTGATATCATCTCTGATGAGTAATGCAACTCCTCCACCCCTTCTACCTCCCTCTCTATCCCTCCTGAAGCATCTATACCCTGGGATATTCAGTTGCCAGTCCTGCCCTTCCCTCAACCAAGTCTCAGTAATACCAATAACATCATATTCCCAGGTACTGATCCAAGCCCTAAGTTCATCTGCCTTACCTGCTACACTTCTCGCATTAAAACAAATGCACCTCAGACCAACTTTGCGTTCATCATCTCTTCCCTGTCTACTCTTCCCCTTAGTGACATTGAGTTTATTATCTCGTACCTTACTGGCTTTAGTTGCTGCTTCTTTACTGACCTCTAACTTCCTAATCTGGTTCCTATCCCCCTGCCACATTAGTTTAAAACCTCCCCAACAGTGTTAGCAAAAGCACCCCCTAGGACTTTGGTTCCAGTCCTGCCCAGGTGTAGACCATCCGGTTTGTAATGGTCCTATCGCCCCCAGAACCGGTTCCAATGTCCCAAAAATATGAACCCCTCCCTCCTGCACCATCTCTCAAGCCACGTATTCATTCTGACTATTCTTGAATTTCTACTCTGACTGTCCCGTGGCACTGGTAGCAATCCTGAGATTACTACCTTTGAGGTCCTACTTTTTAAACTTATCTCCTAACTCCCTAAATTCTGATTGTAGGACCTCATCCCTTTTTTTACCTATATCGTTGGTGCCTATATGCACCACGACAACTGGCTGTTCACCCTCCCCCTTCAGTATGTCCTGCAGCCGATCGGAGACATCCCTGACCCGAGCACCCGGGAGGCAACATACCATTCGGGAGTCTCGTTTTCGACCACAGAAACGCCTGTCTACTCCCCTTACAATGGAATCCCCTATGACTATAGCCCTGCCAGTCTTTTTCCCGATCTTCTGTGCAGCAGAGCTAGCCACGGTGCCATGAGCCTGGCTACTACGGCCTTCCCCTGGTGAGTCATCTCCCCCAACACTATCCAAAATGGTATACCTGTTTTGGAGGGAGATGACCGCAGGGGACACCTGCACTGCCTTCCTGCTCTTTCTCTGCCTTTTGGCCACCCATTCCCTGTCTCCGTCACCAATCCTAATCTTGCGGAAAGAGTGGGCAGACTCTTTCTTCGACCAGGCTCTATCTTAAATCACAACCATGGGAGGTTGAGGTTTTGCTTAACTAGCCAAATTTTAGGGCGGCCAATTTTATAAAGTTTCGTCCCAGGGGCACAGAGGGATTCCGTGTATAGCAGCAGTAATCAGCAACCGTTGTGTCTAACGTTTAAATAGCAGGTGGGAGTGACCGAAGGGGTCTCTAGAAAGGTGGAAGAGAAGAGGGTGGAGCGCTGTGGAACACATTCTTGATCCCACAACCAAACAGAGGGGATTAAGTCAGGTTGGATGTGAAGATTAAGACCTGCCCAAGACAATGAAGCATGCAGAATTTGAGGATGACATGGGGTGCGTATGGGCCGCTACGGGTGATGAATAGGTGGGATCCCCGGGTAGGGCGGGGGAAATGCCATTACTCTACTACTCGAGCTTTACTTGACCAGTTTTGTGTTTTGGAGTGCTCAGGGACGGCAGGGATTAGTGCAGTGTCTCCCTACCTGGGTGACTGTAATGAAAGGGAAGAGTTTGTGTTCATGTGAAAATCTTTCTCCATGGGGATAGCAAGGCTGTGCCCACAGATTGTGCGTTTGACTGTATAAACAAATTCTTGTGCGATATGGTATTGGGCCGACATGAATTAAAACCATGCGTTAAAAAGAGACGTGAGGAAGAAGAAGAATGCGGGCAGGCTCCATCAGAAATTGGACACCTTAATTCTTAGTAGGCGTCCGCTAGTCACCATGTGGCACCTCAGATATTTGCGTACATCAATTGTTCTGTTAAATCATTTCCCAGAAGAGGCTCATTGTCTGAATCATCTTTACCTCCTGGCTGCCAGACTCGCGTCTGCAAGTTCATACCGTTACTCTGGGCGTTTGCCATGTGGGCCTGTGAATTGTCTGATCTGTAATGCCGTACCAATCTGCGAGAAGGGTCACGGTGCCATACTGGAGGATTGGGGTTGTGACGTGTTGGAGGGTAGTCATGATCTGGGGTCCTAGGAGTGGAAGCAATGCTACGAGGGGAGGGCGGATAAGTCGGCGGGGGTGCCAGGCAGGCATGTGGCCTAATTGAATCAAGTCGTCACTCAGGGGAGAGTCAAGCCAATCAAGACCCCCTGTAAGGGGTCTAGACGGTGGGGGGGGGGGGTCGCTGTCTTCAGAGAGATTGAGCAAGTCGTCAGGGTTACTGGTCAAATCCAGGAGGTCATCATCCGAGTTAAGTTCAAGTGCGAAGCCTGCATGTATGGGCGGAATTAAGGGAAGGGTGTCGTCATGAGGGGGCAGTAGTTGGATCGGGGGCGGGGTGTAAGCTTCAGTGGGTGGGGCGTCGTCATCTCCCATTGCCAAGGTGACATGGTGTGCGTGGTTACGTTGGGCTCCGTTTTGGTTGATGTGGAACCAACCAGTCTTACTGTTAGGGTACGCTATTTTGTAAACGGAGGGGCTTACTTTGTCAGAAATGGAATAGGGGCTTGCAAATGTAGGGGATAGGATGGAGCTTGGATTGTACAATGAGATCATAACTTGCTGGCCGACTGTGTATTCCATGGGGTGGACCTTTTTTGTCAAAGCTGGCTTTACTCTGCCTTTTCCTGGTGCCTAGTCGGACAGCAGCAGCCAGTTGTGCCGCTTTAATGTTTTCTGTGACCAATTGCACTGCTTTTTCGTGGGTGAAAGCGGTTACTGCGGGATTTTGCCAAATCGAGTCCTAGTAAATATTCAATACCTTTCATGGGTCTCCCAGTCATGAGCGAGTAGGTGGGTGAAACCTGGAGAACTGGAAACCGTGTTTCTAATGAACACGAGGGCGAAGGGAAATACTGTGTGCCAAGTGGTGTTGTACTGCTGCATCGTCTTCTTAATAGTCGTTTTTAAAGTGCGGTTCATGCGCTCTACTATGCCGCTGGACTGGGGGTGGTAGGCTATGTGGAATTTCTGTTTAATGCCAAATATTGTCATTACGTTTTGCATTACCCTGCTGGTGAAGTGGGAACCCTGATCTGACTTAGTGTTGCCCTGATTGCCCTTAGTGTTGGGTGGGGTTACTGGGTTATGGGGATAGGGTGGAGGTGTTGACCTAGAGTAGGGTGCTCTTTCCAAGAGCCGACTCGATGGGCTGAATGGCCTCCTTCTGCACTGTAAATTCTATGACTCAATGCTGCGTGGAAGACCCCAGTGTGTAAATATCTGATGGGTCAAGATTTTAGCTGTGGCCTTTGCTGTGTTGGAATGAGTGGGAAATGCTTCGACCCAATTAGTGAATGTATCGATAATGACCAGAACATATTTGAAACCATTTCTGCAGGGACTCGTCTGCCTTCTGTGCTTGGGACAGATCTTCGATATTGGTTTGGGATACCTGGAGTGAATGCATCTGCTCGCCTTCGGGTGGTTGCCAGAAGTGACCATTGCGGGCTCCGCCTTTAGCTAAGGCGTCTGCCTTGAGATTACTGGGTGGGGAGGTGCGGTGGTGACTTTTCACTTTAATGATGCGATATGTGCGGCCGGCTGCTTCTTTAAGGATGTGTTTCAGTACAGGGGCGGAGGGTAGGGGTTTTCCGTCGGCGGACACAAAACCACGAGCTTCCCATAGGGGGAGGAATTCGGTTAAACTGTTGCAAACATGAAGGCTGTCTGAGTGTATGTCTGCAGGCATTGGAAAAGAGTTTGTGTGGTCAATTGCATAAGCCACGAGCTCTGCCAAAATGTCCTGGTAATTTTAGATACCTCTTCTAGTGAATGTCCCTTGGAATCCTCCATATAAATCCCGCATCCAGGATCTTAACACCATCCTCTACAGTGGAGGAGCCATCCACATAGATTTTAAATGTGTCCTGAGTTTTGGGAACCTGGTTTCTCGCTGTCTGCGTGTGGCTGTAGTGACTTGGGAATAAAGGGTCCTGTGTGGTGTTTGGCTGTAATGATCTGGCACTCATGTGGGGTCACTACAAATTGTAAATTGTTCGTTAAAAATGTGTGGATCTTGGTGCGCTTCAGAGATCTCCCTACCTTGTAGTAATAATGTCCAGCGAGCTGCTCTGACCTGGCTAACTGAACCGTCCTTTAATCTGCCGTCTAACAAAAGTTGAGTGGGGGTGTGCTCGGTGAGAATCGTGACTGGGTTGAGGCCTGTAATGTACGCAAAATACTGAGCTGCCCAAAAGACTGCAAGCAGGTGTCGATCACAGCCAGAAAATCCCTTTTCCACGGGGTCTAAAACTCTGGAAGCAGAGGCCACTGGTCCTAATCCGTCATGGCGTTCCTGTAAGAGTACTGCTGATAGTGTTTGGTCGGTGGTTGCTACTTCTATGGCATATGGCAAGTCAGGGTCGAGAACTTGTAAAGCGAGGGCTGTTCCTAAGGTGCGCTTTAAATCATAAATGGCGTCCGTGTGCTGTGGAAGCCAATTCCAGGGTGTGTTCTTTTTCAAGAGCTCTGAGAGTGGGGCGGCTTTGGTGGCAAACCCATCTATGTGATTCCTACAGTATCCCACTAAACCTAGGAATGAACGGAGTGCACTTACATTACGGGGCAGGGGCAATTTTACTATGGAGTCTATTCGTTTCTGTTCAATCTCTCTTTTGCCATGGGTGATAATTGTCCCTAAATAGAGTACCTTCTCCCTCAGTATTTGGGCCTTTTTGGGGTTTACCTTACATCCGGTGGACTGGAGCAGGGCTAGCAATTCAGCTAGCAGAGCCACGTGCACTTCCTTGGTGTCAGTTTGCAGGAGCAGGTCATCTACATATTGAACTCGGCATTCGGGGCGGGCGAATTTAGAGAGACCAGCAGCTAGCTGTCTGTGGAAAATGGAGGGGGAGTTATGGAATCCTTGTGGGAGACAGCTGACCTTGAAAGGTGAACGCAAATTTGTATTGGCAAGCTTGGTCTAGAGGAATGGACCAGAAATCATTGCGAATGTCCAGCACAGCGAAATATCTCACTTGCACTCCGTTTAAGCATGGTCGCGGGACTCGTGTCAATGGTGGGGGCTGTTAATGCGGTAACTTTATTTAATTCGCGATAATTTTTTTTTTTAAATTTAGATTACCCAATTATTTTTTCCAATTAAGGGGCAATTTAGCGTGGCTAATCCACCTACTCTGCACATTTTTGGGTTGTGGGGGTGAGACCCACACAGACACGGGGAGAATGTGCAAACTCCACACGGACAGTGACCCAGAGCCGGGATCGAACCTGGGACCTCAGCGCCGTGAGGCGGTTGTGCTAACCACTAGGCCACCGTGCTGCCCTTAATTCGCGATAATGAGACGCCACGAGCCGTCTGGTTTCTTTACTGGCCAAATCGGAACATTGTTAGTAGAAGCTACGGGTCAAATTACTCCTCGTTTTAGTAGGCTGCTGATGACCTTTGAAATTTTGCTCTCAGCCTGCTGGGGAAAGCCTCTGGGGTTTGGAATTGGGACCTGAAATCATAACTATACCTGTAATCTGCCCACAATCGTGTTTGTGCTGGGCAAAAGCGCCTTTGTGTTTGGTTCGCACCTCTCTAATGGTTGCGTCAGTGCTAATTGCTGAGGGATTAAGCCAATAGTCCCCTATTGAGCAGATCCTGTGTGCATAATCTCCTACTGATAGCGTTGCGGGGGCCTTTGTTGCTTTAGACATCTGCCATACACACCTATTTACATCGTCAAAGGAAAGGTTATTGGAGTTTATGAAATCCATATCGAGAATGTGTTCTGTGATGGGGGTAGGTCGACTAAAACGACAGGGGTGCTTAGTGGCTATGGTTCCAACATGGACAGGTATAGGGGCTGTAAAGTATTCTTCGTGCATATGCCCAGTGAATCCACTTAGTGGAATGGTGTCTGTAATTGGCCAGGGGGTTTCAAGGAACAGGGTTGAGGAATTTACCGTGGTCCTGGAGCCTCCTGTGTCCCAGAGAAAATCGACGGAATGGCCCCGGACTTTACCTGTGACTACCGGCCTTCAGACATTATCCCAGCGCGTGTCACAGGCCCATGTTGGAGATGCCAGACACCGTCAATCAAGGGAGTTGTATGCTAGGTTATCTGAGCACGCGTTTACGTATGCATGGGGTGAGCGTTGCCTTCTAGCTGGCGTGGCTGGCGATCATGATCTGGCCTATTATTTCTGGGCGGGGTGTTGGGTTACTCTTGGGGTCTCTGGTATTGATAATTGGGTGGGGGATTTTGTCTACAAGCGCAGGCGAAGTGACCCGTTTGTCCACATGTATAACATGGCCGGACACCGTCAATTAAGGGAGTTGTATGCTAGATTATCTGAGCGTGCGTTTACGTTATGCATGGGGCGAGCGTTTCCTTCTAGCTGGCGTGGCTGGCGAATCGTGATCTGGCCTATTATTTCTGGGCAGGGCATTGGGCTGCTCTTGGGGTCTCTGGTATTGGTAATTGGGTGGGGAATTTTGTCTACAATTGCGCGCGAAGTGACCCGTTTGTCCACATGTATAACATGACCATCGTGGCGTGTGGGGTGAACCATGTGCTCTGGGATACTGTTCTCTGGGGTACCGTTCCTCTCTCCTACCCTCATTTATCTATGCGGGTCCTTGACTAGGTCTAACTGGGTGCATCGTGCCTTCTAATACATTCTGTTCTATCTGTTCCTGTAGTGACTGTTCCCATGCCCTGGAGTGGCGGCTGAGTACCCATGCCTCATTATGTGTGTGATCTGTCGGGTCATAGTTTGCACAAGCTCTTTTACCTGCCTCTGTGGCATGCGAAACTAAGGTTCGGGACCATTTAGTGGTGTCTTCAGCATCGAGGTTGGCGCGGTTTAATTTCCCAAATACTGCCTTGCAATGGATCCAGAGGCGACCAGCAAAGGCTGTCGGCTGTTCTCCTTTCTTCTGCCTACATTTATTCAAACATTCTACTGGATCCCCTTTATTATACCCGACAGCAGCTTAATATTAAGTCCCTCATTTCATCTAGGGTTCCCCCGCCTACATTTTTGGGTTCAGGTAAAGCTTATCTTACGGACTGGCTAAGGCTCATTACAATTAATTTTATTTCCTCCCTCTCATCTAAACCATACATAACCTTCTGTTGGCGCACCTCCTCAAAGAAGCTATGCGGGTCTGCAGTGGGTTCAAATGGTGTTATTTTATTGCAGGCGTCTCTTAACTGGGTTATCGTGAGTGGGGTGGTGTCGGTGATAGGTGGACCTATGTGATTCCCTATCCTTCTTTCTGTAGTGACCAGATTCATGGGTGCCAGGGCAGTTTCACCACTCGTGGGGGTTGGTGCTATCTGTTCAGTCGAGGCTGCGGGTGCTTTTTTTTGGGATGGGTGGCGGTTGCTTTCGGCTTTCAGTTCTGCCTACGTATATGTGCACGCTTTCCTTTAACTCTGCCAATCGGCCATTTCTTCCTCCTTTGTCCCTACTGTCCCGAAGGTACACATAAAGCCATTCTGAACTGAAAGTAATGATTGGAGTCTATCTCCCGCTGGCACTTGGTGTGGTCAGCGGTACTTTGCCTTTGCTCCTTTGTGGACTGGTGGAGCGCTTTTAAAGCTGCCTGTAAATCGGCACATTTGTTGGTTAGTTGAGTGACCTTTAGTTCAGTCTCCTCTCTTACCAAGACCGCATGTTGTATGTCTTGTTAGGCCATTTCGTACTGGGTTTGGAAGCTGCTAAGGTGTACTATACAGGACTGGTAGGCACGTTTAACATTGGCGATTTTCCTTTCCTTAGCAGCTAACATCTCCCGGAGTTCCTCATTGTTTCTCTGATTCTCTTCCTCCTGCTCCACGACCTCCTTGGTTGCTGGTAACTGTGCCAAGCAACACACTATTGCCATTGGCTTTCTGAATTTCACTGCATTCTTCTTGTAAATCTCACATAGATTCTCCTACCAAGTTTGTCCTATCTTTCCTGGACCTGACTCAGTGTTTGCACAAAGATTCGACCAAAGGGGCCATCCTTTCCCCTTTAAATACTTCCTCAACACATCCTCCCATACGGGGCACTGCTCTGACTTGTCGACTGCTGTTACCTCGGTTTGCTACTGCAGATTCATCTTCTCTACTAATTGCGCTGCAATCTCTTCTCTACTTTTAATTTGGAACAGGGGGAATAAGGAGTTGATCGAACAATGGGTACGGCATATGGCTATATTCCGGTTCACAATCCCTCTAGATTTGCATGCAAGTCTGATGAGTTTACCTTACCTTTCCCTGTTAGTTACGCATGCGGTTAGCGCACACTTTCGAAATGCGGTTATTTGCTCAGTACGAAACTTGCACTTGTGGTTCGTTATTCCCTTTTCCAATTTGATTCAAAGTTGTGGGCTCTCTCGGAGTAACAAAGTCACTTCTAGTAGAGTCCCATCTGGGTCACCAATAAATGTTGCAATCTTTATTATTGAACCACAAGCAGCGAGTATGTTTCTTGTATTGACCAAATGACCACACAACTAGTATGTCAGTTCAAAAGACAGTTTATTATTAAACACAAGACTTTTCTCTCTGTGCAATGATACACAGGGCTACGTATTAAACTACACCTATCAACTAAGGTGACCTTTACTTAACTTCTGGATGACCGGCTCTGTGCAGGTAGACAAGGCCTTTATCTGGATCCCCACGTGTATCGGCTGGAAGTCGTCAGGTTCGTCTCAGCTGCGGCTCGTCTCTCTCAGGTAGCGATCGCGGTGTTGAACTTGGCTGGTCGTTAAGCTGCGATTGGTGTGGGCACAGGCCGGTCCTAAAAGAGACCGAACACATGGCTGCATTGCCTTTTATTCCCCTGAGCTTTTACGCTCTATTGGGCAGTCCTACCTCAGGATCCAATGGATCGATAACATTTCGATCACCCTAATCAATTAGGGGCGGGTACCTTGATAGCTGGGGGTCCCAGCTACCATTGTCCTAAGTGCGAATGCCTTTCCAAATAAGGGGGAGCAGCACCGGTGAGTCTGCTACAGTTGCTATTCCTTAACTTGAGTCTATTGTCCTGGGGAAATTGGTGATTGACCGTTAACAGGTGCAAGTTTCAGTCCGGTCTGGTTTTCCTTTGCTCAATACAAAGGTGCTGTGTACTATCTGTGGCCCAACTTGACCACAATTCCCATTATCCTTTGCGGGTGGCCATTTTAGAAGGCCACAGGACTGAGTCCACGGCCGCCCTGGTCGCGGGCGGGCCGATCGGAGGGCGGGGGGCCTTATACGCTGCAGGGAAATGTTTGGGCAGGCAGTCAGGGGTGGTCTATTTTCAGTGTCCAGCTCCGCGGTCCGAGTCCGCCATGGAACACGGCATGGCCACTGGAGGTCGCCGCCATGCTCATGCGCGGCCTCCAACCCGGAGGTGCGGGGTCCACATCTGCAGCAAAAGCTGCTAGCTTTACGCTGGATCACTTCTAGCCCCTGCAGGGCTAGGAATAAGTGGTCCTTTCACACCAGTTTTTCTGGCTTGAGAGTCCCAAAAACAGAGAATCCAGCCCAAGATCTTTACCTGGAGTGTGGACAAGCTGGAAATCGTACCGTCTGAACTTCATGTGGATACGTTGTAGTCTTGGAGTCATGTCATTCAAATCATTGTGAATGATGTGTACTAATGGTCGGTGATCTGTTTTGACGGTGAACCTTCGTAATTCATCGACATAGTCATGGAATGTTTCTACTCCAGTAAACAAGCCTAAACACTCTTTTTCTATCTGAGCGTACCGTTGCTCAGTGGCAGTCATAGATCTTGATGCAAATGCTGTCCACAAAGAATATTCATTTCTTTGAAGTAGGTGGCCCCAATTCCATTCTGACTTGCATCTGTGGTGCAAGAGTCAAAGAAGGAAAGGATAGGTGCAGTAGTCATAGCTGACTTGAGGTTCAGCCATTCTTTGTTGTGCTCTTCGGTCCACAAAAATGATATTGTTTTCTTGATGAGGTTACGCAGAGCTGTTGTTCTTGAGGCTAGGTAGGGTATAAACGTTCCAAGGAAATTCACAATGCCTAGGAATCTCAACAGTGCTTTCTTGTCCTCTGGGTCTGTCATCTTCTGAATGGCAACAACCATCGTCTGATTGCACACCATGTTCTGAGATTTGATCACCCAGAAATTTTAAAGTTGAGATACCAAAGTTGCATTTAGATCGATTTAGCTCCAATCCATATTTGTGTATCCTCTGGAAGACTTGCCGTTGCATTATGTTCTTCACGCGACGATGACCATATAATGATGTCATCAACATACACCCGGACTCCATCTATGCCTTCTGTCATCTGTTCCATGGCACGATTAAAGATCTCAGATGCTGAGATAATGCCAAATGACATTCTGTTAAAACAGTAACGACCAAACAGTGTGTTGAACATACACAATTTCTTGCATGTGTCATCCAGCTGCATTTGCCAAAAACCTCTGGAAGCATCCAGATTAGAGAAAATCTTGGCATTTGCCATCTCACTCAATCTCTTTATATTTCGGTATCGAATAGTGTTCACGTTTGATGTTCATATTCAATTCCTTCGGATCAATACAAATTCATAATTCTCCATTAGCTTTTTAACGCACACCATCGAGCTGATCCAATCTGTCGGTTCTGTGATCTTGGAGATGATTCCAAGGTGCTGCATGCGTTCCAGTTCTTGCTTCAGACGATCACATAGCGGAGCAGGAACCCTTCTTGGAGTGTTTACTACTGGTTTAGCATTCGCTTTTAGTTGAATCTTGTATTGAAAAGGAAGAGTACCCATACCTTCAAATACCTGAGGAAATTGAGTGAGGATTCTTTCAATATCTTCCTGCACAGGTGGAAGAGCTTTGCTGGTGCTGTAGATTCTTTTCACAAGGTGTAAATCCTGACAGGTTTGTGCATCTAATAGCGAAGATCGATTGGATTCAACAATCTCGAACCGAAAGGATATCACAGTGTCATGATTAGTCACTAAGAAATAGCATGATACTAAAGAAGTAATCGTGTTAATAATAATAATCTTTTATTGTCACAAGTAGGCTTACATTAACACTGCAATGAAATTACTGTGAAAAGCCCATAGTCGCCACATTCCAGCACCTGTTCTGGTAAAGAGCAGATACGGGAATTGAACCTGCACTGTTGGCCTTATTCTGCATTACAAACCAGCTGTCTGGCCCACTGATTGGCAATCAGTTTTCTGAATCTTAGGACTATGACTAAGTTGTAATAAAGTGTTTAACAAATTTGCGGAAGCTCCAGTGTCCAGCTTGAAGACAATCTCGGAACCATTGACTTGTAATGGTGTGTTCCATTCAGATTCCGTGTTAATCGATTGTACTATTTGTGGATTGGAAGTATCATTAACAGTTGTGTGGAACTTTTCAATAAATCCCACAAAGAAGGAATCTTCTAAACTATAAGCATCAAATCATTATTAGTGTCGTCAATTTTGGAGGTGTCTGCCCTTGTGTTAACACTTTGTATATTCATGTGTGTCTTCATTAAGTTTGAAGATTTAAAGTGTGTCCCTTTTGGTGTAGATCTGCACTGAACAGCAAAATTCCGTTTGCAACATTTTGAGCAAGTTTTTCGAAGTGCTGGGCATTTTTTATGTGGTGGGTGTGGCAACAACGTCCACACGTCATGACGTTGCTTTCGTCACGCGCAAATTGTTTTCGCGCAAGCGCAGAACAGTCTTCACCTACAAATCGCGTAGATGGTTGAAGGGCGCATGTACGGGTCGGGTATGCACATGCACAATATGGTTGCCGTCTGAATCGTGCATTTTTCTGAACTGCGCCACAGATCCAATGCAGTCGGCCTCGAGGTGTGTTTTTGTGCCCTTTTCTTTTATCAGAATTTTAGTGTACTGATTTGTAGATAATTCATTCACTCAACACATTTCAATAGCATCTTCTAATTTCAAATCTTTTTGCCTTATAAACGAGAATTGAACCCGCGCTGCTGGTCTGAGTTTCTCATCTGTGATGCCAAAAACGATTTGATCTCTGTTCATAGAGTCTGACAATATAGAGAAGTTACAGGTTTGTGATTTAAGCCTTAAGTCTGTTATGAAGCAATCAACAGATTCCCCATCGTTTTATACTCTCTTCTTAAAGATAAACCGTTCATATGTCTCATTAATTTGAGTTCTACAATGCAGATCACATTTTTCAATTACAATATTATATTTCTTTTTATCTTCTTCTGTGGAGAATTGAAAAGAGATATAAAGTTCAAGCCTGTGGTCCAGCCATGGTTAAAAATAACATGAGTTTTCTGTTATCACTGGCATTATCTAAATTTGATGCAGAAAGGTCTGGTTGAAATTGCTCCTTAAATACTTTCCAGTTTACATCAGGTTTACCAGAAATCCTGAGCTGTCGTGGAGATTGCACTTTCTCCATTAGTTCGGGACTTGTCTATGTATTGAAGTAGCAGGTCTGGAAGCAGTCTTATCTTTGAAGGTCTGAGTCACGTGCCAGTTTGCTTTTCTTAGAGTCTGACTATTTTCTATTTAAATAACTTCAGCAATAACCTGGTACCATGTTATATTCCTTGTCTTGTTCTCCAAGATAGCCAGATATGTAGTGTTGACAACGAATATAAAACTAAGATGTTTAAATCAAAACAAATTTATTTTACACAACTTAACTTGATTAGATTCGCACACTTTACTGACTAAAAATAATAAAATATTGAATCTGTGATATAGTAATTATAATCTCTAATTTATAAACTACACTCTAGCTCAACCTCACACTATCCTTCTACACTGAAATCTCCATCAGCTTCACCCAGCATGCCTAGAGATGCAGCCTTTTATATGATCACTCAGTGACATCATCTAGTGCTGATATACATATGGTATCTCTTGCTAACCCTTTCCTTGTACTATACGTATCATTACAGCTACAGTTGGCATTAATCAAGTCGATTGCATTAGAGAATTCAATAACACTAATAGGCATGAGCAATTAAGGCTACAAAGGGAAAAAAAAATCAAAAAGCAAAAGCAAAGTCAAAAACCAAGCATTGTAATTGAATATGACAGATGAATTAATGACACGACCGAAAATAATGGGCATGGCTCAATGTAAAAGTTTCTAAGTGTGGTAGCGAGTGGGAACTGGCACGAGCTCAGGCGCCAAAAATCTTAACAACTCGTTCCCCCAACCTTAGTAAAACAGGGGGAAAAAGAGAGGAGAAAAATGCCTGGCAAAAGTCAGTCCAGGAGCCAAGCAGAGACCTTGAGTGGGAAAACCCTGGAGCAGAAACAAACGGACGAGCCGACAAACGCACAAGGCAGCGAAGCCCAAGTTTCGCCTGAGCAAGTAGGGCAGACCAGCCGCACACAAAGCCCTCCCTCACCGGGGGCAGCTAGATGGCGTTCGTCTCGGAAACACTGAAGGAACACAGGCAGGAAACGAAAATGGACAACCAGGCAGCGGTTAGGGGTGCAGTAACCGAAGCCCTGGCACACATGCAGCTTGCCCTGGGTAAAACTGAAGAGACTGGAGGCCCAAGAAGCGACGATCATAGACCTGGAAAGGGCTGCAATGGACCAGAGTGACCGGATTGTTGCCCTGTAAAAAGAGGTGGTGAGGCTGGACACGACAGAGGGCAGCTTAAAAGGAACGGTCAAGGACCAAGAAAACCAGTTGAGGCGACAAAACCTGCGGATCATGGGCCTACCTAGGGGATCGAAGGTAGAGACCCCACAAACTATGTGGCCTAAATACTGCGCAACCTACTGGGTAGGCAGACCTTCCTCAACTCACCAGAAATAGACATAGCACACCGGTCATTACAACCAAAGCCTAAAGCCGGGGACCAACCAAGGGGGTGATAGGGAAAATGCATCGGTACCAAGACCAGGAGAGAATCCTGCGTTGGGCCAGGCAATCCAAGAACTGCAGCTGAGAAGGACACAAAATTAGAATTTATCAGGACATTGGGGCTGACCTGGCCAAGCGCCGGGCCGAATTCAACAGGCTGCACTGTACAAAAACGGCATACGTTTTAGTATGCTGTACCCAGCCAAGCTCTGGGTCACATACCATGGCAAGGAACATTTCTTTACAGCCGTGGCGGAGGTAGACATGTTCGTCGTGGTATGCAGGCTGGAGCAGCGTCAGCAAGGGAAGTGATGAGGAGCCCAGGGGAAGAAACGGGAACGTGGCAGTGGGCTGACATGGGGGTTGGGAGAGAAAAAACCTCTCCCCCACCCCCCATCACAACCTGCATGATCAACAGCAAGCCACCACCCAAGAGACAACTTTATGCGTGAGAACGTGGCCTTGATCGGGACAATGAGGCTAGCCGCAGAGGAAAGGCGGAATGGCATTCAGGAAAAGTACAGGGTAAGATGGGTGATAGAGTAGGTAGGAACTCTAGAGAGCGGGTGAGGAAAAGCAGGACAGTAACTACCGGGATGGGAGTCACCACACTAGCGGGTTATCTAGCAACGGGTCGCATGCAGCAGATGGAGGCTGCAACATGCCCCCAGCGGCTGGCAGGAGCGCGGGGGGGGGGGGGGGGGGGGGGGGGGGAGTCAAACAACGGGTACCAGGGGTAAGCAGGGAGAGGAGCAGGAGGAAAAGGTGATTGAGAGGGGGATCGGTGGGTTATGGGAAGGGGGAAAAGGGAACGGGAGGGGGCCATGGGGAGATAGAAACAGATAAGGGCAGAATGAGGATCGCACTATGGCTACAATGGGCCACAACCGGGGGCCCGGAACAAAAGAGCACTGTAAGCGACCACCTAGAATAGTCGCTGAATGAAGGGTGACCCTGCAGTGATGGGGCATATCCACGTGGTGGACGCAAAGTTGGTGGCCATATTGGATGCCCCCTGGACAAAGGGAAACCCCAAAGCGCAGGGGCCCGAGCACATGGGGAGAACAGTGACTGTGGCCATCTTGAATGGCCCCCTAACAAAGGGAAACCCCAGAGTGAAGGGTCACATCCACCAGGTAAGTATGGTGTGGTAGTATGACTAGGGGTATTACGATACCTGGGAGTGTGAGCTGCCATTGGTGCAGAGGGCTTGCTGCCCATTGGCCCAAGTATCGTGTTCTCTGTATTCTCATTGGTCGAGAGGAAGGTAGCTCCGCTTATGAGGCGGCGTATAAGAACCCTTGTTCCCCAGCAGCCAGGTCATTTCTGTACTCCTGCTGCTGGGCACACTTCTTGCTGATTAAAGCCTTTCGATTCGGACTACACCTACGTTTCGTGTCCATTGATTGTGCATCAATTTAATCAGCAAGATTTTTAAAGGATGGAGCTCCGCATCAAGCCGGAGTGACTTCGACTCAGCCCTCACGCGGCGAATGCAACAGCCACATTTAAGCACTGGCTGGCTTGCTTCAACAGTTACCTTAGCATGGCGGAAAACGTCCCGACGAAGGAGCAGAAACTGCACATCCTCCACTCGTGCGTCGGCACCGCCATATACACGCTCATAGAGGACACGACAGACTACGACGCGGCTATGGACCTGCTCAAAGGACATTTCATACGGCCGGTAAACCAAGTCTACGCTCGGCACTTACTAGCCACAAGGCAGCAGATACCTGGTGAGTCACTGGATGATTTTTACTGTGCCCACCTTGTGCTGGGGAGGAACTGCGGCTGCCCACAGGTGTCTGCTGCTGAGCATACTGAACTCCTTTTTTAAAAAATATAATTTTAATTGAGATTTTCAAAAACATATCAAAAACAGAAAATAACAACAAGAAAACAATATTAACAACAACAAAAAGAAAAACACACTAACCCCCAAAACCAACCCCCCCCCCCCCCCCCACCCCCCCACCCCCCAGTAACTACAACAAGAAATAGATAAACACCCGGCATATTCAATAAACACATATACACATTTCTCCCTTCCCCCGAAACAAACCCCCCCCCTCTCCCCTCTCCCTCCCCCCCCCCGGGTTGCTGCTGCTGCCAGCCTATTTTCCTACCGTTCTGCCAGGAAGTCCAGGAAAGGCTGCCACCGCCTAAAGAACCCCTGTACTGATCCCCTCAGGGCAAATTTCACCTTCTCCAATTTGATGAACCCCGCCATATCATTGATCCAGGTCTCCACGCTTGGGGGCCTCGCATCCTTCCATTGAAGCAAGATCCTCCACCGGGCTACTAGGGGCGTAAAGGCCAGAACACCAGCCTCTTTCGCCTCCTGCACTCCCGGCTCCACTGCAACCCCAAAAATTGCGAGACCCCAGCCTGGCTTGACCCTGGATCCTACCCCCTCAACACCGTCCTTGCTACCCCCTTCCAAAACTCCCCCAGCGCTAGGCATGCCCAGAACATATGGGCGTGGTTCGCTGGGCTCCCCGAGCACCTAGCACACCTGTCTTCGCCCCCGAAAAACCTACTCATCCTCGTCCCAGTTATGTGGGCCCTGTGCAGCACCTTGAACAGTATGAGGCTGAGCCTCCCACAGGAAGAGGAGGAATTCACTCTTTCCAGGGCATCCCCCCACGTCCCCTCCTCAATCTCCTCACCCAGCTTCTCCTCCCATTTACCCTTCAGCTCCTCCACCGAGGCCTCATCCACCTCCTGCATGACGTGGTACATGTCCAAAATCCTACCCCCTCCAACCCACATTCCCGAGAGCATCCTGTTCCGTACCCCACGTGGGGGCAGCAGAGGGAACCCCTCCACCTGCCGCCTGGCAAACGCCCTAACCTGCATGTACCTAAACATGTTCCCCGGGGGGAGCCCAAACTTCCCCTCTAACTCACCCAGGCTCGCAAACCTCCCATCCACAAACAGGTCCCTCAACCTCTTAATACCTACCCTGTGCCAGCCCAGAAACCCGCCATCGATGCTCCCTGGAACAAACCGGTGGTTCCCCCGTATCGGGGACTCCATCGAGCACCCCACCTCCCCCCTATGCCGTCTCCATTGCCCCCAAATTTTGAGGGTAGCCGCCACAACCGGGCTCGTGTATACCTCGTTGGAGGGAGCGGCAACGGCGCCATTACCAGCGCCTCCAGGCTTGTGTCCACGCAGGACGCCATCTCCATCCTCTTCCATGCTGCCCCTGCCCCGTCCATTACCCATTTACGCTCCATCGCTGCGTTGGCAGCCCAATAGTACCCACAGAGGTTGGGCAACGCCAGCCCCCCCCCCCCCCCCATCCCTGCCCCGCTCCAAAAACACCCTTCTCACCCCCGGAGTCCCATGCGCCCATACAAATCCCGTAATACTCCTATTGACCCTCCTAAAAAAGGCCTTCGGGATAAGGATGGGGAGGCACTGGAACAGGAACAAAAACCTCGGGAGCACCGCCATCTTGACGGACTGCACCCTGCCCGCCAACGACAGCGGCAACATGTCCCATCTTTTGAACTCCTCCTCCATTTGCTCCACCAGCCTAGTGAGGTTAAGCTTGTGAAGGGCCCCCCCAGCTCCTTGCCACCTGGACTCACAGGTACCGAAAGCTCCTCCCCGCCCTTTTCAGCGGGAGCCTACCAATCCCCTCCTCTTGATCCCCCGGGTGCACGATGAACAGCTCTCTCTTACCCAGGTTGAGCTTGTACCCAGAAAAGCCCCCAAATTCCCTAAGGCTCAGCATCACCTCCAGCATTCCCCCCACTGGGTCCGCCACATAAAGCAACAAGTCATCTGCATATAATGACACTCGGTGCTCCTCCCCACCCCGCACCAGACCCCTCCAATTCCCCGACTCCCTCAACGCCATGGCCAGGGTCTCAATTGCCAACGCAAAGAGCAACAGGGACAGGGGACACCCCTGCCTCGTCCCCCGGTACAACCGAAAGTAGTCCGATCTCCTCCTATTCGTGGCTACGCTCGCCATCGGGGCCTCATATAGCAGCCTCACCCAACTAACAAACCCCTCCCCGAACCCAAACCTTTCCAGCACCTCCCACAAGTACCCCCACTCAACCCTATCAAAGGCCTTCTCCGCGTCTAATGCTACCACTAGCTCCGCTTCCTCTTCTACCGCCGGCATCATTATAACATTCAGAAGCCTACAATATATTGGTGTTCAGCTGCTTTCCCTTCACAAACCCTGTCTGGTCCTCATGAATGACCCCCGGCACACAGTCCTCTATCCTTGTGGCCAAGATCTTCGCCAACAGCTTGGCATCCACATTTAACAGCGAGATCGGCTTATATGATCCACACTGTAGGGGGTCCTTGTCCCATTTAAGGATCAAGGAAATCAGCGCCCGTGACATAGTTGGGGGCAAAGCCCCCTCCTCCCTTGCCTCGTTAAAGGTCCTAACCAACAGGGGGCCCAACAGGTCTGCATACATTTTGTAAAATTCGACCGGAAACCCATCCGGCTCCGGCGCCTTCCCCGACTGCATGCTGCCTATCCCTTTGACCAGCTCCTAGAGCTCAATCGGTGCCCCCAGCCCCTCCTCCACCGTTGGAAATTTCAGCCTATCCAAAAAGCGCCCCATTCCCCCCCCCCCTCCCCCGGGGGCTCGGACCGGTACAATTCCCCACAAAAGTCCCTGAAGACCCCATTAATGTCCACCCCCCTTTGTACCACATTGCCTCCCCTATCCGTCACTCCACCAATCTCCCTGGCCGCGTCTCGCTTACGTAGCTGATGCGCCAGCATCCTACTCGCCTTCTCCCCATATTCGTACACCGCTCCCTGTGCCTTCCTCCACTGAGCTTCCACCTTTCCGGTGGTCAGCAAGTCGAACTTGGCCTGAAGGTTACGTCGCTCCCCTTACAGTCCCCCCTCCGGAGCCTCCGCGTATCTCCTGTCCACCCTCACCATCTCCCCCACCAACCTCTCCCTCTCTCTTTGCTCTCCCCTCTCCCAATCTCCCCTATGGGCTCGGATGGAAATCAACTCCCCTCTAATCACTGCCTTCAATGCCTCCCAAACCATCCCCACCCGGACCTCCCCATTATCATTGGCCTCTAAGTACCTCTTGATACACCCCCGAACCCACCCGCCCACCTTCTCATCTGCCAGCTGTCCCACCTCCAGGCGCCAGAGCGGGCGCTGGTCCCTCTCCTCCCCCAGCTCAAGGTCTACCCAGTGTGGGGCATGGACCGAAATGACTATGGCCGAATACTCGGCATCCTTCACCCTCGAGATCAGCCCCCTGCTCAGGACAAAAAAATCGATCCGGGAATAGGCTTTATGCACGTGGGAAAAAATGAATACTCCCTAGCCGTCGCGAACCTCCAAGGATCCACCCCTCCCATCTGGTCCATAAACCCCCTCAACACCTTAGCCGCCGCGGGCCTCCTGCCTGTCCTGGACATGGATCGATCCAATGGGGGATCCAGCACTGTGTTAAAGTCCGCCCCCCCAGTATCAGGCCCCCCGTTTCTAGATCCGGAATGCGGCCCAGCATGCGCCGCATAAAACCCGCATCATCCCAATTTGGGGCATAGACATTCACCAGCACCACCCACTCCCCTTGCAACTTGCCGCTCACCATCACATACCTCCCTCCACTGTCAGCCACCACCTTTGACGCCTCAAACAACACCAGAATCGCCACCCACCGATTTTTTGCATCCAGCCCCGAATGAAACACTTGGCCAACCCAGCCCTTCTTCAGTCTAACCTGGTCCGCCACCTTCAGGTGCGTCTCCTGGAGCATAGCCACGTCCGCCTTCAGCCCCTTCAGGTGCGTAAACACCCGGGCCCATTTGATCGGCCCATTCAGCCCCCTCACATTCCGAGTTATCAGCCGGATCAGAGGGCTCCCTGCCCCCCTCCCCTGCCGACTAGCCATAACCCGTCCCCTGCCTGCCCCAGGCCACCGCCCCCTGCTCGGCCCGTTCCCCACGGCGGCAAACCCCCACCCCGGCCCCCCCTGCATACTCCTGCTCCTTCCTGGCCATTTCACCAGCAACCCGGTACCCCCCCCCCCCATCCCCCCGCCAGGCTAGGACCCCTCCCAGCCGCGTTACTCCCTCCGTAGCACTCCCGTGAGCTAGCTAACTTCTGCTGTCCCCGGCGACTCGCGCCACACCTCCGACCCCCCCAAAGTGGGGCTACTCCTCCTCCCCCAGACCCATCAGCAGACTCTCCTCCTCCCGCTCTTGCGCGGGAAAAAAGCCCGCGCTTCTCTGCTCCGACCCCGCTCCCATCCACCCTCAGCGCAGGAAACAGAAGAAAAGCCCGCGCTTTCCCTCTGCCCGACCCCACAGTCAGTGGCGGACTGGCCAGGGTGTCAGCTTGCCCGATGGCAAGTGGGCCCCTGATGAAGTGGGCCCCCTATATCAAATAAAAATGCAATAAAGAAACAAACACAGACAACTGTTTTAGTAATAAAAAGGAATAAGAAAAATAAGAGAACAGGACACAAATAAGCAGTGCATGAAAAGGAATGAAGCAGGGGAGGTAGTGGAAGGATGTAGAAGAGGGGGGCCCGGGTCGGGCATAATTAAGGAAATTCCATGTTTTCAGCAAGAGTGTGTGAATTTAAAGATTCGTGATTTGAGATGGTCGGCAACTTCAAAGGATATCAAGCAGTAGTCTTGGTTCAGCCAGTACATCGGTCCGGGGCCCGGAGAGCCAAGAAGGGGCCCGTGAATCTCTGAAGGGCCCTTAAAAATTATAATTAATTAGATAAATAAATCTCCAACTTCTTTCCTGAGATTTGTATTCTTGAAAGGATATCAAGCAGTACATAGGGTCGTGAGGTCACCGAAAAGGAGAAGCGGTACCTTTGACCGTGAATCATGAGGTCAAAGATATTGAAGTGATAAGCCATGATCGGTAAACTCAAAGGGTTGCGACTTGTAACGCTACACTGGTATCAAACTGGACATGTTAACTTTGGTCGTGGGACTATTCTTAATGTCTTACTATAGTCGGACCAAACTTCTAAGTTTCAACAGTTGTCTCAGTTGCTTGCTGGTGTGAACACTGGACAGTGGATTGTCTCCTCTTCTGAAGCTGCATAGGCCACAGTAGTATTGACTAATGAATATAGCCTATTGAAGTGTAAGTAAGTTATTTTATTTTTTTTATCAAGTAGGGGTTTATCTGGCGTTCCTTCAAGTTATTCTTGCAATCATCAATATTCATTTTTCCCAATGTGGTCTATTTTTAATTAAGTTTTTATTTCGGGAATATTACCCCTACCAGCATGGAAAAGAAAAAGCATAAATCTGGGTCACTAAAACGCAAAGAACAAAAAGAAGCAGAAAGGAAGGAATCAGCCAAGTGATGCAGGCCTATTACAGAATTTATAATACCACAAGCACAATCCACATCAATATCCAGTTCTGCAACAAATAATCAAGAAGCAAGAAACAATGCTCATGGTGATGATGCAATAACATGCGAGTTACAAGAACAGAGAAGAGCTACTTTGAATGTAGAGACAAATACAAGTGCATCCATTACTAATCAACCCAGGCCCAATATTTATTCTGGCTTCCTTGTTCCGGTATCTGTACTGCCTGTAGTTGCAACATCTGAACACATAGCTTCAACTAGTGACAGGGAATCAGATATTCCTTCAAGCATAAATGACTTGGTTTCTGAAGCACATCCTGTAAATAAACCTACGCAAGAAAATTAAAGATCAATTACTGGAATCTTCCAATATCCATCATGAGCAAAGCTAAAACAGTTTTTTGCTGAACATCCACTTCAGCCACTTGATGATCTGCCATTTGATGCTCGTTTGTATGAGAGGAAAATGATGAATGACTCAGTCCCAAGAAAATGGCTAACATATAACAAAGAAAATAGATGCTTATATTGTTCATACTGCTTAGCCTTTGAGTTTCCCAACACTTGTAATCCATCACCCTTTGTACGTGGCCTTAGTGACTACAGGCGTATTAGCCAGAGCTTGACTTTACATGAATAGACAACAACACATGTCAGAAATGTTCAGCAATATATCAGTGTGGTTAATGATGGCACCTTAGATAAATTTTTTGCAGCATCACTAATTAAAAGGAAAGAAGAAGTATTGAAGCAGAGAAGTATTGTCATGAGGATTATAGACATCATAAAGATGTTAGGCAAGCAAGCACTTCCTTTTCGAGGTCACAGAAATGAATTGGCCTACACTCTAGATAATGAGGTTTTGAATCATGGCAATTTTTTAGCTACAGTGCAGTTGATGGCAAAATATGACCCCATTATGGCAGCTCACGTTTCTGCAGTGCAAAACATGTCTAACCAAAGAATCAAACGATTAGAGCAACAAGGAAAGGCTCAAAGTAAAGGCCGTGGTGGACTTGTTACATACCTGAGTAAAACAACTATAAACATGTTAATCAAAATTATGAAGAATATGATACAAGAAAGAATTAGTCATGACGTTTCTCAAGCAAAATATTATTCTATTCAGGTTGATTCAACACAAGATAATCCATCCATCGATCAGTTTAGCATTATTATTCGGTATGTGCTTAAAGGTATTATCTGTGAGCGACTACTTTCAGTTGTGCCAAGTAATGATGGTACAGGACAGGGACTTTTTGATCTATTGATTGAAACATTACAGCATCTTAAAATGACCCCCAAAAATGTTTATCTGATAGCACAGATGGCGCTGCAAGCTACCATGGCCAGTATAATGGTTTACAACATAAAATTGCTGATGTGGCTGATCAACATGTTCATATATGGTGCTATGCCCATGTCTTGAATTTGGTGATAACTGAAACAACAAAATGTTGTGTGCCTGCAGTTTCTTTTTTCAATTTGCTCCAGAATATAGCAACTTTTGTGAAAGCATCAGACAAGAGAATGGCTGTATGGATAGAAGTTGTTGGAAAACATCTAGGACAAGAAAAAATTAAACGATTAAAGCTAATTGGTGAGACCAGATGGTCAGGAAAATCCAATACAGCAACAACTATATTTGGACGTTTTGATGATGCCGCTGCCAGTACTTTCGTAAATCTATTGACATGCTTATCAATGATACAAGATTCAGAAGAGTTTGATGCAAAAACAAAACACGAAGCAAATGTTTTATGTCAAAGTCTTCTAAAGTTTGAAACCATATTGACAGCATTTACTTACTTGTATATATTTGAAACTACAATCCCGTTATCAAGTTATCTACAGACAAGTGGTTTAGATATGTTTACTGCATGGAGTTTGGTAGATTCAGCTACAACAAAGTTGAAGGAACAGACAAGAACATTTGATAACGTTCACAGCAAGGCTTTGGAATTTGTAAATAAATGTAATGACAGGATTTCACAGATGAATATGGATGAAAATCAAACATTGGAAATTGATGCGTTGGAAACAGCATTGTCAGTTAAGAGGCAGAGGAAGAAGAAAAGAATGGCAGATGAGCTTATTGATGATGAAAGAAATTCCTCAGATTCTCTAGCTGATTTTCGAGTAAATGTGTTTAACCTAATAATGGATCGCATTGTCCAGTCACTAGAATCACGCTTTGTACAACACAAACAGTTGTATAAAGATTTGTCCTGCTTGGACCCAGCAAAGTTTAAAACTATTGCAGAGAAGGGCCTTGAAGATGAAGCATTGGAAGGTATTATTAAGCTGTTTCCACAAATCAGCAAAGATCAAGTAATATTGGAATTGTTTTCTTTTGCTTCAAACTTTGATGTATTAAAGCTATTGCTTAATGATGGCGAGAATATGGATTCCAGTTGCAACAATTGTAAAATTTGCAGCACTTGCCCATCGTGTGTACTAAAAATTCTGGCATCCAACAGACTTCATGACAAGGCATATGATAACCTTTATGAACTTTATAAAGTCATCTGCACACTATCAGTTACTCAAGTCCAATGTGAGAGGACATTTTCAAAGCTAAATATCATAAAGACAAGGTTAAGAAATTCGCTGTCTGAGGAGAATTTGGAATCATACATGTTGCTATTCATTGAAAAGGAATTGTTAGATGAATTGGATGCAGAAGCAATTATTGGCAGATTCGCACAATCATCTAGCGAACACAAACGATTGCTCTTAATATAGTGGACTGCATGCAATGCTCTATTGTGCTTTTGAACTATCTGTTAATGTGTAAATTGTGCAGTAAACCATTTACAAATATCAACCAATTACTTAAAATTAAAAAAAAAAATTCAATTATAACATTCTGTATTTACATTTGGTATCTACTGCCAGTAATATGTACAGTACATGTACACTGTAATTACTAAGAAATACACATTTTTTCCACAAAAATTTTAATTGTACCCTTTTTTCCATATGTATTTTTTGAAAATTTTATTTATTCATTATGAAAATTAAATGATAGCATTGTAGTTGTGGGTGGGCCCCCTTTGTCTCCTGGCAACCAATATTTTTAGACCCAGTACGCCACTGAACACAGTTATTTACAAACCCCCGACCCTCAGTTAGAGTCCAACTTCTCGGCCTGCACAAAGGCCCACGCCTCCTCCGGGGACTCAAAATAAAAGTGCCAGTCCTTGAATGTGACCCACAGACGCGCCGGCTGTAACATGCCAAACTTCACACTCTTTCTATGGAGCACCGCCTTCGTCTGGTTGTACCCGGCCCTCCGCTTAGCCACCTCCGCACTCCAGTCCTGGTAGATCTGCACTACCGTGTTCTCCCACTTGCTGCTCCGCTCCTTCTTGGCCCACCTAAGCACGCACTCTCGGTCAGCGAACCGGTGGAACCGCACCAGCACAGCCCATGGCGGCTCATTCAGCTTGGGCCTCCTGGCCAGCATTCTGTGGGCCCCTCCAGCTCCAGGGGCCGCTGGAAGGACCCAGCTCCCATCAGCGAGTTCAACAAAACGACCACATAGGCCCCCAGGTCTGACCCCTCCAGCCGCTCCGTGAGGCCCAGGATCCGCAAATCTTTCCGCCTCGACTGGTTCTCCATCTCCTCGAACCGCTCCTGCCACTTCTTAAGGAGCGCCTCATGCATCTTCACCTTTACCGCGAGGGCCGCGGCCTCATCCTCTCATTCGGAGGCTTGTTGTCGGAGCTCCCGGATCTCCACCCCCTGGGCTGCCTGCGTCGCCAGCAGCTTGTCGGCATTCGCCTTCAGCGAGTCTAGCAGTTCCACTTTTAGCTCCTGAAAACATCGCTGGAGAGTCTCCTGCTGCACCTGCGGCCACTGCCTCCATTCCTCGAGGCCTCCGCCGGCCGCCATCTTGATTCTCTTCCCCCGCTTTTTCTTAGGCGCTGCCACCGCTATTTTGCTGGCCCCACTCCTGGTCAAGACCATAGACCACTGGGGATCCGATGCAGACACCTTCCCACGTCGGGAACCGTTGAGCAAGTACCGCTGGGGGCCCTTAAAAGAGCCCAAAAGTCCGTTCCTGGCGGGAGCTGCCGAACGTGCAGCTTAGCTCCGCATAGCCGCAACCGGATGTACCCGAGCATACTGAACTCCTAATCCGAGCCGCCTTCGTTGCAGGTATGCAGTCCTCGCAGATCCGCCAAAGACTGTTGGAAAGAAAAGCCTTAAGCCTCACGGAGGCATGGGCCCTCGCCACCTCCCTAGATGTCGCGAACCGAAATGCACGCTTGTACACCCCCAACCCCGCGGCGGCCCCCTGGGCAGGGTGGAACTCGGCCTCTCTCTCCCCCACGGACTTGGACTTCCCCCCAGGCCTGCGCCGCAGGGCACCCCGAAAAACCCGCGGGGCCCCGTTGCTGTTTTTGCGGCCAGGCGAAGCACCCCCGACAACATTGCCCAGCCCGTTCCTCAACCTGCAAGGGCTGCAGGAAGAAAGGCCACTTTGTGGCCGTCTGCCAGGCAAAGGCGGTCGCTGCAGTCCCAGGCAGCGACCGCAGGACTCCCCCTTCTCTCTCTTCAGGGGCCCCGTGCAGCCCGCGGACCTCGCTGCCCCATCCCCCAACGCCACGTGCAATCTCCGGGCGCCGCCATTTTACACCCCCGATGCCACGTGCGACCCCCGGGCGCCGCCATTTTGGACCTCCGACACCATGTGCGGGGAACCGGCGCCGCCATTTTGTCCATCCCCCACCATGTGCGACCGACGGCCGCCGCCATCTTGGGTCGGCTCTGAGGACCCCGCGGGTGACTACTCCCTGCCTGATGAAGACTCCGACTATCTGCCACGACTCGCTTCAGTCACGCTGGATCAGTCTCGACCCCGTACCCCGCTACAGCGACATCGAAGATTTTACTCAACTGCCACGGGACGAACTGCCTGCTGGACTCCGGGAGCACGGAGAGTTTTGTCCATCCCACCACGGTAAAACGCTGCGCTCTCCCTGTCTATCCGGTTAAGCCAAAAAAATCGCCCTGGCCTCTGGCTCTCACTCAGTACAGATCATGGGGTGCTGCATAGCGGAACTCATAGTCCAGGGGAGGGAGTTTAAAAACTACAGGCTATACGTCCTCACTGTCGGCCGCCTCGCGATCCTCAAGGTCGATCCCCCGTCCTTGTTTGCAAACATCACCCCGGATTGCAAACCTGTCGCCACCAGGAGTCGACGGTACAGTGCCCAGGACTGGACTTTCATCAGGTCCGAGGTCCAACAGCTTCTGAAGTAAGGGGTCATCGAGGCTAGCAACAGCCCCTGGCAAGCACAAGTTCTGGTGGTAAAGACCGGGGAGAAGAATAGGATGGTCATAGACTACAGTCAGACCATCAACAGGTTTACGCAGTTGGACGCGTACCCTCTTCCCCGTATATCCAACCTGGTCAACAGGATCGCGCAGTACAAGGTCTTCTCCACGGTGGACCTCAAGTCCTCATAACCACCAGCTCCCCATCCGCGCGAGTGATCGCAGGTACACTGCGTTCGAAGCGGACGGGCGGCTCTACCACTTTTTAAGGGTTCCCTTCGGTGTCACAAATGGGATCTCGGTCTTCCAAAGGGAGATGGACCGAATGGTCGACGAATACGATTTACAGGCAACCTTCCCGTATCTCGATAATGTCACCATCTGCGGCCCCAATCAGCAGGACCACGACACCAATCTCCATAAATTCCTCCAAACCGCAAAACTCCTGAACCTGACCACAAAAAAGACAAATGCGTGTTTAGCACCGACCGTCTAGCCATCCTCAGCTACATAGTGCGTAATGGAGTGATAGGCCCCGACCCGGAATGCATGCGCCCCCCGATGGAGCTCCCCCTCCCCCACTCCCCCAAAGCCCTCAAGCGCTGTCTTAGTTTTTTTTCATATTACGCCCAGTGGGTCCCCAATTACGCCGACAAAGCCCGTCCCCTCATCCAATCAGCCACGTTCCCCCTGTCGATGGATGCATTCCCCGATGGAGCTCCCCCTCCCCCACTCCCCCAAAGCCCTCAAGCGCTGTCTTAGTTTTTTTTCATATTACGCCCAGTGGGTCCCCAATTACGCCGACAAAGCCTGTTCCCTCATCCAATCAGCCACGTTCCCCCGTCGATGGAAGCCCGCCAGGCCTTCAGCCACATCAAAGCAGATATTACAACGGCCACGATGCGAGCTATCGATGAGTCCCTCCCCTTCCAGGTCGAGAGCGACGCGTCCGATGTAGCTGTGGCAGCCACCCTCAACCAAGCGGGCAGACCCGTGGCCTTCTTCTCCCATACCCTCTATGCTTCCGAAATCCGCCACTCCTCGGTCGAGAAGGAAGCACAGGCCATAGTGGAAGCTGTGCGACATTGGAGGCACTATCTGGCCGGCAGGAGGTTCACCCTCCTCACAGACCAACGGTCAATGCCCTTAATTTTCGACAACACACAGAGGGGCAAGATAAAGAATGACAAGATCTTGCGGTGGAGGATCGAATTGTCCACCTACAATTACATCTTGTATCGTCCTGGGAAGCTAAACGAGCCTCCCAATGCCCTGTCCCGCGGCACCTGTTCCAACACACCGCCTTCGAACCCTCCACGCGGACCTCTGCCACCCGCTTCTTTCACTTTATAAAGACCCGCAACCTGCCCTACTCCATCGAGGAGGTCAGGACAGTCACTAGGGACTGCCACATCTGCGCGGAGTGCAAGCGCATCTGATAAAGGCTTCCCGCCCCTTTGAACGCCTCAGCATGGACTTCAAAGGTGCCCTCCCCTCTACCAACCGCAACACGTACTTCCTCAATGTGATTGACAAGTACTCCCGCTTCCCGTTCGCCATCCTCTGCCCCACATGACCACACCCACCATCATTAAAGCCCTACACACCATTTTCTCCCTGTCAGGTCCCAAGGGAAGCATGGTGGCACAATGGTTAGCAGTGCCGCATCACGATACCAAGGTCCCAGGCTCGATCCTGGCTCTCGGTCACTGACCGTGTGGAGTTTGCACATTCTCCTCGTGTTTGCGTAGGTATCGCCTCCACAACCCAAAGATGTGCAAGGTAGGTAGATTGGCCACGTTAAATTGACCTTTAATTGGAAAAAATTAATTTGTTACTCTAAATTTATTTTTTAAAAGTATGGTTCATTCCACAGGAGCTGGAGGACAAAAACCCTCCACCAGGATAGTCACCTGGAATGTCAGGGGACTTAACGGCCCAGTTAAAAGATCCAGAGTCTTCACTCAGCTGAGAAACATGAAAGGCGAAATAGTTTTCCTCCAAGAAACAAACCTGAGGGAGCAGGACCGATTGCTGGTAAGGAAAGGCTGGGTGGGACAGACATACTATTCCTGTTACGAGACAAGGGCCAGGGGGTAGCCATACTAATTAATAAGAGGACGATGTTTACGGCGACAAGGACGGTTATGGACCCGGGGGGGACGGTATGTCATGGTCAGCGGTGCCCTAGAGGGGTAGTCCTCGTTAACGTGTCTGCTCTCAACTCGGACGACACGGAATTTATAAAGAAGACCATGGCAGAAATTCCCGACAGAGGCACACACCTACTGATTATGGGGAGGACTTTAACTGTGTACAGGACCACAGAAGGATAGGTCAAATCCCAAAACGGGAAAGACCTCCAACATGGCAAAGGAACTCAGTCTCTTTATGGAGCAGATAGGGGCGGTGGAACCATGGCGATTCACCCACCCATGGGAGAAGGAGTTCTCCTTTTCTCCAGTTCACAATGTATATTTGAGGATCGACTTCTTTGTAGTGGGGAAATCGGTTCTTCCGGGACTGGTCAAGGCAGAATATTCCGTGATTGTAATCTCTGACCATGCTCCACATTACATGGATGTGAGGTTGAAGACATGCAGTGACCACGCCCCACATGAAGGTTGGACACTGCCCTGCTGGCCGACAAGGCCTTTAGCGAGAAAATACCACAGGACATAACTGAATACATAAAAAACAGCCAGAAGGGGGAGGACTCACCCTCCACATCTGGGAAGCGCTAAAGGCCGTGATCAGGGGAGAATTATCGCCTTTTAAGCGCAAAGAGACAGGGAGGAGAGGGTGGCAAGGCAACAACTAGTTGACTCCATACTGGAGGTGGACCAAAAATACTCCAAGGCCCCGACTGTAGAGCTCCTGGCAGAGAGGAAAAAGCTACAGATGGACTTTGACCTGCTCTCCACGAGGAGAGCGATGCACCAACTCCGCCAGGCACGGGGGACCCTATATGAATACGGAAACAAAGCCAGCCGCCTGCTGGCGCACCGGCTGAGAAAGCAGGCAGCCACAAGGGAAAATCGCACAAATTAGAGACAGCAGAGGCACATTAGAAACAGACCCAGACAAAGTCAACAAAGTCTTCAAGGCCTTCTACCAGGGATTGTACACCTCGGAGCCCACAGCAGGGGACTTGGTGATGAAGCAGTTCCTCGATGGACTGGACATGCCAGTCTGGGAGAAGACAGGAAACAGGGCCTGGAAGCACCGCTAGAACTGGGAGAGATCATGGAGAGTATTGGCTCCACGCAGGCGGGAAGGCACCGGGACTGGACAGTTTCCCGGCGGACGTCTACAAAACATTTGCGACAGCACTGGCTCCGCACCTGCGGGAGATGTTCAAAGATTCTTATAAAAGTCTATAAAATAATGAGGAGCATAGATAAGGTAGATAGTTAACACCTTTTCCCAAAGGTACAAGAGTCTAGAACTAGAGGGCATAGGTTTAAGGTGAGCGGGGAGAGATTCGAAAGAGACCAGAGGGGAAATATTTTCACACAGAGGGTGGTGAGCATCTGGAACAAGCTGCCAGAACAAAGATCAGCCATGATCTCACTGAATGGCGGAGCAGGCTCAAGGGGCCAGATGGCCTATTCCTGCTCCTAGTTCTTATGACTGGACAGGGGTCCACAAATGGAATCTGACTAGTTTGACAGAGGAAGGTAACAAGGACCTGAAGAGATGGAGCACACTCCCACTCTCCGTCGTGGGTGGTTGGTGGGAGTGGGCCGGTTGCATCGCAAACGGTTTGGTGCCCAACGCGGTGCTCGCTTTAGGCCTCTTCCATTATTTACTGGTCTTGTTGCGCTCTCTCTCGAGCGCATTGAGGCCATTGAATTCAGCCCCATAGCTTTGATTGTGCCACCATTACGGAGATGAGGGCTTAAATTTCACAATCCCCTGAGAGAGAGCTAAGGGACCGGAGTGGAGTGTCAAAATCAGATGGAATGGCAAGATTGCCATGCTTCATTAACTTCCCACCTCTGCTGGAATGGGGTAGGTTGTCCGCCCTTAGGTCAATTGAGCCTTTAGTGGCTAAACATTGACCACTTGAGGGCCTCTTCCTGTCACCATTAGTACTTTACTTGGGCTTCAAAAGGCATTATGGAGAACATGGGTTCCAATGAGTGAAGGAACTTGAAGAAATTAATATTAGTAAAGCAAAAACATAGGAAAAATTAATGAGACTAAAAACCAAGCAATACCCTGGGCCTAATGGTGGGGTTTTAAAAGTGTTGCATTGATAGCGGATGGATAATTTTTATCTTTCAGAATTCCTTAATTTGTAGAATGGTCCCATGGACTGGAAGATAGCAAATGTAGCCCGCTGTTCAAAAAAAAGAGGGAGAGACAATAACAGAGCAAAAGTCCAATTAGCCTGACATCAATGGAAGCAAAAATTCTAGAATTGTTATGGACAAGGTATAAGGACACTTGAAAACCACAGTATGATTTGGCAGATTCAGCTTGGCTTTATCATAGGGAAATCATGTTGGATATATTTGTGTTTTTTTATAGTGTAAGCAGCAGGGGAGATAAAGGAAACCAATGAATACAAGAATCTGGATTTTCAAAGGGCATTGAGAAGGTGTGACACTCGGAGCGCAATTTAATGGAAAGGTTTCTAAGTGTCGTAGCAAGCAGGAACTGCCATGAGCTTCTCAACGCTCGACCCGGTGATGCCATCAAACGTTAATTAGTCCACTTAATGAGGCCCCACATGCTTCACGCTGCAAATGACTGTCCTGCCGGCTGATTCGCCGGCACCGCGCTTGTCAGTCCCCCGCTAACAAGGGAGAGCAGCACTTAAACGGATCCTGCTCAGTCTACCCCACACTGCTTGCAGCCATGCCACTGAGGATACCAGCCCCACGATTTGGGGATGCTGACCTAGCCAAATTGTTGGACGCGGTTGAGATCAGACGGGATGCCCTGTTCCCCCCAGGGTTTCAGAGGGTCAACCACAGGGCAGCTAGTGCCAGCTGGGAGGAAGGGGCAGCGGCCGTCAGCTCAGGGTGCGTCACCAGGAGGACTGGCACCCAAAGATCTTGAGACCTACTGAACAAACCCTTGTAACATGGGCGGCACAGTGGTTAGCACTACTGCCTCGCAGTTCTGTGCTCAATTCCAACCTTGGGTGACTGTATGGAGTTTGCACATTCTCCCAGTGTCTGTATGGATTTCCTCCAGGTGATCCGGTTTCATCCCACAGTGTAAAGACGTGCAGGTTAGGTGGATTGATCATGTTAAATTTCTCCTTGGTGTCCAAAAGGTTAGGTGGGGCACAGGCATAGGGTGGGGGCGTGGGCCTAGGTAGGATGCTATTTCTGAGGGTCGGTGTAGACTCAATGGGCCAAATGGCCTCCTTCTGGACTGTAGGGATTCTGTGAGACTATAACATGGTGGCAAGTCATGAGAACATAGCAGCAGGAATAGGCTATTCAGCCCATCAAGCCTGCTCTGTTATTCAACACGATCATGGAAGATTATCCACTTCAATGCCTTTTCCACACACCATCCCCATATCATTGGTACTGAGAAATATATCAATCTCTTCTTTAAAATTACTCAATGACTGGGCTTCCACATCCCTCTCAGGTCAAGAATTCCAAAGATTCATAACCCTCTGGGTATAAGCAAATTCTCCTCATTTTGGTCCTAAGTGGCTTCACCCTTATTTTGAAATTGTGTTTCCTGGTTCTAGAATGCTCAACCAGGGGAAACATTTTACCTGTGTCTACCCTGTATATTCTTTTAAGTATTTTGTAAGTTTCAATGAGATCATCTCTCATTGTTCAAAACTCTTAGAGAACTCCAGTTTCCCCAATCTCTCTTCATAGGACAGTCCCGCCATCCCAGAACAAGCCTTGTGAACCTTTGTTACACTTCCTCTATGCCAATAGTGTACTTCCTAAGGTAAGGGGACTAAAACTGCACTCAGTACTCCAGGTGTGGTTGAACTAAGGTTCTATACAAATGAATCAAGGCTTTGCTACTTCTGTACTCAAATCATTTTACGAGAAAGGTTAACATACCATTAGCTTGCTGCGCCTGCACATTAGCTTTCAGTGACTTATTGACAAGGACACCTAAAACTTTTTGTATATCTACACTTCTAATCTCTCACCATAAGGTAAGGGGACCAAAACTGCACTCAGTACTCTCCCCACTTAAGAAATACTTTTCCCATCTGCTCCTCCTACCAAAGTGAATAACCTCACATTTTTCCCGACTATATTTAATCTGCCATATTCTTGCCCACTCTCCAAGTCCGTCCCCACGAAGCTGCTTTGCATCTTCCTCACAACACACATTCCCACCTAACTTTGTGTCATCTGTTAACTTAGAAATATTAAATTTGTTGCCCGCACCCAAATCGTGGATAAATATTGTGAACAGCTGGGGCCCATGCAGTCACAGCCTGCTCACGCGAGGAAGACCCATTTATTCCTACTCTCCTTTTTCTGCCTGTTAACCAATCCTTAATTCATGCCAGTATATTATCTTCTATCCCCTGTGTTTTAATTTTGTTAACTAACTTGTGTTGGAGATAATATCGAAAGCCTTCTGAAAACCCAAGTACACTACGTCCACATACTCCCCCTTTAACTGTTGTAACATCCTCAAAAAACGAACAAATTCGTCAAACATGATTTCCCATTCATAAATCCATGTTGACTATGCCCAATCTGTATATTGTTATCTAAATGTCCATTTATCACATTCTCTCCAACAGACTCCAGCACTTTAGGGGGAGGCGGTGGTATTGTGTTATTGTTACTGGACTAGTAATCCAGAGACGAAGGGTAATGCTCAGGGGAGCCGGGTTTGGCCTACATGTGACTTCAAATCCACAGCAACGTGGTTTACTTTTAGTTACTTGTGAAACCCAGCAAGCCACTCAGTTCAATGGCAAATTAGGGATGGGCAACAAATGTGGCCTTGCAAACAACAGACATCCCATGAAAGAATAAAGAAGAAAACAAAATTCACTACTAACTTGCCTACTTAAGCTTGTAGCTTCCTATTTTCTCTCTCCCTCCCTTCTTAAATAGTGAGGTGACATTTGCTAGCTTCCAATCTGCAGGAATCGCTCCAGAATCTATAGAATTTTGGAAGATGATCA
Organism: Scyliorhinus canicula; assembly: GCF_902713615.1. Lineage (NCBI taxonomy): Eukaryota > Metazoa > Chordata > Chondrichthyes > Carcharhiniformes > Scyliorhinidae > Scyliorhinus > Scyliorhinus canicula. The sequence goes on along the minus strand of NC_052149.1, from coordinate 82,315,645 downwards.
TCAATATCCACTATCTCCATAGCTATCTCTTTCAACATTCTGGAATGTAGAAAATCAGGTCCCGGGGACTTGTCAATCTTTAGTCCCAATTATTTCTCAAATACAACCTTGTTAATAATACCAATTTCCTTTCAATTCCTCATTCTCCCTAGTCCCATAGATCTCTAATTCTGGGAGATTTCTTGTATCTTCCCCAGTGCAGACTGACACAAAGTAATCATTTAGCTTCTCTGTCATTTCTCTATTCCCCATTATAAATTCTCCTGACTCTGCCTGTATGGACCCAATGAAAGAAGCCAGAACGATTGAAGCTGGTGACGGACATCGGAATCCAAAAAACATGACTGAAGTGCTCTACCACCGAAGACACAGGTGGAGGTCACCGAAAAAGAAGCTCTATTACAAACATGGAGGTTGAAGGTCAGAGGAAATATACACTGTGCAGCTAAAGGGCTTCATCAAAGAAAGTGAAGGCCATTTTGAATCCTCATAAATCAAATGACCTAGCAAAAATTCAGTTCTGAAGCTGAAATAGCCTTTAAAGGTATTCAGGCCATTAATCAGTCAGAGCAGTCCGTTTCATTCATCACCTTGGCCAGCAAGGGTTCAGAGTTGGTGTTGGGCCATGCAGCCATCAACCTCTGTCAAAAGTTTTAAAAACTCAGTCAAAGCCAGGAATCCTCTTTGAATTGCCCTAAAATATTCCAAAAAAAGTTCTGAAGGAGCCCAAAGCTTTGATTTACAAATTTGCTGCAAGAAATCGATCCCGACAAATGCGGGAAGAAGCATTGAAAAAACTGTTACTGCAGCAATATGTTAAAAAGTGAAATAGCATTTAAAGGTGTACTCCCCTGATCTGAAAAGCAACCATGGATAATAAATCAACACCAGATGAAATTGGACTGATATAAAGGGCCAGGTCAAGTGAAGAATTGGGGCTTTGGTGAAAAAGATTTTCAAGATACATAGCTTCAGGATGAGATAAGACAGAGGCTATACAAGTGCTCAGTAGGTTAGATATTCGATTACATAACTGCTAGGCAAGGAATAAATTAATCTTCAGATCAGTTCGAAGATGTTTTGAAATCCTTTGATATCTACTTTAAGAAGTAACAAACCTTTAGAGCAAGCAAAGTTCATCCAGCAAATCCAGCAGCCTGGAGATCCCGTTGACTTTTTCATAACGGAATTATAGATTGGCTGAATACTGTGACTATGGTGATCTTAAGTCAGAGTTCATAGGAGATCAAATAGTAATCAGAGCAGCTGATGATGCCCTTTCAATCATACCACAGGCAAAAGAAGATCTGGGGTGGGATTCTCCGAGCCTCTGCGCTGAAATCGAGCTCAGCACGGGGGCGCAGAATGGGGCATCAGACCCGCGAACGGATCCGATGCCTTCCCGTGATTTTCCAGGAATCACCGCCAGTTGCGCGCGCGGTCAACACATCGCTGGTCGGGGGCCATTGAAAGAGGCCTCCACGGCGAGTCTCCGCCGACAACTTGCCGAGTTCCCGCCGGCGTGGTTCACTGATGGTTCCATCCGTCGGGAGCTCGGAGTGGCGGCTGCAGACCCAGTCCGCGGCCACCCTGATGGGGGCAGAGTGATCTGTCACCGGGGGGGGGGGGGGGGGGGCTCCAGAGCAGCCAAGCTCACCATTGGACCACCAATCTGCGGGTGCGTGCAATCGGGGGGTGGGTTCTATAGTGTCGGGGCCAGCCCGATGTGTGGGTCCACTATGTTCGGGTAGCACGGTAGCATAGTGGTTAGCACAATTGCTTCACACCTCCAAGGTCCCAGGTTCGATTCCAGGCTTGGATCACTGTCTGCGCGGGTGCGTGGGTTTCCTCCAGGTGCTCTGGTTTCCTCCCACAGTCCAAAGATGTGCAGGTTAGGTGGATTGGCCATGCTAAATTGCCCTTAGTGTCCAAAGAATTGCCCTTTGTGTGGGGTGGGGGGGTGGGCTTGGGTAGGGTGCTCTTTCCAAGAGCTGGTGCAGACTTGATGGGCCGAATGGCCTCCTTCTGCACTGTAAATTCTATGATTCTATGTTGCACAGGGCCATTGCACACATGTGCAGATCCATGGCTGGAAGTGCAGGGTCCCGTATCGGCAGCCGGAAGAACCCGAGAATTCCCAAACCGATACTGCAAAGAGGAAAAGTTTTTGTTTTTTTTTAAAAAATAATTTTTATTGAGAAATTTTGATTTTATACAACAATAACGCACCTTAGTAAAATACCGAAAATAACAATAATATTAACAATCATATACATTCGCCCCATCCCCATGAACAACCCAGCATTTTAACAACAACGCAAATTAACACACTATAAAGTTACAGAATAAACACTACAATAATGCACCCCCCCCCCCCCCCCCCCCCCCCCCGGGTTGCTGCTGCTATTGACCCAGTTACCTATCTCTGAGCCAGGAAGTCCAGAAAAGGCTGCCACCGTTTATAGAACCCTTGTGTTGATCCTCTCAGGGCAAATTTGACCTTTTCCAATTTTATAAATCCCGCCATGTCACTGATCCAGGTCTCCACGCTTGGGGGCCTCGCATCCTTACACTGTAGCATAATCCTTCGACGGGCTACTAGGGACGCAAAGGCCAGGACCCCGGCCTCTTTCGCCTCCTGCACTCCCGGCTCCACTCCAACCCCAAAAATCGCGAGTCCCCACCCTGGCTTGACCCTGGATCCAACCACCCTCGACACCGTCCCCGCCACCCCCTTCCAGGATTCTTCCAGTGCTGGGCATGCCCAGAACATATGGGCGTGGTTCGCAGGACTCCCCGAACATCTGGTGCACCTGTCCTCACCCCCAAAGAACCTACTCATCCTAGTCCCGGACATGTGGGCCCGGTGCAGCACCTTAAATTGGATGAGACTAAGCCTCGCACATGAGGAGGAAGAGTTGACTCTCTCCAAGGCCTCCGCCCAAGTCCCGTCCTCTATCTGCTCCCCGAGTTCCTCCTCCCATTTAGCCTTCAGCTCCTCCACTGACGACTCCTCCACCTCCTGCATTACCTTATAGATGTCAGACACCTTCCCCTCTCCTACCCACACCCCCGAAAGCACTCTGTCCATCGTCCCCTGCGAGGGCAGCAAAGGGAATCCCTCTACCTGTCGCCTAGCAAACGCCTTTACCTGCAGGTATCTGAACATGTTCCCCTGGGGAAGGCCAAATTTATCTTCCAGTTCCCCCAGGCCCGCAAACCTCCCGCCAATAAACAGGTCCCTCAATTTGCTGATGCCCGCCCTTTGCCATCCCCTGAATCCCCCATCCGTGTTCCCCGGGATGAACCGATGGTTGCCACCCAGTGGAGCCTCCATCGAGCCCCCTGTTTCCCCCCGATGCCGTCTCCACTGTCCCCAGATTCTTAGGGTCGCCGCCACCACCGGGCTTGTGGTATACCTCTTGGGGGAGAGCGGCAACGGTGCCGTTACCATGGCACCCAGGCTCGTACCTCTACATGACGCCATCTCCATTCTTTTCCACGCCTCCCCTCCCCCCTCCATCACCCATTTACGCACCATTGACACATTGGCTGCCCAATAGTACCCCAGAAGGTTGGGCAGCGCCAGCCCGCCTCTATCCCTTCCTCGCTCCAGGAACACCCTCCTCACTCTCGGAGTCCCATGTGCCCACACAAAGCTCAGAATACTTCCGGTCACTCTCCTAAAGAAGGCCCTGAGGATAAATATGGGCAGGCACTGAAAAAGGAACAAGAACCTCGGAAGCACTGTCATTTTGACGGACTGCACCCTCCCCGCCAACGACAATGGCAGCATGTCCCACCTCCTGAACTCCTCCTCCATCTGATCTACCAGTCTGGTAAAGTTATGCTTGTGGAGAGTCCCCCAGTCCCTGGCCACTTGCACCCCCAGGTACCTAAAGCTCTCCCCTGCCCTCCTAAGCGGGAGCCTACCAATTCCTTCCTCCTGGTCCCCAGGGTGCACCACAAACACCTCGCTCTTGCCTAAGTTTAATTTATAACCTGAGAAGGTCCCAAACTCGGCTAGTAACTCCATCACTCCCGGCATCCCTCCCACCGGGTCCGCCACATACAGTAACAGGTCGTCGGCATACAACGACACCCTATGTTCCTCTCCACCTCGCACCAAGCCTCTCCACCTCTCTGAATCTCTCAATGCCATCGCCAGCGGCTCGATTGCCAGTGCAAACAACAAGGGGGACAAGGGGCAACCCTGCCTGGTCCCTCGGTAAAGCCGGAAGTACTCCGACCTCCTCCTATTCGTGGCCACGCACGCCATCGGGGCCTCATATAGCAGCCTTACCCATCTAATGAACCCTTCACCAAATCCAAACCTCCCCAACACCTCCCATAGGTACCCCCACTCCACTCTATCGAAGGCCTTCTCCGCATCCAGCGCCACCACTATCTCTGCCTCCCCCTCAATCGCCGGCATCATAATGACATTCAGCAATCTCCGCACATTCGTGTTCAGCTGCCTTCCCTTCACAAAACCTGTCTGGTCCTCATGCGCAACCCCTGGCACACAGTCCTCTATCCTGGTGGCCAGGATTTTTGCCAGCACCTTAGCATCCACGTTGAGGAGAGATATGGGCCTGTATGAACCACACTGCTGGGGGTCCTTGTCCTTCTTTAAAATTAACGAGATCAGTGCCCGTGACATCGTCGGGGGCAAAGTCCCCCCCTCCCACGCTTCGTTGAGTGTCCGCACCAGCAAGGGGCCCACTCGGTCCACAAACTTTTTATAAAATTCCACCGGGAACCCATCCGGCCCCGGTGCCTTCCCTGACTGCATCTGCCCGATCCCCTTAACTTGCTCCTCCAGCTCAATCGGCGCACCCAGCCCCTCCACCTTCTCCTCCTGCACCTTCCGGAAAGAAAGCCCGTCGAGGAACCTCTTCATTCCCCCCCTCTCCCCCGTTGGCTCCGACCGGTACAGTTCCCCGTAAAAGTCCTTGAAGACCTCATTCACCTCTACCCCCTTCCGCACCACATTCCCACTCTTATCTCTCACTCCAGCAATCTCCTTAGCCGCATCCCGCTTACGGAGCTGATGAGCCAGCATCCTACTCGCCTTTTCACCATGTTCGTACACTGCCCCTTGTGCCTTCCTCCACTGTGCCTCCGCCTTTCTAGTGGTCAGCAAATCAAATTTAGCCTGCAGGCTGCGCCTCTCCCCCAACAGTCCCTCCTCTGGTGCCTCTGCATACCTCCTGTCCACCTCCAGCATCTTTCCCACCAGTCTATCCCTCTCACTCCTCTCGCTCCTCTCCGTGTGTGCCCGGATGGATATCAGCTCCCCACGAATTACTGCCTTCAGGGCTTCCCAGACCATCCCCACCTGAACCTCCCCCGTATCATTCACCTCAAGGTACCCCTCAATACTTGCCCGGACCCTCCTACACACCTCCTCCTCCGCCAACAACCCCACATCCAACCGCCACAACGGACGTTGGTCTCGCACCTCTCCCATCTCCAACTCTATCCAATGCGGAGCGTGGTCGGAGATTGCAATGGCCGAATACTCGGCCTCCTCCACTCTCGGAATCAGTCCCCTACTCACCACGAAGAAATCTATCCGAGAGTAGACCCTATGTACGTGGGAGAAGAAAGAGTACTCGCGTGCCCTCGGCCTTACAAACCCCCATGGATCCACCCCACCCATCTGGTCCATAAACCCTCTCAGTACCTTGGCCGCCGCCGGCCTCCTACCCGTCCTAGAGCTGGACCGATCCAGTGAAGGATCCAACACCGTATTAAAGTCCCCCCCTATGATCAGACCTCCCGCCTCCAGATCCGGGATCCGTCCCAACATACGCCTCATAAAGCCCGCATCGTCCCAATTTGGGGCATACACACTAGCCAGTACCACCTTCTCTCCTTGTAGCCTGCCCCTAACCATCACATACCTACCCCCCTTATCCGCCACCACCTCCGATGCCTCAAACAACACATTTTTCCCCACCAGAATCGCCACTCCCCGGTTCCTCACATCCAACCCCGAGTGGAAAACCTGCCCCACCCATCCCTTCCTCAGGCAGACCTGGTCCGCCACCCTCAGGTGGGTCTCCTGAAGCATTGCCACCTCCGCCTTTAGCCCCTTCAGGTGAGCCAGTACCCTCGACCGCTTCACCGGCCCATTCAACCCTCTCACATTCCAGGTGACCAACCGGATCAGAGGGCGTCCCGCCCCCCTCCCCCGTCTGCTAGCCATAGCCCGTTGACTCGACCCCGTCCCCATAGCGACAACCCCTCACCTCTGTCCCCCCAGCCCCCACCAGCTCCTTCTTGACCCTACCAGCAGCAACCCGGTATTCCCCTTTCCCCCCTCCCTTCCCCCCCAGGCTAGGAACCCTCCCAGCCGCGAACCGTCCTCCATTGTACTTCCGTGGGTCAGCTAACTTCTGCTGTCCCTGGAAACTCCCGCCAATAGCCCGACCCCTCCCGAAGTGGGATCATCCCCCAATCTATCCCCCCTCCTGGCACCACTCCAGCGCGGGGAAGAACCAGTTAAGGCCCCGCCTCCCCTGTCACCATCTCCACCCCCCAGCCCCGCAGCACGGGAAACCAGAGGAAAGCCCGCGCTTTTGCACTGCCCCACCACACCCTTCTGACGCAGCTCCCAAATATCAGCCCCACTCCATACCCCCACTCCGGCATAGAATACAACATACCCCCCCGACCCTCCCCTCAAGATACACAGCCCAGACAATGTCCCACAGCCCAAAACAAAAACATAGCAGAACAACCCCTCCGTAAATAACCATATCGAAATTGCAAAAGTACTAAAACAAGAAGAAAACAACAGAAGAAAAAGAGAACACAGCAACAGCAGAATCCAGCACTAATATCTTACAGCCGACCTCGCAACCCCCAACCCCTAGTTCAAGTCCAGTTTTTCCGTCCGCACGAAGGCCCACGCCTCCTCCGGGGAATCGAAATAATAATGCCGGTCCGAATAAGTTACCCATAGGCGCGCGGGCGGCAACATTCCGAACTTTATCTTTTTTTTATAAAGCACGTCTTTCGTCCGATTAAATCCGGACCGCCGCTTAGCCACCTCCGCACTCCAGTCCTGGTAGATCCGCACTACCCCATTCTCCCAATTGGTGCTCTTCACCTTCTTGGCCCAGCGCAGCACGCACTCCCGATCACTGAACCGGTGGAACCTCACCAGCACCGCACGCGGGGGTTCATCTTCCTTGGGCCTCCTGGCCAGCACCCTGTGCGCTCCCTCCAGCTCCAAGGGCAGATGGAGAGATCCGGCCCCCACTAGCGAATTCAGCATTACAGCCACATAGGCTGTCAGGTCCGATCTCTCCAGCCCCTCTGCAAGGCCCAAGATCCGCAGGTTTTTCCGCCTCATGCGGTGATCCAGCTCCTCAAAGCGTTCCTGCCACTTCTTGTGGAGTGCTTCATGCCCCTCCACCTTACTCACGAGGACCACGGCCTCCTCCTCTCGTTCAATGGCCTGCGTCTGCAACTTCTTGATGGCAGCACCCTGGGTGGACTGAATCTCTGACAGCCTTCTGTTTGTTTCCTGCAGAGAGCTCAGTACTTCATCCTTGAATTCTTTAAAGCAGCGCAGGAGATCAGTTTGTTGTTTCTTGTCCCAGAGTCTCCATTCCTCTGGAGCTTTGTCGGTGGCCATCTTGGATCCCTTCCCCCGTTTTTTCTGAGGAGCTGCTGCTGTTTTTTCCACCTTTCCACTCCGAGTTCGAGTCATGGACTGCAGGGAAAGTCGTTCAGCACACCTTCCCCCACCGGGAGACGTCGAAAAATTTCCGTTTTGGGCTCTCAAAAGAGAAAAATCTCTTTAAAACGGGAGCTTCCAAATGTGTGGCTTACTGCTGCATAACTGCCACTCGAAGTCCCAAAGAGGAAAAGTTAAAGGGGGCTTGGCTTTACCAAACCTACAATACTGCCACTGGGCAGCAACAGCAGAAAGAGTGAGGGGATGGGTAAAAGAACCCGACACAGATTGGGTACAAATGGAGGAGGCATCCTGTAAAGGAACGACCCTCTGGGCCCTGGCTACAGCAGCACTCCCGTCCTCAACAAGATACACAACAAGCCCAGTGGTAGCGGCCACGCTGAAAACGTTGACCTAGTTGAGACAGCGCTTCAGGTTAACCAAAATATCACCCTTGGCCCCCATCTGCGGCAATCCCAACTTCCCCCAGCCATGCTAGATACCACGTTCAAAAGATGGAGGTGGGACGGGGGCACATTGACGGTTGGGGACTTCTACGTAGGGCACAGACTGGTGACATTGGACTAACTGACGAGGAAGTGGAAACTAGCGAAAGGACAGGAATTGAGACACTTCCAAATAAAACACTTCCTCCGCAAAGAGACAGTAGGGTACCCCGGAGCCCCAGAAAACACAACTAGAGGACCTGATGGGCACAAGCAGTGAGAAGGGGGGGGGGGGGGGGGGGGGCTATGTGGGAAAATATACGTACAGCTACTGGACAGAGCTTGAACACCACTGGACGAGACCAAACAAAAATGGGACGATGAACTGGGGACAGAGGTGGGATGGGGACTCTGGAGCGAAGCACTGAGCAGGGCGAACTCCACCTCCTCCTGCACAAGGCTAAGCCTAATGCATTTCAAAGTGGTGCACAGACCGCACCTGACCAGAACCCGAATGAAAAGGTTCTTCCCGGTGGTGGAGGACAAATGTGAGTGGTGCCAGAGGGGCCCGGCCAACCACACCCACATTGGGCTCGCCCCAAGCTTGCTGGGTTCTGGACAGCCTTCTCCGAGGCAATGTCCAAGGTTGTGGGGGTGAGGGTGAAGCCATGCCCAATAGTGGCAATTTTCGGGGTATCGGAGCAGCCAGAGTTACACATGGGGAAGGGGGCCAACGCCCTTGCTTTCGCTTCCCTAATCACAAGCCGGAGAATCCTGCTCGGCTGGCGATCGGCAGCACCACTTAAAGCTGCAGACTGGCTCGCTGACCTCTCGGAATTTCTCCATCTGGAGAAGATTAAACACATCATCCGAGGGTAAGAGGAAGGCTTCCTGGATACTTGGGGACAGTTCGTCGGCCTGTTCGAAAACGTGTTCAAGACCAGCAGCGAGGAGTAAGCTAAGGGGGAAAGAAAAGATAGATGGGGAACTAAAGGACTGCACAACCTGAGGGGGGGGGGGGGGGGGGGCGTGCGGAAGGTGGGGTAACCACAAGAGAAGAGGAAGGGTGCTGAAGCCAATGGGGGGGTGGTTAGGAAGGGGGGGGGGGAAGGAAGGGGGTAAATCATAGACCGATTCAGAGGGCAACAAAATGTAGAGTTTGTTAAATGAAGGACAAAACAAACCTTTGTAAAATAAAGTAAACTAGCGCAGGCAAGAAAAATGTGTATATACACAGTAACCGTTTATAAATATGAGAAAAGCCAATAAAAAGAGTTTTTAAAAAAACACAGAATGGTGGGAGGCCATGTCAGCTCTTTGGGGCAAATAAACCTAACCAGCAAAAACAACATCCAGCAATCTCTGGAACATTGATTCAACTGCAACTGGCTGGGATATTTTGGAAAACTGCAAGTTTAAGACATTGAGGCGTATGGAGGATCCCAAAACAGTTCACAAGATAGAAATACCTCACCAGAAGAGATTCAATCATGTGGATAGGTAATGGCAAACATTTAAAGAGCGCATGCAACAACTGTTCATTCCTGTCTGGCACAAAAAATTGCCAAACCATGGCTTACATGGGAAAATAGAGATAATATTAGAACATATGAAGTCCTTAGAGAGGTGATTCTTTGAGAAGAATTTGAAGATTCACTTCCTTTGGTTATTAGGATGCATAATGAGGAATGAAAGGTTAAAACTGCTAGACTGGCAGCAGGGTTAGCTGATGATTATGAACAGGTCCATAGAACCAACCCTTTTTTTCAGCATGCTTTTAAAGCAGAGAATGATAGAAAATAGGAAGGAAAAAAGAAAACAAGTAGTCAAGGAGGAGATGAAACAGTTGGGAATGGTCAGGAAATTTCACCTCAGATCAAAAGGGAAGATGCTGAGGGTAGAAATGACATTTGGAGGCCTAAGTATTTCCATTGCAACAAAGTGGGATATATGAAGGTAGAGTGTTGGAAACTGATTGGAAGATCAGTTGCAGTAGTAGGAAAGGAAGCATCTGGAAAAAAAATGGATGTTAAAACTGTAGGAGGCAGTGGTATTGTTGCTGGGCTAGTAATTCAAAGACCCAGAGGCATTCCCTGGAGACCCGGGTTTGAATCCCGCCATGGCAGATGGTGTAATTTGAATTCATTAAAAATATAGAATCAAATGGTCTAATGATGATCATGAAATTGTTTTGATTGTCTTGTAAAGCCACCTTATCTGGTTTGGCCTACATGTGACTCCAGATCCACAGCAGTGTGGTTGACTCTTAAATGTCCCTCAGGGATGGGCAATAAATGCTGGCTCAGCCAGCGATGCCCACATCCCATGAACGAATTTAAAAGGTGATTTGCTCTTTCAGAATCCGTACGAAAGATAGATCTCAAGAGAGTTCAGAGAATTAGTTGAGTACTGATGAAGGAAGTCATGCTTTTGGAGATCTGGAAGTTCAGTTTCAATGGGAGACGTTTTCCCTTAATCATCTAACAAAATAAATAAACAAACTAAATTTTTACGGGAGCAGATTGATTATTAGCTGATGATACAATTTGTATTCCAGGAAATTTTATGATGGAAAAGGTATTAATGGAAGAGATGAACTTGCTTATTTGTGTAAAGTGAATTTAAGAAGTAATTTTGTAAATAGAATTGTTACAGTGGGAATTATTTCTCAATTACCTATTTTTTTTAATTAAATTTTTTGGGATATGGCTTTTCTGGCTCAGCCAGCATTTGTTGCCCATCCCTAATTGTTCCTGAGAAGGTGGTTGTGAGCTGCCATCCTGAACAGCCTCAGTCCATATGGTATAGATACACTCACTGTGCTATTAGAGAGGGAGTTCCAGGATTTTGGCCCAGCGACAATGAAGGAACAGCAATATATTTCCAAGTCAAGATGGTAAGTGATTTGGAGGGGAACATAGGGACATAGGAATTAGGAGCAGAAGTAGGCAATTCAGCCCTTCAAGCCTGCTCCGCCATTCAATCAGATCATGGCTGATCATTTCCTGGTCTCAAATCCACCTCACTACCTGTTCCCCATATCCCTTTAACCCATTCTTTATCAGAAATATATCCATCACCTTTGTGAAACCATTTATTGACCCAGACTCCACCACACTATGGGTCAGCGAGTTCCACAAATTCACCACCCTCCGTGAGAAGTAGTTCCTCCTCATCTTAGTTCTAAATCTAGCGCCTCTCAACCCATGGGCAGAACTTAAGGGAAAAATTCCAAAGTTCATTTGTGGAGAGTTTTGCAGGGAGTTTCCCACCGACTCTACCGGTGAGTTCCCCACTGCAATCAAATGACACTTAGTGACTTTTTTGGGCACTGGGGAGTTTCTCACCGGTTTAGCCCACACTTAGAATTTTTTGAGCACTGGAGGATCCAGGTAGTGGTGTTCCCATGTATCTGCTGCCCTTGTCCTTTGGTAGTGGCTGTCAGTTGGGAAGGTGCTGCCTAAAAAATCTTAGTGAGTTCCTGCATTGCATCTTATAGATGATACACACTGCTGCTACGGTGCGCTGGTGGTAGATGGAGTGAATGTTTGTGGTAGGGGTGCCAATCAACTGGATTACTTTGTCCTAGATGGTGTTGATCTTGAGTGTTGGTGGAGCTACACTCATTCAGGCAAGAGAAGAGCATTCTATCAATCTCCTGTCTTGGGCCTTGTAGATGGTGGACAGGCTTTGGTGAGTCAGGAGATGAGTTACTCGCCACAGGATTGCTAGCCTCCGACCTGCTCTTGTATTTATATGGCAAATCCAATTAAGTTGTGAGTTGATGGTAACCCCCAGGATGTTGATAGTGGGGGATTCAGTGATGGAAATGCCATTGAATGCCAAGGGGCGACAGTTTGATTCTCTCTTATTGGAGATGGTCATTGCCTGGCACTTATTTGGCGCAAATGTTACTTGCTACTTGTCAGCCCAAACCTGGATATTATCACGGTCTTGCTGCATTTGCACATGGACTGCTGCAGTGCCTGAAGAATCACAAACGATGCTGAACATTGTGCAATCATTAGCAAACATCCCCAAATCTGGCCTTATGTTAGGAGGTACCGTATATACTCGCGTATCCTTCGATCTCGCGTATCATGTGACCCCTAAATTTACGTCCCCAAAACATGATTTTATGGTATACCTCATGTATCATGCAAGTCACTTTTTTGGAAATTAATTTTGGAAACTAAAACTTCCAAATGGTATAATTGTGTGTGGTTTCTGCAGAGTGGATTCTGCTGTGAAAGCTGTTCGCGATTCGAACAGCTTTCCAGCTGGCTTTACTAGCGTCGTTCAGCCACTTGCCGTTTCCATTCATAAAAACATGAATGGAAACGTCAAGTGGCTGAACATCTTCCCATCAGAATGCTGTGGTCAAAATCTGAAGAGTAGTATTCTGATGGGAAGAGTGGATTCTGCTGTGAAAGCTGTTCGCGATTCGAACAGCTTTCCAGCTGGCTTTACTAGCGTCGTTCAGCCACTTGCCGTTTCCATTCATAAAAACGTGAATGGAAACGTCAAGTGGCTGAACATCTTCCCATCAGAATGCTGTGGTCAAAATCTGAAGAGTAGTATTCTGATGGGAAGATGTTCAGCCACTTGACGTTTCCATTCATGATTTTATGAATGGAAACGGCAAGTGGCTGAACGACGCTAGTAAAGCCAGCTGGAAAACTGTTCGAACAGCTTTCACAGCAGAATCCACTCTTCCCATCTTCCCATCAGAATACTACTCTTCAGATTTTTTTTTTTTTTTAAATAATTTTTATTGAAATTTTTCGATACAAACATTTACCCCTACTACATTTTAAATTATAACACAACAAATCCCCCCTGGAAAATCCTCCCCACGCCCTCCCCCGCGCGCACCCCCCCCCCCCCCCTCCCCCCCCCCCCCCCCGCGCTACCAGTCTAGCAACCAAACCGTTTTTCCCTTTCTGCCGATGGCCTCGGGCAGTCATTGCCCGCGGCCCCCCGCTGACGTGCTCCCTTCGTTGCTATCCCCCCCCCCCCTCCCTTCCCCCCCCCCCCCTTTCTCCCCGGGTTGCTGCTGTTTCGGCCTCCAGTTCCTATCTCTGATCCAGAAAGTCAAGGAAGGGCTGCCACCGCCGGAAGAACCCCTGTACCGACCCTCTCAGGGCGAATTTGATTCTTTCCAATTGGATGAAGCTTGCCATGTCGTTTAACCAGGTGTTAACACTTGGTGGCCTTGTGTCCCTCCACTGAATCAAGATCCTTCTCCGAGCTACCAAGGACGCAAAGGCCAATATTCCGGCCTCCCCTGCCTCCTGTACTCCTGGCTCCACCCCAACCCCAAAAATCGCTAGCCCCCACCCTGGTTTGACCCTGGTTCCCACCACTCTCGATACCGTCCCCGCCACCCCCTCCCAGAACTCTTCCAGTGCCGGGCACATCCAGAACATATGTACATGGTTCGCAGGGCTTCCCGAACACCTAACACACCTGTCCTCACCCCCGAAGAACCGACTCATCCTAGTCCCCGTCATATGGGCTCTGTGCAGCACCTTAAATTGGATGAGGCCCAACCTTGCGCACGACGACGACGAATTGACCCTCTCTAAGGCATCCGCCCATGTCCCATCTTCTATCTGCTCTCCCAGCTCCGCTTCCCACTTGTCTTTCAGCTCCTCTATCGATACCTCCTCCACCTCCTGCATTATTTTGTAGATGTCCGAGACCTTCCCTTCTCCGACCCAGACCCCTGACAGCACCCTATCACTCACCCCTCTATCGGGAAGCAAGGGAAATCCTTCCACCTGTCGTCTGGCAAATGCCTTCACCTGCAGGTATCTAAACGTGTTCCCCGGGGGGAGCTCAAATTTCTCCTCCAGCTCTCCCAGGCTCGCAAACCTCCCCTCTATGAACATGTCCCTCAGTTGCCTGATGCCCGCCCTGTGCCAGCTCTGGAATCCCCCGCCAGTGTTCCCCGGGACAAATCTGTGGTTCCCTCTCAGTGGCGCCGCCATCAGACCCCCCACTTCCCCCCTGTGTCGCCTCCACTGCCCCCAGATTTTCAGGGTGGCCGCCACTACCGGACTCGTGGTATACCTTGTGGGGGGGAGCGGCCATGGTGCCGTTACTAGCGCCCCCAGGCTTGTATTGCCGCAGGACGCCCTCTCCATACGTTTCCAAGCTGCCCCCTCCCCCTCCATCACCCACTTGCGCACCATCGATGCGTTCGCCGCCCAGTAGTATCCGGAAAGATTGGGTAGCGCTAATCCTCCCCTGTCCCTACTCCGTTCCAAGAAAATCCTTCTCACTCTAGGGGTGCCATGTGCCCACACATAGCCCATAATGCTGCTAGTTACCTTCTTGAAGAAGGCCCTGGGTACTCTTCAGATTTTGACCACAGCATTCTGATGGGAAGATGTTCAGCCACTTGACGTTTCCATTCATGTTTTTATGAATGGAAACGGCAAGTGGCTGAACGACGCTAGTAAAGCCAGCTGGATGCTATGTGACTTATCTTGGCCAGCATTTCACACCCGCGATTTTTGTACCTCGCGTATCATGCGACCCCCGAAATTTAGGCTTCAAATTAGGTGCTCAAAAGTCGCATGTTACGCGAGGATATACGGTAATTGATGAAGCAGCTGAAGATGATTAGACCGAGGATACTACCCTGAAGAACTTCTGCAGTGATGTCCCGGGCCTGGGATGACCAACCTCCAACAACTGAACCATCTTTCTTTGTGCTAGGTTTGACTACATGCAGTGGAGACTTTTCTGTCTGATTCTCATTGACTATAGTTTTGACTCCTTGATGACATACTTGATCAAATGCTGCCTTAAAGTCAAGGCAGTCACTATCACCTCACTTCTGGAGTTCACCTCTTTTGTCCATGGTTGAACCAAGGCTGTAATGGGGTCAGGAACGGAGTAACCCTGGCAGAACCTAAACTGAATGTCATTGAGCAGGTTATTGTTAAGTAAGAGCCACTTGACAGCACTGTTGATGACCCCTTCCATCACTGGACTGATGATTGAAAGTAGACTGTAATTTGTCATTTTGGATTTGTCCTGCTTTTTGTGTACAGGACATTCCTGGGCAATCTCCCACATTGCCAGGTAGATGCCAGCGTTGTAGCTGTACTGGGTCAGCTTAGGTAAGGTCATGGCAAGTTCTGGAGCACAAGTCTTCAGTACTATTGCTGAAATATTGTCACGGTCCATGGCCTTTGCGGGTATCCAGTGCCTTCAGTTGTTCCTTGCTATCAAGTGGGATGCATCAAATTGGCTGAAGACTGGCATCTGTGATGCTGGGAACTCTGGAGGAGACCGAGATGGATCATTCACGCGGCACTTTTGGATGAAGATTAATGTGAATGTTCCAGCCTTTCCTTTTGCACTATGTGCTGGGCTCCTCCATCATTCAAGATGGGAATATTTGAGGAGCCTCCTTCAGTGAGTTAATTGTCCACCCATATTCACGACTGAATGTGGCAGGACTGTGGAGCTTAGAAATATGATCCGTTGGTTGTGGGATCGTTTACTCTGTCCATTACTTAATGTTTATGTTGTTTGCCATATAAGTAGTCCTGTGTTGTAGATTCACCAGGTTGACACCTCATTTTTAAGTATGCCTGGTGCTGCACCTGGCATGTTCTCCTACACTCTTTATTGAACTTGGGATGTTCGTCTGGCTTGATGGCAATGGTTGAGTGGGGAATATACTGGGCCATGAAGTTACAAATTGTGGCTGAGTATAATTCTGCTGCTGATGGCTCATAGCACCTGATGGGTCCCCAGTCTTTAGTTGCTAGATCTGTTCTGAATCTATCCCATTTAGCACAATGGTAGTGCCACACAACACGTTAGGTGATATCCTCAATGGAAAGGTTGGAGTTTGACTCCACAAGTTGTGTGGTGGTCACTCCTACTGATACCACATAGACAGATGCATCTGCAGCAGGCAGGTTGATGGTGAGGCCTCGTATGTTTTCCCCTCTTGTTGGTTTCCTCACCACCTGTCACAGTCCCAGTCTAGCATCTATATCCTTTAGTCCTCAGCCAGCTCAGTCAGTAGTGGTGTTACCCAGCCACTGTTGGTGATGGACATTGAAGTCCCCCATCAGAATACATCCCATGTTCTTGCAACCCTCAGTGCTTCCAAGTGATGTTCAATTTGGAGTACATATTCATCAGCTGACGGAGGATGGTATGTGGTAATCAGAAGGTAGTTTCCTTGCAAATGTTTAACCTGAAGCCATGAGACTTCATGGGGTCCAGATTTGATGGCGAGAACTCCCAGGGCAACTCCCTCCCGACTATGTGCCACCACCTCTGCTGGGTCTGAACCTTGGGGCAGGACATACTAAGAATGGTGATAGTGGTGTCTGGAACGTTATCGGTAAGGTATAATTCCGTGAGTGTGACTGTGTCAGGTTGTTACCTGACTAGTCTGTTAAACAGCTCTCCCAATTTTTTTTAATAAACATTTTGAGGTATTTCTTTGGCATTGTAACAGCAACAAAATCAACAATGTACATAACAAGGAAAATATAAACAGTGAAAATACCGCCTCCCTCTCCCACAGGTCCCACCATTGCTTACCCCCCTAACCTAACCCTCTCCCCCACTCTGCTGACGATTAATTTTCTGCAAGGAAGTCTCGAATGGTTGCCACCTCTGGGCAGACCCCAACAGAGACCCTCTCATGGCGAACTTAATTTTCTCCAGGCAGAGGAAGCCAGCCATGTCCGAAAGCCAGGTCTCTGATTTCGGGGGCTTTGAGTCCCTCCATGCTAGTAATATGCACCTCCGGGCTACCAGGGAAGCAAAGGCCAGAACATCAGTCTCTTTCTCCTCCTGGATTCCCGGATCCTGCGACACCCCAAAAATCGCCACCTTTAGACTCATTGCCACCCTCGTGTTCAACACCGTGGACATGGCGTTGGCGAACCCCTGACAAAACCCCCTCAGTTTTGGACATGCCCAAAACATATGGACATTATTCGCTGGCCCCCCGCACACTTTGCACACCTATCCTCCACCCCAAAGAATTTGCTCATCTGGGCCACTGTCATGTGAGCCCGGTGAACGACCTTAAATTGGATCAGGCAGAGCCTGGCACATGTCACGGTCGCATTGACCCTTCCTAACTCGTCCGCCCAGAGGCCCTCCTCTACCTCTCCCCGCAGCTCTTCCTCCCACTTTTGCTTCAGCTACTCGGTCTGCGTCTCCTCCAAATCCATAAGCTCTTTATATATGTCCGAGACGCTCCCCGCTACTATCCATCTTCTAGCGACCACCCTATCCTGAATCCTCCTTAGCGGCAGCAATGGGAAGGTTGGTACCTGCTTCCGCAAAACGTCCCGTACCTGTAAATATTGGAATTAATTTCCCCCCGCCAATGCAAACTTCTCCTCCAGCACCTTCATATTTGGGAAGCTTCCTTCTATGAACAAGTCCCTCATCCTCTCAATCCCCGTTCTCCGCCAAATTCGGAAACCCCTGTCCAACCTCCCCGGGGCAAACCGATGGTTATCGCAGATTGGGGACCACACCGACGTCCCCTCTGCTCCCACATGTCTCCTCCACTGCCCCCAGACTCTTAGGGCCGCCACCACCACTGGACTGGTGGAGTACCGCGTCGGCGGAACGGCAGAGGCGCCGTTACCAACGCCCCCAGACTTGTGCCCTTACAAGAAGTTGCCTCCATGCACACCCACGCCAGCTCACCCTCCATGAGCCATCTCCTCACCATGGCTATGTTAGCTGCCCAGTAGTAGTTGCTGAAATTCGGCAGCGCTAGCCCTCCATCCCCCTCGACACAGCTCGAGCATTGCCTTCTTCACCCGTGGGGACTTGCCCCCCCACACAAAGCCCACGATAATCTTATTGATCCGCTTAAAAAATAACCGCGGGATGAAGATGGGGAGGCATTGGAAGATGAATGGGGATCTCGGGAGGACCGTCATTTTTACCGACTGCACTCTACCTGCCAGAGACAACAGGAGCGCATCCCATCTCCGGAAATCCTCCTTCATCTGATCCACCAACCGGGCCAAGTTCAATTTATGTAGCCTGTCCCAATCCCTCGCCACTTGGATACTCAGGTAACTGAAACTGTTCCTGACCACTCTGAACGGCAATTCCCCTAGTCGCCTCTCCTGACCTCTCGCCTGGACCACATCTCGCTCTTCCTCATATTGAGCTTATACCCCGAAAACTGGCCGAATTCCCATAATTTCTTCCCTCCCCTCCATTGCGTCTGATACATACAGCAGTAGGTCATCCGCATACAGCGAGACTCTGTGCTCCACCCCCCCCCCCCCCCCCCCCCCCCAAGACCAACCCCTTGCAGCCCTCAGAGCAATTGCCAATGGCTCTATTGCCAGCACAAACAGCAGTGGGGAGATGGTGTCTCGTCCCCCGGTGCAGCCTAAAGTAGTCCGAAGTCGTCCTGTTTGTCCGTACACTAGCAACTGGAGCCCGGTACAGCAACCTAACCCAGTCAACAAAGCCCCTTCCAAACCCGAACCGCTCCAGCACCTCCCATAAGTAATCCCACTCGACCTGGTCAACGGCAATTTCCACGTCCATCGCGACCACCACCTCAACTTCCCTACCTTCCGGGAGCATCATGATCACGTTTAGCAGCCCTCTTACATTGGCCGCCAGCTGACTGCCCTCAATGAATCCAGTCTGATCCTCCACTATAACGCCCAGTACACAGTCCTCAATCCTGGAGGACAGAATATTTGCCAGAAGTTTGGCATCTACGTTCAGCAAGGAAATCGGCCTGTGAGACCCACACAGCTCTGGGTCCTTGTCTCTTTTCAGACTGAGCGAGATCATGGCCTTTGACATCCTCTGGGGCAGAACCCCTCTTTCCTTAGCCTCGTTAAAGACCTTCATCAGCACCAGCCCCAATATTCCAGAGAACATTTTATAGAACTCGGCTAGGTACCCGTCCGGTCCCAGGGCCTTGCCCGACTGCATGGTCTTCAGCCCCTCCACTATCTCCTCCAGCCCAATCGGGGCCCCCAGCCCTTCTACCCAGCTCCCCATCCACCTTCGGGAAAGTCAGCCCGTGCAAAAAGTGTCTCATCCCCTCCTGCCCCGCAGGGCGTTCTGACCTGTACAACCTGCTACAAAAAACCCGAAAGGTCTTGCTCACCCCCCCAGCCCTTCTACCCAGCTCCCCATCCACCTTCGGGAAAGTCAGCCCGTCCAAAAAGTGTCTCATCCCCTCCTGCCCAGCAGGGGGTTCTGACCTGTACAACCTGCTATAAAAAACCCGAAAGGTCTTGCTCACCCCTGCCGAGTCCCCAACTAAGTTCCCATCCCCGTCAATAACTTTCCCTATTTCTCTAGCTGCCTCCCTCTTTCTGAGCTGGTGTGCAAGCATCCTGCTGGCCTTCTCTCAGTGCTCGTAAATCACCCCCTTCACCTTTCTGTGCTGTTCCACTGCCCTCCCGGTGGTTAACAAACCAAATTCCGCCTATAGCCTCCGGCATTCCCTTGAAAGCCCTGCCTCAGGGGCCTCTGCATATCTCCTATCCACTCGTAGAATCTCTTTTAACAGTCGGTCCGTTTCTGCCCTATCCGTCCTGTTCTTGTGAGCCCGGATCGAGAACAGCTCTCTTCTCACCACTGCCTTCAGCGCTTCTCAGACCACCACTGCTGAGACCCCCCCCATATCGTTTACCTGCAGGTAGTTCAGCATTCACTTCCTTGGTCTCTCGCACACCGCTTCGTCCGCCAATAGCCCTACATCCAACCTCCATTGCGGGCGCTGCTTTCTATCCATACTAACCTGTAGGTCCACCCAGTACGGAGCATGGTCCGAGATCGTAATCGCCGAATACCCCGTGTCCACCACCCCCGCCAATAGGGCCCTGCCACGACAAAGAAATCTATCCGGGAATACACCTTGTGTATGTGGGAGTAAAAAGAAAATTCCTTGGCCCTCGGCTGCCTAAATGTCCATGGATCCACCCCCCCATCTGCTCCATGAACCCTTACAGCTCCCTTGCCATTGCTGGCACCTTGCCCGTCTCGAGCAGGACCGGTCCAGGCCTGGATCAATAATCATATTAAAAACCCCTTCCATAATCAACCTGTGCGAATCCAGGTACGGAATCTTCCCCAGCACCCTCTTTATAAAATCCCCATCCTCCCAATTTGGCGCATATACATTGACCAGCACTACCTTCATCCCCTGCAGCTTGCCACTAACCATGATATATCGACCTCCCACATCCGAGACAATCCTCCCACCTCAAATGCCACCCACTTGTTAATCAGAATCGCAACCTCTCTTGTCTGTGTATCCAGCCCCGAGTGGAAAACCTGACTAATCCAGCCTTTCCTCAACCTGACCTGGTCTCCTGCAGCATTACTGCACCCGCCTTCAGTCTCCTCAGATGCGCAAACACACGTGCCCTCTTTACCGGCCCATTTAGCCCCTGGACATTCCAGGTGACCAGCCTAATTGGGGGGCAAAGTGCCCCCCCCCCCCGCCCGCCGGTCAGCCATCCCCTTTCTTGGGCCTGCCTCCAGCCCATGCGCCACGCATTCTCCGGCCCCCACCCCGACCTCCTCAGTGACCTTCCATCGAGTCCCTCCCACGTCAGCAGAACCCATCCCCCCCTCCCCCAGAAACTCTACTCTAAAACCCAACCCATCTAATGAACTAAGCATGTACACTGCCCCCCCCCCCCCCCACTGTGCTTCCAAGAGCTAGCTCACCTAACTAGCTTGGTGGTCCCCGCCCCCAAGAAGTCTCCCACTTATTGTCCCTCGCTCCCCCCCCCCGCCCATGTAAATAAATTCCCTCATCCAACAATCCCCAAACAAACACCCAGCAGCAAGAAAACACAAAAACAAAAGCACCACCCACCAAAATTCACAGGCGCGTCTCCATCCCACAAAAGTACACATCAATAAAAACACACAAGATAGAACACAAAAGGGACATTGCCAACATCTACTGAGAAAAAGAACCACAAAACGAAAATTCAACTCCCCCCCCCCCCCCTCCCACTTTTTCCCTAAGCAGAGCTCCAAAAAACAGACACAAACCAATACGAGAGGGCATAACCAATTTAACAACAGGAAAACAAAACCCACCAAAAACCAACGGGGAGAAAAGAAATTTTAAAAAAACACACAGAAGTACAGGAAAAAAAAAGGGCCCCCAATGTAGGCGAACGAGTTGTCTCTAATTCCGAAAGTTCTCAAATTCCCGCCAGTCCTTTTCTTTTTGCAAAGTCCAGTGCCTCATCGGGCGACTCAAAATAGTGATGTTGGTCCTCATGTGTGACCCAAAGACGAGCCGGATACAGCAGACTGAACTTCACTTGCTTCTTAAAGAAAATAGCCTTGACTTGGTTAAAGCCTGCCCTCTTCCTCGCCACGTCCACACTCAGGTCCTGGTACGCCCACAGGATGCTGTTATCCCACTTGCAACTCTGCGTGCGCTTGGCCCACCGAAGAATGCATTCCTTGTCCAGGAACCTGTGGAATCTCACCACCATTGCTCTCAGAGGATCTCCCGCCTGTGGCTTCCTAATAAACGCCCGGGACGCCCTGTCCACCTCCAACGGTCGGGGGAATGCCCCCTCCCCCAGCAGCTTTGCGAACATACCTGCCACGTATGCTCCAGCATCTGCTCCCTCAGCTCCCTCCAGGAGCCTGACAATTCGTAGGTTTTGCCGGCGGGACTGGTTCTCAAGGTCCTCCACCTTCTCCAGGAGCCTTTTCTTCTGTTGCCGAAGCATCCCTACCTCCAGCTCCACTGCTGTTTGATGCTCCTCTTGTTCAAGCAGCGCCTTCTCCACCTTCTGAATCTCCCGGTCCTGGGCGTCCAGTCTGCTCTCTAGCCAATCAATTGATCGGGTCCAAGCATTCCTGCTTCTGCCTGGCAAAGCAATCCTGAATGGCCTGATCACTGGGTCCGTTGGTCGCTGAGCTGCCACCCCAGGGGTCCAGCCCTCGGCCATACTGTCTCCCATTGCAGCTTCAACACAGCTCGTTACTGACTTCTTGTTTCTGCCCTTTCGTGCACTTCTGGTCCTTTTCTCCATACACCGATGCGTGGAAACAGTGCCCATGCCTCAGTCTTCAAATTTGCCATTTAAAACCGGAAAAAAGTCCGACCAGAGCGGGAGCCACCAAATGTGCGACTTACTCCTCCATAGCCGCCACCGGAAGTCAGCTCTCCCAATTTTGACACAAGTCCCCAGATGTTAGGAAGGAGGACTTCCAATACCTAGGTTGATGATGGGTGGTTCATCTAGTTTATTTCCTTTGTATTAACTTTGTAGCGGTTTTATACAACTGAGTAGCTTGCTAGGCCATTTCAGAGGGCATTTAAGAGTCAACCACATTGCTGCGGATCTGGAGTCACATGTAGGCCTGACCAGATAAGGACAGCGGGTTTCCTTCCCTAAAGGACATTAGTGAACCAGATGGGTTTACACAATAATTGACAAAGATTTCAGGGTTATCATTAGCTTTCTAATTCCAGGTATTTATTGGATTCAATTTCCACCATCTGCCATGATGGGATTCAAATCCGGGCTCTGAAAGTATTACCCTGGGTCTCTGGATTACCAGTCCAGTGATAATACTATGT
The DNA here is from genome assembly GCF_902713615.1 of Scyliorhinus canicula. Lineage (NCBI taxonomy): Eukaryota > Metazoa > Chordata > Chondrichthyes > Carcharhiniformes > Scyliorhinidae > Scyliorhinus > Scyliorhinus canicula. Next base: position 82,292,895 of record NC_052149.1, on the reverse strand, counting down.
CACCACCTCCCCATAGTTGAAGGAATAGTTTTCATCCTATGTAATGATTTTGCTTGTGGAGACAGTAATGTAATGACAACTGTATTGAAACAAGCAGTTGATTATGATCTCAACAAACCTTTGAGAACTACTTTGGAGACAAATGAGAGACTTAGTGCAGATAACAAGCATCGAAGGAAAACCTGATCGTGAAATGAAATGAAAATTACTTATTGTCACAAGTAGGCTTCAAATGAAGTTACTGTGAAAAGCCCCTAGTCGCCACATTCCGGCGCCTGTTCGGGGAGGCTGGTACGGGAATTGAACCGTGCTGCTGGCCTGCCTTGGTCTGCTTTAAAAGCCAGTGATTTAGCCCAGTGTGCTAAACCAGATTGTGACATTTGACTGCGGATTTGAACTGTCTAAAGGATAAACTTGAAAAAGCAAACATAACAAAACTTGATCTTCAGTTAAAACCTGGTGAACTTCAAGCATCAGAGGTATTTATGAAGTATCGCAGAAAATGCCTTGAGCAAGGAAAGGGATTGAGGTATAATTAGTTGCATACAGAATGAAAAAACCTGATGAATGAGCTGTGCTCCGAAAGCTACCGATTCCAAATAAAGCTTTTGGACTTTAACCCGGAGTTGTAAGACTTCTTACTGTGCCCACCCCAGTCCAACACCGGCATCTACACATCAAAGTGTTCTGAGTTTAAGAGACAATTGAAGTAACCAGATTTAAAGGGAGACAGCAGCCTTCAAAGGTAAATTAAACATCTGATGCTATTTTAATACAGTGTGGGAATTGAGAGATAGTTTTGTGCAGTTTGCATAGCAGTCAAGACAAAGAAAGAAATTCTAAATGGGTTGGGGTAAAATTCTCGACTGGATTTGGTTACAAGTGGAGCAGAAGTTTTGTTTAAAGGTGTCATTTGGAAAACCTGGTCTGGGTTTCGGAATGCAAATCGCGAAGGGAAAGCATAATTTAAAAGGACACATGAAAGTGCAGCTTTTGAAAGCAGATTTTGAAATCATTCATGTGGAAGCCAGAGTTCAGTGAGAAAAGGTGGCTCATGGTATCTGAATCACCTAGGGTTTTTTTGAGGAGTAATCCACATACATTGACTTGGGTTCAGAGAGGAGTGTGTCTTACCACAGTCATCTTGTGTGCTTACAGGGACTTTCTGTGTTAATGAGGCAATTGCAGCTTAAGATGTACTTTGTAATCTGTGTTAATATCAAAATCTGGGTGCTGTGTGTTCAATTGTTGACTGGGGGGGGGGGGGGGAGAGAGGGAGTAAGGGAGCAGTGTATAATAATCTAATTTTTTCATGTTTAATAAATGTTTGTTGTTAAAACTAATTAGTGGTCCTGTGGCTCTGTTCCTCCACATTTTGTTAAGAAAAAGTAAATGTTATGGGGCAGGATTCTGTGTCCCGCAAGCTCCATTTTCCTGTGTGGCGCACCCTCCCTCTTCCCGCAGTCGGTCAATGGGGTTTTCCATTGTGGCCACCCCACGTCGTCCGGAAACCCGCAGGTGTGGGTGCACTACCGGTGGAGCGGAGGATCTTGCCGAATGAGAATCCCGGACACAATGTTTTGAGCCAGGGTTACATTCTGGGATTGTCCCGTCAAGTTATAACATCTACACTATGCTCAAAAGAAAACTGAAGGACCGTTGTTCTGCACCAAAGACTTGAAACAGCATTGTGGTTTCATAGGATTTACAAAGACATTACAAAAAGGTATAGAAACTTTAGCTATACCCATCTGCTCCTGCTTACCTTGCTTAGTGAATCTCCAATGCAGTCCCTTCTAACTCAATGTCTATGTCACCTTTGATGCTGATTTCTGTATTGTTACTTTTCTTTGGAGGAACAAATGATTGCATCATGAGGGAGAAAAATTGGGTTGGCAGCAGCAGTTTTTAGTATCTGAATATAAATAGGAAAGTGCAGTGCATTTTTCCCTGTTAGCGTCAGTTAGCAGATCGCCAGTTAAAAGATGGCAATTCAGATACTACTGCCGGTTCTTAAGTAACTGTAGAATCATAGAATCTTACAGCACAGAAAGAGATATGATAATAATGGAAAGTGGGGAAGGGAGGTATTGATAGTGCTGAGGCAAAAATAACTATTTATATTTGTGTGAAGTATAGCCATACTAGGAGCTAACTTCATGCGGATTCCTACTTGAGTCCTCCATATACTTTTGTCTCCTGTCCTGTATCTCTCTACATCATACTGTGGGTGGCACCGTTCTCCAGTCCCAGATAAACCCGCGCTAAGCTGAACACCCTTATACTAAACCTCCCTCCAAGTCTTTATCCAACATATTGGCAGTACAGTATTTCTTTATGTGTTCCCCCTTCTTCCTCGTCAAACCCTGGCGAGGAAGAAGGGTCATTTGGAATAGAAATGTTAATTGTTTTACTCCACAGACAGTGCCAGACCAGTTGAGTGTCTTCACATTTTTATTTCAGATATTTAGTATTTGCAATATTTTGCTTTTATTGGCATGGATTGTATTCCCTACCGATAATCCAGCACTATGAGGACACAGTTCGATGGAAGACTACTCAGCGTTTCTGTAGAATCCGGGATCGGAAGACCCAGCCAGAAATGCAGAGCTCTGTTGAGATGTATAAAGGTAGGGGCAGATCGGCAATCCGAAGGCCGTTCCTTAGAAGATTCAGGCCAAGATACAAGAGCTTGAAAAGATTGGAATAATCAAGAAAGTAGCAACTCCTAGACTGGATTAGCAGCATGGCACCAGTGAAAGAACCTAGAAAGCTGGGAGTGTGCATAGATCCAAAGGGCCTCAAAAAAAGACCATAAGACTTAAGAGACCATTTGGCCCATCGGGTCTGCTCCGCCATTCAATGAGATCCTGGCTGATCTGATATGTTAATCATCAACTCCACTTTCTTACCTTATCCCCTAATCCTTGATTCCCTTACTGATGAAAAATTTGTCTATCTCAGCCTTGAGCATACTTAAAGACCCAGTCCTCTGCGGTAAAGAATTCCACAGTTTCAATACCCTCCGAGAGAAGAAATTCCTCCTCATTTCTGTTTTAAATAGGAGACCCCTTACTCTTGAGATTATGACCTCTAGTAATAGGCCCTCCCACAAGGGAAAACAGCCTCTCAGCATCTATCCTTTCAAGCTCCCTGAGAATCATGTATGTCTCAACAAGGTTGCCTCTCATTCTTTTGAACTTCAATGAGTGCATGCCCAACTTACTCAACCTCTCATAAGAAAATCCCTCCATATCCAGGATCAACTTAATGAACCTTCTCTGGACTGCTTCCAATACCAGTATGCAATTACTTAAATAAGGGGACCAAAACTGTTCACAGTATTCCAGATGTGGTCGAACTAACATAAAAGCAAATTACTCTGGATACTGGAATCTGAAACAAAAACAGAAAATACAGGACAATCTCAGCAGGTCTGACAGCATCTGTAGAGGGAAAAGGGAGCTAATGTTTCAAGTCTGGATGACTCTGTCAAAGTTGGAGAGAACGGAAAATAGGGTCAGATTATGCTGTTGTCGGGATGGGGGCGGGGGCGGGGGGGGGCGTGGAGCAGTAGGGCTGGTTAGTGGGCCAGCGATAGATGGAAATTGACAAAGATGTCGTGGACAGAAAGACAAAGGGACTGTAAATGGGGGTGATTTAGGCTAAGAAGGGTGCCGATAGTGGCACATAGAGATTAGAATGCGTTAATGGCCGAATAAAGGTAAACAGTGTGTCAAAGGGCAACTAGAAACAGGGAACAGATTGCCCAGGTGGGGTGGGGGAGGGCCGGGGGACAATGGTGAGGGGAAAAAAAAGAATGATGGAAGAAATGAAAATAAATTAACAGAAAAAAAAAATGGGGTGGAGGTGGAGGAGAGAGTTCATAGTCTGAAGTTGTTGAAGTCCAGAAGGCTGTAACGTGCCTAATTGGAAGTTGAGGTGCTGTTCCTCCAGTTCGCACTGGGTGCACTGGAATATTGCAACAGGCCAAGGACGAACATCTGGATTTGAGCAGGACGGTAAGTTTTTTTTTCTTTTTTATAAATTTGGAGTACTGAATAAGATTAAATCTGGGTTCTGTAGTGGCTCTTCTACAGAACCCAGATTTAATCTTATTCAAGTACCCAATTCTTTTTTTCCCAATTAAGAGGCAATTTAGCGTGGCCAATCCACCTAACCTGCACATCTTTGGGTTGTGGGGATGAAACCCACGCAGATACGGGGAAAATGTGCAAACTCCACATGGACAGTGACCCAGGGCCGGGATTCAAACGCAGGTCCTCAGCACTTTAGGCAACAGTGCTAACCACTGTGCCACGTGCCGCCCTTACAGGGCGGTAAGTTGAAATGGCAAGCTACCGCAAGGTCCGGGTCCTGCTTGTGGACAGACCAAATATATTTCGCAAAGCGGCCACCCAGTCTGCGTTTAGTCTCTCCAATGTAGAGTAGGCAGCATTGGGAGCAGCAAATGCAATAGACCAGATTGAAGGAGGTGCACGGGAAGCACTGCCACACTTGAAAAGAGCGTTTAGGCCTTTGGATGGTGAGCAGGGAACTGGAAAAGGGGCAGGTGTTACACGTTCTGCGATTGCATTGGAAGGTGCCGTGGGAAGAGGGTGAGGGCAGGGTGTGATGGAGGAGTGGACCAGGGTATCCTGAAGGAAATGTCCCTGAAAAACGCTGACCCGGAGTGAGGGGAAGATGTGACCAGTGGCGGCATCATGCTGGAGTTGGCGGAACTGGCAAAGAATGATTCTTTGAATGCGGAACCTGGTGGGGTGAAAAGTGACGACAAAGGGGATCCTATCCTGGTTCTGGGAGGGAGGGAAAGATGTGAGAGCAGAGGCGCGGGAGATGGGTCGGACACAGTTGAGAGCCCTGTCGACCAGCGGGTGGGAAACCATGATTAAGAAAGAATGAAGACATGTTGTGGTCTAACTAGTGTCTTGTGTAATTTGAGCAAGACGTTCCTATTTTTATATTCCAATTCCCTTTAAAATAAAGGCCAACATTCCATTTGCCCTTCTGAATGTCTCTGAATTATTTGATTTCGATTCGTTGTTATATGTACCGAGATACAGTAAAAAAGTTTTTAAGTTGCGATGTTCGAGGGAACAAAAATAAATGATGTTTGAGTTTCTGCATGCATAATCTTTTCTTCTTCTGTTTGATTTTTCTTCTATTGTTTTTGGCTCTGTTTGAAGGTGATGCGACTGATAAGATGTTGTAAAGGGAGGGGTGGGCCTCTGCGCCCGGATCTTGGAGGATTGTTTGTTTGCTTTCTATGTTTGATGTTATTGTTTTGAGAACTTATGTTAAGAGTTTGGGCAAGGGAATCCAGCAGGTGGTAGGATACTAGGCGCTGGGGGCGAGAGCACCTAGGCTAGCTGGGAGAGCTGGTTCACAGGAGCAAAGTGGGGGGAGAGCTGAAGAGAGATAGAGTAGTGGGGGGAGGGGGGTGGGAGGGGTCTGCTGATGACTAGGGGACTTTTAGGAGGTCGGAGATGGAGACCAGATGGTGGTGGCTGCCGAGGGGCGGGCCAGGGAGGTGCGGGACATGGCCTAAGGGCTGGCTTAGGAAAGGTCATGGCTGATCGACAGGGGAGGGGGGGGGGTAAGAGCCAGCCCCCCTCCCCCCCCCCCAGACTCGTTACGTGGAATATTCATGGGCTGAATGGGGTCTGTCAAAAGTGTTAAGTAATGGGTTAATAAACATTGCGATTAGTTGTCTCATTTATGTTAAGTATCCAATTATTGACACTGATATGTAATGGGGCTTCAGGTGGCCTTTGTGTCAAGTGATTTGATGTTAGAGTTTTGTGCAGGGTTTGTTAAAGTAAAATAAAGGTGTTTGTGGAAAAGGAGCAGAACCTTTCACTCTTTATACAACAGCAGCTAAACATCGAACAGATGGTAGCAGAGAATGGTTGCTGTGCAAATGTGAAGGGTTGAAAGTTACAACTTTTCCAGACCAAACCAAGGAGTGAGTGAGAAATAAAAACAAAGAAATATGCCTGAACCTAGGATAAAGATGGCTGGATATGACTACCCCCCCCCTTATTTTCTGAAAGGGGGTCGTACGACCAATGGAGAAGTGCATTAGTTATGTAACTGCCTTGGGAAAGAGAAAACAAGATATGGCATTGGCTCTTTCTCTACCCTATGCTAGTAAAATCCGGAGCAGAGTGTTTTCTGAGCTGGAATTCGAAGTTAGACTCAGAAGAAGGTCTGCGGACTCTATAGGCTCCTGGATTTGACAGGAGTTCAGTTTGCTGATAAGGATACCTTATTCGATCAGATGATAGAAGCTTTAAAAATGTTTCTGGGGAAACATTTGATTCCGATGGCTCTGATAACCCAAATAGGTCAGCCTGCAATAAAACAGAATATGGAAGATACACTACTAACAGGACAGCGAAATCGTACGGCTACTAAAAGGTTCCAAGACTATAGAAGGAGATCGGAACCCAGAAATTATGAACACAGAAACCCAGTTACAATCTACAATAGGAAGATGAACCCCAGTAATGCACATGGCATGATAAATCAATGTTTTCGATGTGACTCTCAATACCATTATGCTTTCAACTGTCCAACACATTATGGTAGAGTGTTTGAAGCGACACATGACACCAAAGAGTCAGAAGAGGAAAAAGAATCCAGGGGGGGGCTAGCCCTCCCGAATCTACAATTCTACCACTGGGCGGCAACAGCCGAGCGAGTAAGGGGATGGATCCAGGAGCCAGAAGCCGAGTGGGTGCGTGCGGAGGAGGCCTCCTGCATGGGAACCTCCCTCCGGGCCCTCGCCACGGCAGCACTCCCATCCCCACCCAAAAAACACTCCACCAGCCCAGTGGTGACAGCCACCCTCCAATCCTGGAACCAACTGCGGCAGCAATTTGGCCTGTACAAAATGTCGGACAAGGCTCCCATCTGCAACAACCATAGGTTCAAACCAGCACTGACTGACGCCACCTTCAAAAGGTGGAGGCAGGACGGGGGGACACTGACAGTGAGGGACCTATACACGGACGACAGGATCGCAACACTGGACGAACTGACAGAGAAATTTCAGCTAGCTGGGGGGAACGAGCTACGGTACCTGCAGCTCAAAAACTTCCTACGAAAGGAGACAAGGACGTACTCACAACCGCCACGACTGGAAGACCTACTGGACGCAAGTATCCTAGAGAAAGGGAACTGTAGTGATATGTATGACCGACTGGTAGATAGGGACGACACCGTACTGGACGCAACAAGAAGGAAATGGGAGGACGACCTGGGGATGGAGATAGGGTGGGGACTCTGGAGCGAAGCACTGCATAGGGTCAACTCCACCTCCACGTGCGCAAGGCTCAGCCTGACGCAACTAAAAGTGGTACATAGAGCCCACTTAACGAGAAACCGTATGAGTAGGTTCTTCCCGGAGGTGGAGGACAAATGTGAGCGGTGCCAGAGAGGCCCGGCCAACCACGCCCACATGTTCTGGTCTTGCCCCAGACTTGTGGAGTACTGGACAGCCTTCTTCGAGGCTATGTCCAAAGTGGTGGGGGTGAGAGTGGAGCCATGCCCGATAGTGGCGGTCTTCGGGGTTTTAGACCAGCCAGATCTATTCCTGGGGAGGAGGGCGGACGGCCTTGCCTTTGCCTCCCTGATTGCCCGCCGTAGAATCCTGTTTGGCTGGCGGTCAGCAGCACCACCCAGAGCTGCAGACTGGCTGTCCGACCTCTTGGAATCTCTCCAAATGGAGAAAATCTAATTCGCCATCCGAGGGTCGGACGACGGCTTCCACAGAACGTGGGAGCCATTCATGCAACTGTTCCGGGACCTGTTTGTGGCCAACGTACATGAGGAAGAATAGTCGGGTGGCCAAGAACCATGGGAAAATGGACGGGAATCGGGGGAAGGTAGCCGGGGGGAGGGGGGGGGGGCTACGGGCTCGGTATGGGGGTTTGATGGCAAGCCAAGGCCCAAAACCAAACTATAAATAAATGCCTATAAACATGTGCCTCGGCCATATTGGGGAATGTAAAATATGTATGCTGGCTAAAGGGGGCGGCCACAATTATTGTTATGAAGATGCTTACCTGTAAATATTCATGTTAAATATTTGTGTTTTCCTTTTTTTTTTCTCTCTCTCTAATAACTTGTAATTTGTCATATATAAAATATGAAAACTCAATAAAAAAACATTTATAAAAAAAAAAGAAGAGGAAAAAGATAGTGACCAGAAAGAAGGCATTGTCCTATTAACAAGCTGTTTTATGCCGGTAAAGAGGGTGTTGGTTGCAGAATCCTTCAATTGTGCTGTTTTGGACAGGGGCTGCACATCTACTGTGTGTGGAATTGACTGGTTAAAATGTTACCTGGACTCCTTGAATGCTGAAAATCGTAACAAGGTTAAGGAATTTGAAAGATCCACAAGTTTCAGGTTTGGGGATGATAATACTCTGAAGTCGCTGAAAAGAGTGGTGATCCCTTGCAATATTGCCAGAGTGAATAATTTCATTAGCACGGATGTTGTATCAAGTGAGATACCTTTGCTTCTGAGCAGACCGATGAAGAAAGCACACATGAAACTGGATATGGAACAGGATAAGGCAACAGTTTTTGGAAAGATGGTGGATTTCCAATTTACACAGTCGGGACACTATTACAAAGAACAAACAAAGAACAAAGAACAGTAAAGCACAGGAACAGACCCTTCGGCCCTCCAGGCCCATGCCGACCATGATGCCCATCTAAACTAAAATCTTCTACACTTCCTGGGTCCGTATCCCTCTATTCCCATCCTATTCATGGATTTGTCAAGATGCCCCTTAAATGTCACTATTGTCCCTGCTTCCACCACCTCCTCCGGCAGCGAGTTCCAGGCACCCACTGCCCTCTGTGTAAAAAAAAAAACTTGCCTCGTACATCTCCTCTAAAACTTGCCCTCGCACCTTAAATCTATGCCCCCTAGTAATTGACCCCTCTACCCTGGGGAAAAGCCTCTGACTATCCACTCTGTCTATGCCCCTCATAATTTTGTAGACCTCCATCAGGTCGCCCCTTAACCTCCGTTGTTCCAGTGAGAACAAACCAAGTTTATTCAACCGCTCATCATAGCTAATGCTCTCCATACCAGGCAACATCCTGGTAAATCTCTTCTGCACCCTCTCTAAAGCCTCCACATCCTTCTGGTAGTGTGGAGGCCAGAATTGAACACTATACTCCAAGTGTGGCCTAACTAAGGTTCTATACAGCTGCAACATGACTTGCCAATTCTTATACTCAATGCCCCGGCCAATGAAGGCAAGCATGCCGTATGCCTTCTTGACTACCTTCTCCGCCTGTGTTGCCACTTTTAGTGACCTGTGGACCTGTATACCTAGATCTCTCTGACTTTCAATACTCTTTCTACCATTCACTGTATATTCCCTACCTGTATTAGACCTTCCAAAATGCATTACCTCACATTTGTCCGGATTAAACTCCATCTGCCATCTCTCCGGCCAAGTCTCCAAACGATCTAAATTCGACTGTATCCTCTGACTCCTCATCGTTATCCACAATTCCACCTACCTTTGTGTCGTCTGCAAACTTATTAATCAGACCAGTTACATTTTTCTCCACATCATTTATATATACTACGAACAGCAAAGGTCCCAGCACCGATCCCTGCGTATCACCACTATTCGCACCCCTCCAATTAGAAAAGCACCCTTCCATTGCTACTCTCTGCCTTCTGTGACCTAGCCAGTTCTGTATCCACCGTGCCAGCTCACCCCTGATACTGTGTGACTTCACCTTTTGTACCAGTCTACCATGAGGGACCTTGTCAAAGGCCTTACTGAAGTCCATATAGACAACATCCACTGCCCTACCTGCAACAATCATCTTTGCGACCTCTTCGAAAAACTCTATCAAATTAGTAAGACACGACCTCCCCTTCACAAAACCATGCTGCCTCTCACTAATACGTCCATTTGCTTCCAAATGGGAGTTGATCCTGTCTCGAAGAATTCTCTCCAGTAATTTCCCTACCACTGATGTAAGGCTCACCGGCCTGTAGTTCCCTGGATTATCCTTGCTACGCTTCTTAAACAAAGGGACAACATTGGCTATTCTCCAGTCCTCTGGGACATCACCTGAAGACAGTGAGGATCCAAAGATTTCTGCCAAGGCCTCAGCAATTTCCTCTCTAGCCTCCTTCAGTATTCTGGGGTAGATCCCATCCGGCCCTGGGGACTTATCTACCTTAATATTTTTCAAGACGCCCAACACCTAGTCTTTTTGGATCTCAATGTGACCCAGGCTATCTACACACCCTTCTCCAGACTCAACATCCACCAATTCCTTCTCTTTGGTGAAACCTGATGCAAAGTATTCATTTTGTACCTCACCCATTTCCTCTATCTCCACACATAGATTCCCTTGCCTGTCCTTCAGAGGGCCAACCCTTTCCCTGGCTACCCTCTTGCTTTTTATGTACGTGTAAAAAGCCTTGGGATTTTCCTTAACCCTATTTGCCAATGATTTTTCGTGACCTCTTCTAGCCCTCCTGACTCCTTGCTCAAGTTCCTTCCTACTTTCCTTATATTCCACACTGGCTTCGTCTGTTCCCAGCCTTCTAGCCCTGACAAATGCCTCCTTTTTCTTTTTGACGAGGCCTACAATATCTCTCGTTATCCAAGGTTCCAGAAATTTGCTGTATTTATCCTTCTTCCGCACAGGAACATGCCGGTCCTGAATTCCTTTCAACTTACATTTGAAACCACTTGTCAGATGTTGATTTACCCTCAAACATCCTCCCCCAATCTAGGTTCTTCAGTTCCCGCCTAATAGTTATAATTAGCCATCCCCCAATTTAGCACATCCACCATAGGACCACGCTTATCCTTGTCCACCAGCACTTTAAAACTTATTGAATTGTGGTCACTGTTCCTGAAATGCTCCCCGACTGAAACTTCTACCACCTGGCTGGGCTCATTCCCCAATACCAGGTCCAGTACAGCCCCTTCCCTAGTTGGACTTAAAACATATTGTTTTAAGAAGCCCTCCTGGATGCTCCTTACAAACTCTGCCTCGTCCAAGCCCCTAGCACTAAGTGAGTCCCAGTCAATATTGGGGAAGTTAAAGTCTTCCACCACAACCCTGTCTGTTGTTTTTACTCGTTTCCAAAATCTGTCTACCTATCTCCTCCTCTATATCCCGCTGGCTGTTGGGAGGCCTGTAGTAAATCCCCAGCATTATGGCTGCACCCTTCTTATTCCTGATCTCTACCCATATAGCCTCGCTGCCCTCTGAGGTGTCCTCCCGTAGTGATATTCTACGGGATATTCACAGCTGTGATATTCTCCCTAACCAGTAGCGCAACTCCGCCACCCCTTTTACATCCCCCTCTATCCCACCTGAAACATCTAAATCCTGGAACGTTTAGCTGCCAATCCTGTCTTTCACTCAACCAGGTCTCTGTAATGGCAACAACATCATAGTTCCAAGTACGAATCCAAACTCGAAGTTCATCTGCCTTACCCGTAATACTTCTTGCATTAAAACATATGCACTTCAGGCCACCAGACCCGCTGTTTTCAGCAACATCTCCCTGTCTGCTCTTCCTCAGAGCCATACTGGCACTATTCCCTAGTTCTCCCTCAATGCTTTCACCTTCTGACCTATTGCTCCGGTACCCACACCCCTGCTATACTAGTTTAAACCCACTAGCAAACCTTGCTACCAGAATATTTATGCCTCTCCAGTTTAGATGCAACCCATCCTTCTTATACAGGTCACACCTGCCCCGAAAGAGCTCCCAGTGGTCCAGATAACAGAAACCCTCCCTCCTACACCAGCTTTAGCCATGTGTTTAGCTGCCCTATCTTTCTATTCCTATTGTATTCCATTACTGACAAATAATGTTTCAAGTACAGTTGTTAAGGATGTGTTAATGGCAGTTGAAAATGGGACTTTAGCTGATAAAAAGCTTGTTGTATTACAACTGTATAGGCAATTTGCGCATCCGTCTCCTCGTAGGCTGAAAAATCTATTAAAGGATGCAGGGGTAAGGGATGAAGACTATACAAAGCTAATATAACAGGTTAGTGATCGCTGTGAAGTTTGCAGGAAGTACAGAAGGACACCAGCACGACTGAGAGTAACCCTACCTTTGGCCAGGGATTTTAACAACATAGTGGCCATGGACCTTAAGATCTAGGATAAAGCCAATAAGATATTTATTTTGCCTTTTGTAGATTCAGCAACCAGATTTAGTCAATCAATGATTGTACGAAGTAAATAGTAATTCTGGATCAAATCGTGAAAAAATGGATAGGGACAGGAAGGGGTCCACCAGCAAAATTCCTTACGCACAATGGGGGAGAATTTGCCAATGAGGAGTTTAGGGATGTGTGAGAAAACGTGAATATCACAGTTCTGAATACGGCTGCAGAAAGCCCATTTAGTAATGGCGTATGTGTGAAAGAAACCATGTAGTAATAGATGACATGCTCATGAAAATGTTGGCAGATAGACCAAACTTCAAGCTAAATTCAGCTTTAGCATGGGCGGTACATGCAAAGAATTCATTGCAGATGGTTGGGGGCTATAGTTCCTATCAATTAGTGTTTGGTAGAAATCCTAAAATTCCATCTATTTTGGATGACCAGCCTCCAGTTTGGAAAGGGACTTCAATTAGCTCTGCCTTTGCTGAGCATTTAAATGCATTACATAGCATTAGGAAAGCTTTTTTGGAAGCAGAAGTCTCTAAAAGAATTCGTAGAGCTTTGAGGCGTAATGTATGGCCATCAAATATCGTTTTTCAGCAAGGAGACATAGTATACGAAAAGAGAGACAATTTTAATGAATGGAAAGGCCCAGGAAAGATCATAGGCATAGATGGCAAAACAATTATTTTGCAACATGTCAATCAAATTGTTAGGGTACATTCATCAAGGATAATGAGTACAGATTACAAATTTAGACAGAGCAGACAGACATGACGAGGAACCAGGGTCATTTGATACACACGTTTTGCAGAACTATGAGGACCAGTTAACTGATATAGAAATGGTTTCTGTAGAGGAACACAACACTTCTGATGATTTAGAACAGGCCATTTCTAAGAAAGGAAAACTGCCAAAATTTGGTACAAAAGTGATATACTTGCTTGAAGGGTCTAGTCAACGGCAGGATGCAACTGTTATTAGTAGAACAGGGAAGGCCACTGGAAAGTATAAACACTGGTTGAATGTACAGCATTCAGGGGAGGGAGTCAAGACAATGGATTGGGAACACAAAGATCAAAAATTGAAAGGACATCCCACAGCAGAATGAAAAGATCAAGCAGTAGCAGTGGAGAACAAGATAGCAGGCGGGAGAAGGGAGGTAGTTTATCAAGGTCTCGGAACATGAGTAAGACTTTGAATACTAATAGGAGTAGAAGTCCACATGCACGTGAGATTTTGGTGGCTTCCAATAAATTAGATGAAAAAGTTATCAAAGATGCCAAACAGCAAGAACTGCATAGTTGGAGTGAATTTGGGGTATACACGGGAGTACTGGATAAGTGACAAAGAACTCTATCCCACAGATGGATTTTCACGGAAAAGGTTCCTCCGGATGAACTTATAAGGCAAAGGCCAGGCTTATGGCAAGGGGATTTGAAGAAAACTTACAAGATCAGGATTTAAAGGATAATATACCTATTGAATGTCACATTGACAATAAATCCCTGTGTGAAAATGTGCACTCTACAAAAAAGTGTCAATGAAAAAAAGGTTAAGGATAGACATCACAAGTTTGAAGCAGATGTTGGACAGAGTGGAAATAGCAAAAATTAAATGTATCGACAATTGTCAGGTCATTTTACAAAAAGAGGGGCTAGCTCACAGAAACTTTTGGATATTGTTCATGAAGGACGCCTGTTTCTGTGTAATAATAAATACCATTATGCTTTCAACTGTCCAACACATTATGGTAGAGTGTTTGAAGCGACACATGACACCAAAGAGTCAGAAGAGGAAAAAGAATCCAGGGGGGGGCTAGCCCTCCCGAATCTACAATTCTACCACTGGGCGGCAACAGCCGAGCGAGTAAGGGGATGGATCCAGGAGCCAGAAGCCGAGTGGGTGCGTGCGGAGGAGGCCTCCTGCATGGGAACCTCCCTCCGGGCCCTCGCCACGGCAGCACTCCCATCCCCACCCAAAAAACACTCCACCAGCCCAGTGGTGACAGCCACCCTCCAATCCTGGAACCAACTGCGGCAGCAATTTGGCCTGTACAAAATGTCGGACAAGGCTCCCATCTGCAACAACCATAGGTTCAAACCAGCACTGACTGACGCCACCTTCAAAAGGTGGAGGCAGGACGGGGGGACACTGACAGTGAGGGACCTATACACGGACGACAGGATCGCAACACTGGACGAACTGACAGAGAAATTTCAGCTAGCTGGGGGGAACGAGCTACGGTACCTGCAGCTCAAAAACTTCCTACGAAAGGAGACAAGGACGTACTCACAACCGCCACGACTGGAAGACCTACTGGACGCAAGTATCCTAGAGAAAGGGAACTGTAGTGATATGTATGACCGACTGGTAGATAGGGACGACACCGTACTGGACGCAACAAGAAGGAAATGGGAGGACGACCTGGGGATGGAGATAGGGTGGGGACTCTGGAGCGAAGCACTGCATAGGGTCAACTCCACCTCCACGTGCGCAAGGCTCAGCCTGACGCAACTAAAAGTGGTACATAGAGCCCACTTAACGAGAAACCGTATGAGTAGGTTCTTCCCGGAGGTGGAGGACAAATGTGAGCGGTGCCAGAGAGGCCCGGCCAACCACGCCCACATGTTCTGGTCTTGCCCCAGACTTGTGGAGTACTGGACAGCCTTCTTCGAGGCTATGTCCAAAGTGGTGGGGGTGAGAGTGGAGCCATGCCCGATAGTGGCGGTCTTCGGGGTTTTAGACCAGCCAGATCTATTCCTGGGGAGGAGGGCGGACGGCCTTGCCTTTGCCTCCCTGATTGCCCGCCGTAGAATCCTGTTTGGCTGGCGGTCAGCAGCACCACCCAGAGCTGCAGACTGGCTGTCCGACCTCTTGGAATCTCTCCAAATGGAGAAAATCTAATTCGCCATCCGAGGGTCGGACGACGGCTTCCACAGAACGTGGGAGCCATTCATGCAACTGTTCCGGGACCTGTTTGTGGCCAACGTACATGAGGAAGAATAGTCGGGTGGCCAAGAACCATGGGAAAATGGACGGGAATCGGGGGAAGGTAGCCGGGGGGAGGGGGGGGGGCTACGGGCTCGGTATGGGGGTTTGATGGCAAGCCAAGGCCCAAAACCAAACTATAAATAAATGCCTATAAACATGTGCCTCGGCCATATTGGGGAATGTAAAATATGTATGCTGGCTAAAGGGGGCGGCCACAATTATTGTTATGAAGATGCTTACCTGTAAATATTCATGTTAAATATTTGTGTTTTCCTTTTTTTTTTCTCTCTCTCTAATAACTTGTAATTTGTCATATATAAAATATGAAAACTCAATAAAAAAACATTTATAAAAAAAAAAGAAGAGGAAAAAGATAGTGACCAGAAAGAAGGCATTGTCCTATTAACAAGCTGTTTTATGCCGGTAAAGAGGGTGTTGGTTGCAGAATCCTTCAATTGTGCTGTTTTGGACAGGGGCTGCACATCTACTGTGTGTGGAATTGACTGGTTAAAATGTTACCTGGACTCCTTGAATGCTGAAAATCGTAACAAGGTTAAGGAATTTGAAAGATCCACAAGTTTCAGGTTTGGGGATGATAATACTCTGAAGTCGCTGAAAAGAGTGGTGATCCCTTGCAATATTGCCAGAGTGAATAATTTCATTAGCACGGATGTTGTATCAAGTGAGATACCTTTGCTTCTGAGCAGACCGATGAAGAAAGCACACATGAAACTGGATATGGAACAGGATAAGGCAACAGTTTTTGGAAAGATGGTGGATTTCCAATTTACACAGTCGGGACACTATTACAAAGAACAAACAAAGAACAAAGAACAGTAAAGCACAGGAACAGACCCTTCGGCCCTCCAGGCCCATGCCGACCATGATGCCCATCTAAACTAAAATCTTCTACACTTCCTGGGTCCGTATCCCTCTATTCCCATCCTATTCATGGATTTGTCAAGATGCCCCTTAAATGTCACTATTGTCCCTGCTTCCACCACCTCCTCCGGCAGCGAGTTCCAGGCACCCACTGCCCTCTGTGTAAAAAAAAAAAACTTGCCTCGTACATCTCCTCTAAAACTTGCCCTCGCACCTTAAATCTATGCCCCCTAGTAATTGACCCCTCTACCCTGGGGAAAAGCCTCTGACTATCCACTCTGTCTATGCCCCTCATAATTTTGTAGACCTCCATCAGGTCGCCCCTTAACCTCCGTTGTTCCAGTGAGAACAAACCAAGTTTATTCAACCGCTCATCATAGCTAATGCTCTCCATACCAGGCAACATCCTGGTAAATCTCTTCTGCACCCTCTCTAAAGCCTCCACATCCTTCTGGTAGTGTGGAGGCCAGAATTGAACACTATACTCCAAGTGTGGCCTAACTAAGGTTCTATACAGCTGCAACATGACTTGCCAATTCTTATACTCAATGCCCCGGCCAATGAAGGCAAGCATGCCGTATGCCTTCTTGACTACCTTCTCCGCCTGTGTTGCCACTTTTAGTGACCTGTGGACCTGTATACCTAGATCTCTCTGACTTTCAATACTCTTTCTACCATTCACTGTATATTCCCTACCTGTATTAGACCTTCCAAAATGCATTACCTCACATTTGTCCGGATTAAACTCCATCTGCCATCTCTCCGGCCAAGTCTCCAAACGATCTAAATTCGACTGTATCCTCTGACTCCTCATCGTTATCCACAATTCCACCTACCTTTGTGTCGTCTGCAAACTTATTAATCAGACCAGTTACATTTTTCTCCACATCATTTATATATACTACGAACAGCAAAGGTCCCAGCACCGATCCCTGCGTATCACCACTATTCGCACCCCTCCAATTAGAAAAGCACCCTTCCATTGCTACTCTCTGCCTTCTGTGACCTAGCCAGTTCTGTATCCACCGTGCCAGCTCACCCCTGATACTGTGTGACTTCACCTTTTGTACCAGTCTACCATGAGGGACCTTGTCAAAGGCCTTACTGAAGTCCATATAGACAACATCCACTGCCCTACCTGCAACAATCATCTTTGCGACCTCTTCGAAAAACTCTATCAAATTAGTAAGACACGACCTCCCCTTCACAAAACCATGCTGCCTCTCACTAATACGTCCATTTGCTTCCAAATGGGAGTTGATCCTGTCTCGAAGAATTCTCTCCAGTAATTTCCCTACCACTGATGTAAGGCTCACCGGCCTGTAGTTCCCTGGATTATCCTTGCTACGCTTCTTAAACAAAGGGACAACATTGGCTATTCTCCAGTCCTCTGGGACATCACCTGAAGACAGTGAGGATCCAAAGATTTCTGCCAAGGCCTCAGCAATTTCCTCTCTAGCCTCCTTCAGTATTCTGGGGTAGATCCCATCCGGCCCTGGGGACTTATCTACCTTAATATTTTTCAAGACGCCCAACACCTAGTCTTTTTGGATCTCAATGTGACCCAGGCTATCTACACACCCTTCTCCAGACTCAACATCCACCAATTCCTTCTCTTTGGTGAAACCTGATGCAAAGTATTCATTTTGTACCTCACCCATTTCCTCTATCTCCACACATAGATTCCCTTGCCTGTCCTTCAGAGGGCCAACCCTTTCCCTGGCTACCCTCTTGCTTTTTATGTACGTGTAAAAAGCCTTGGGATTTTCCTTAACCCTATTTGCCAATGATTTTTCGTGACCTCTTCTAGCCCTCCTGACTCCTTGCTCAAGTTCCTTCCTACTTTCCTTATATTCCACACTGGCTTCGTCTGTTCCCAGCCTTCTAGCCCTGACAAATGCCTCCTTTTTCTTTTTGACGAGGCCTACAATATCTCTCGTTATCCAAGGTTCCAGAAATTTGCTGTATTTATCCTTCTTCCGCACAGGAACATGCCGGTCCTGAATTCCTTTCAACTTACATTTGAAACCACTTGTCAGATGTTGATTTACCCTCAAACATCCTCCCCCAATCTAGGTTCTTCAGTTCCCGCCTAATAGTTATAATTAGCCATCCCCCAATTTAGCACATCCACCATAGGACCACGCTTATCCTTGTCCACCAGCACTTTAAAACTTATTGAATTGTGGTCACTGTTCCTGAAATGCTCCCCGACTGAAACTTCTACCACCTGGCTGGGCTCATTCCCCAATACCAGGTCCAGTACAGCCCCTTCCCTAGTTGGACTTAAAACATATTGTTTTAAGAAGCCCTCCTGGATGCTCCTTACAAACTCTGCCTCGTCCAAGCCCCTAGCACTAAGTGAGTCCCAGTCAATATTGGGGAAGTTAAAGTCTTCCACCACAACCCTGTCTGTTGTTTTTACTCGTTTCCAAAATCTGTCTACCTATCTCCTCCTCTATATCCCGCTGGCTGTTGGGAGGCCTGTAGTAAATCCCCAGCATTATGGCTGCACCCTTCTTATTCCTGATCTCTACCCATATAGCCTCGCTGCCCTCTGAGGTGTCCTCCCGTAGTGATATTCTACGGGATATTCACAGCTGTGATATTCTCCCTAACCAGTAGCGCAACTCCGCCACCCCTTTTACATCCCCCTCTATCCCACCTGAAACATCTAAATCCTGGAACGTTTAGCTGCCAATCCTGTCTTTCACTCAACCAGGTCTCTGTAATGGCAACAACATCATAGTTCCAAGTACGAATCCAAACTCGAAGTTCATCTGCCTTACCCGTAATACTTCTTGCATTAAAACATATGCACTTCAGGCCACCAGACCCGCTGTTTTCAGCAACATCTCCCTGTCTGCTCTTCCTCAGAGCCATACTGGCACTATTCCCTAGTTCTCCCTCAATGCTTTCACCTTCTGACCTATTGCTCCGGTACCCACACCCCTGCTATACTAGTTTAAACCCACTAGCAAACCTTGCTACCAGAATATTTATGCCTCTCCAGTTTAGATGCAACCCATCCTTCTTATACAGGTCACACCTGCCCCGAAAGAGCTCCCAGTGGTCCAGATAACAGAAACCCTCCCTCCTACACCAGCTTTAGCCATGTGTTTAGCTGCCCTATCTTTCTATTCCTATTGTATTCCATTACTGACAAATAATGTTTCAAGTACAGTTGTTAAGGATGTGTTAATGGCAGTTGAAAATGGGACTTTAGCTGATAAAAAGCTTGTTGTATTACAACTGTATAGGCAATTTGCGCATCCGTCTCCTCGTAGGCTGAAAAATCTATTAAAGGATGCAGGGGTAAGGGATGAAGACTATACAAAGCTAATATAACAGGTTAGTGATCGCTGTGAAGTTTGCAGGAAGTACAGAAGGACACCAGCACGACTGAGAGTAACCCTACCTTTGGCCAGGGATTTTAACAACATAGTGGCCATGGACCTTAAGATCTAGGATAAAGCCAATAAGATATTTATTTTGCCTTTTGTAGATTCAGCAACCAGATTTAGTCAATCAATGATTGTACGAAGTAAATAGTAATTCTGGATCAAATCGTGAAAAAATGGATAGGGACAGGAAGGGGTCCACCAGCAAAATTCCTTACGCACAATGGGGGAGAATTTGCCAATGAGGAGTTTAGGGATGTGTGAGAAAACGTGAATATCACAGTTCTGAATACGGCTGCAGAAAGCCCATTTAGTAATGGCGTATGTGTGAAAGAAACCATGTAGTAATAGATGACATGCTCATGAAAATGTTGGCAGATAGACCAAACTTCAAGCTAAATTCAGCTTTAGCATGGGCGGTACATGCAAAGAATTCATTGCAGATGGTTGGGGGCTATAGTTCCTATCAATTAGTGTTTGGTAGAAATCCTAAAATTCCATCTATTTTGGATGACCAGCCTCCAGTTTGGAAAGGGACTTCAATTAGCTCTGCCTTTGCTGAGCATTTAAATGCATTACATAGCATTAGGAAAGCTTTTTTGGAAGCAGAAGTCTCTAAAAGAATTCGTAGAGCTTTGAGGCGTAATGTATGGCCATCAAATATCGTTTTTCAGCAAGGAGACATAGTATACGAAAAGAGAGACAATTTTAATGAATGGAAAGGCCCAGGAAAGATCATAGGCATAGATGGCAAAACAATTATTTTGCAACATGTCAATCAAATTGTTAGGGTACATTCATCAAGGATAATGAGTACAGATTACAAATTTAGACAGAGCAGACAGACATGACGAGGAACCAGGGTCATTTGATACACACGTTTTGCAGAACTATGAGGACCAGTTAACTGATATAGAAATGGTTTCTGTAGAGGAACACAACACTTCTGATGATTTAGAACAGGCCATTTCTAAGAAAGGAAAACTGCCAAAATTTGGTACAAAAGTGATATACTTGCTTGAAGGGTCTAGTCAACGGCAGGATGCAACTGTTATTAGTAGAACAGGGAAGGCCACTGGAAAGTATAAACACTGGTTGAATGTACAGCATTCAGGGGAGGGAGTCAAGACAATGGATTGGGAACACAAAGATCAAAAATTGAAAGGACATCCCACAGCAGAATGAAAAGATCAAGCAGTAGCAGTGGAGAACAAGATAGCAGGCGGGAGAAGGGAGGTAGTTTATCAAGGTCTCGGAACATGAGTAAGACTTTGAATACTAATAGGAGTAGAAGTCCACATGCACGTGAGATTTTGGTGGCTTCCAATAAATTAGATGAAAAAGTTATCAAAGATGCCAAACAGCAAGAACTGCATAGTTGGAGTGAATTTGGGGTATACACGGGAGTACTGGATAAGTGACAAAGAACTCTATCCCACAGATGGATTTTCACGGAAAAGGTTCCTCCGGATGAACTTATAAGGCAAAGGCCAGGCTTATGGCAAGGGGATTTGAAGAAAACTTACAAGATCAGGATTTAAAGGATAATATACCTATTGAATGTCACATTGACAATAAATCCCTGTGTGAAAATGTGCACTCTACAAAAAAGTGTCAATGAAAAAAAGGTTAAGGATAGACATCACAAGTTTGAAGCAGATGTTGGACAGAGTGGAAATAGCAAAAATTAAATGTATCGACAATTGTCAGGTCATTTTACAAAAAGAGGGGCTAGCTCACAGAAACTTTTGGATATTGTTCATGAAGGACGCCTGTTTCTGTGACTTTTGTTCCAAAATGGGAGAAAAAAAAGGGGGGAATTAAGAGACATTCCAATGAGTTGTCTCATTTATGTTAAGTATCCAATAATTGACACTGATACGTAAAGGGCCTTCAGGTGACCTGTGTGTCAGGTGATGTGATGTTAGAGTTTTGTGCAGAGTCTATTAAAGTAAAATAAAGGTGTTGATGGAAAAGGAGCAGCACCTTTCACTCTTCATACAACAACAGGTAAACGTCTAACGAAAAAGGCCAGTGTGTTTGCACACTTGAGACAGCTAAAAGTGGACGTGGCCATGTGACCGGAACACACTTGAAGCTAGGAGACCAGGTTAGACTGAAGAAGGAATGGGTCGAACAGGTATTCCATTCAGAACTGGACTTTAAAACAGGAGGGGGGCTGGTCATCCTGATTAACAAAAGGGTGGCATTTGAGGTAGGAAAGATAGAGGCAGACCCGAGAGGCAGATTTATTATGGTTAGCGGGAACCTAGAGGGAATGGCAGTGGTGTTGATAAATGTATATGTCCCCAATTGGGATTATGTCGCGTTTGTTAGGATGGTGCTGGGAAAGATCCCGGACCTTGACCCGCACTGGTTGGTTTGGGGGGGGGGAGGGGGGGTGACTTCACCACGGTTCTGGATCAGAGAACGGATTGGTTGAGTTCTAGGTCAGGGAAAGGATCAGCAGTGGCGAAAGAACTGCGGGGGTTTATGCAGCGCATGGGAGGGGTTGATCCGTGGAGATTTGGGAGTCCAAGGAGCAAGAAATATTCATATTACTCTCTTGTGCACAATATTTGCTCCAAAATAGATTTCTTTGTACTGGATAAAACACTGTTGGTGGCGGTGGAGGACACGGCGTACTCAGCAATTGTGGTGTCAGACCACGCGCCACACTGGATAGACCTACGGGCAAGCACAGAAAAAGTCACAGCACCCTCAGTGGAGATTAGATATAGGGCTGTTAGTGGACAACGAGGTCTGTGAGCGAGTGAGGGAGATCATTTGGGGGTACATAAAGAACAACGACACGGGAGAGATCGCATTTGGGTGATGTGGGAGGCATTAAAGGCAGATATTAGAGGGGAATGTATGCCAATTCGGGCCCATAGGGAGAAGACTGAACGGGCGGAGCTGGACAGGTTGGTAGGAGAAATCTTACAGGTGGACAGGAGATATGCGGAATCTCCGGATGAGGAGCTCCTGAAAGAGTGTCAGATACTCCAAATGGAATTTAGGCTCCTTTCCACAGGTAAGGTGGAGGGACAGCTGAGGAGGGTAAAAGGGGCAATATATGAATATGGGGAGAAAGCTTTCAGGATGTTGACACATCAGCTGAGGAAGCAGGAGGCGGCGAGCAAAATGGGGAAAATAAAGGACATGAGGGGGAAGGTAGTGATGGATCTGGGGGCGGTTAATGACGTTTCGTGAATTTTATAGTCGACTGTGTGAGTCGGAATCCCTGTTTAGGTAGGAGGGTATGAATCAATTCCTGGAGAGGCTAGAGCTCCTGAAGATAGATGAGGAACTGGTGGAAGTCCTGTGGGGCCCAATTGGGTTCGGGGAGGTGATAAGACGGATTGGGGGCAATGCAATCAGGTAAGGCCCCAGGACCTGACGGATTGCCAATGGAATTGTATAAAATGTTTTCTGGGTTACTGGGGCCGCTTCTGGTTAAAGCTTTTCATGAGTCCAAGCAGCTGGGAGTGCTTCCCCGATCACTATCAAAGGCATCAATTTCTCTCATCCTGAAGCGAGACAAAGACCCGGAGAGCTGTGGATCGTATAGGTCAATTTCCCTTTTGAATGTAGATGCTAAATTGCTGGCAAAGATCTTGGCCACTCGAATAGAGAACTGTGTCCCAGAGGTAATCAGGGGGATCAGACGGGATTTGTGAAGGGCAGGCACCTGACGTCCAATATTAGACGGCTTCTCATTGTTGTGCATAAACTAGTGGAGGGGCACAAAGTTGAGGTGGTAGTGGCCATGGACGCGGAGAAGGCTTTTGACTAGGTGGAGTGGGAGTACCAATGGGCTATTTTAGGCACATTTGGGTTTGGGTAGGGATTTGTGGATTGGGTCGGGTTGTTATATCAGGCACCGGTGGCAACTGTAAGAACCGACTGAATCCGGTCATAATACTTTGGTATCTGTAGGGAGCCAAGGCAGAGATACCCGCTCTCCCCATTACTGTTTGCCCTGGCCATAGAGCCCTTAGATCACTGAATGCCTGGCGGGGGATAGTGTGTGTGTGTGTTTGTGGGGGGGGGGGGGGGGGGAAGAGGAGAGAGAGAGAGAGAGAGAGAAAAAGAGCACAGTGGTTCTCTCTATGCGGATGATTTGCTGCTCTATGTCACAGACCCGATCGGGGTGGGGGGGGGGGGGGGTAGCCGAAATCATGGAGGTACTAGGAGAATTTTGGCGATTTTCAGGCTAAATCTGGGAAAGAGCGAGATGTTCGTGATCCAGGCACGGGGGCAGAAAAGGAGACTGAAGGAGTTACCTTTTAAAGTGGTTGAGAGGAGTTTTAAATATCTGGGGATTCAAGTGGCTAAGGATTGGGGGCGGCTTCACAAGTTAAATTTGTGCAAAGCCGTCGATCAAATGAAAAGGGACTTCCGCAGATGGGACATGCTCCCGCTGATGCTAGCGGGGAGAGTCCAAACGGTAAAGATGACGGTCCTTTCAAGACTGCTCTTCTTTTTTCAATGTCTCCCGATTTTTGTCCAAAAGGCTTTTTTCAAGAAAATTAACGCAGCGATATCGGGTTCTGTGTGGGCGGGTAAAACCAGAGAGTAAAGAAGGCACTCCTGGAACGGGGTCGCGGTAAGGGGGGCTTGGCCCTCATGAGCTTTATTAACTATTACTGGGTGACCAACATATCGATGGTCAGGAAGTGGATAATGCGGGAGTGGTCGGTTTGGGAGTGAATGGAAGCGGCATCCTGCAAGGGTACGAGTTTGGAGGCTTTACTAACGGCGCCTCTGCCGTTCTCGCTGGCTCGATACTCTACAAGCCCTGTGGTGGTGGCAGCCCTAAGGGTGTGGGGGCAATGGAGGCAGAACATGGGACTGGAGGGGGCGTTAGTGTGGTCACCGATCTGTCACAACCACCGGTTTGCCCCGGTGGGGCTGGATGGGGGCTTTAAGAGATGGCAGCAGGCAGGGATTGAGAGATTTCAGAACCTATTCATCCAGGACGGCTTTCTGACCTTGGAGGCATTAGAGGAGGAGTTCGAGCTGCCGGGTGGGAATGGGTTTCATTCATAGATTTTTTTTTTCATTCGTAGATTTTACAGTGCAGAAGGAGGCCATTCGGCCCATCGAGTCTGCACCGGCTCTTGGAAAGAGCACCCTACCCAAGGTCAATACCACCACCACATCCCCATAACCCCACCCAACACTAAGGGCAATTTTGGACACTAAGGGCAATTTATCATGGCCAATCTACCTAACCTGCACATCTTTGGACTGTGGGAGGAAACCGGAGCACCCAGAGGAAACCCACGCACACACGGGAAGGATGTGCAGATTCTGCACAGACACTGACCCAAGCCGGAATCGAACCTGGGACCCTGGAGCTATGAAGCGATTGTGCTATCCACAATGCTACCGTTTCGGTGCCTTCAGGTGCGGGACTTTGTACGGAGGCAGGTTCCAAGCTTTCCTCGCCTCACCGAGGGGACTACAGGATAAGGTGCTGTCAAAAACAGGGGTTGGAGAGGGGAGGGTTTCGGAGATATAAAAGGGGTTGGAGTAGGAAGGGGCCCCTATCAGGGAGGTGAAGAGGAAGTGGGACGAGGAGCTGGGAGGAGAGCTGGAAATGGAACTGTGGGGAAAAAGCCTTGAAGAAAGACAATTCACCTCGTCGTGTGCCAGACTTAGCTTGATCCAGTTTAAGGTGGTCCACAAGACCATCTTATGTTTTGGGCATGTCCGAAATTGAGGGGATTCTGGCAGGGATTTACAGATGTTATGTCAGAAGTCCTGGCAGGGACGGTAACTCCAAGTCCAGAATTGGCAATATTTGGGGTATCGGAAGAACCAGGGGCTGGGGAAGGGGTGGCCGATGTCCTGGCGTCCTCCTCCTTTGTGGCCCGGAGACCGATTTTGCTGGGATGGAGGGATTCAGAGCCCCTGAAGTCAGGAGTGTGGGTCAGCAATATGGCAGGGTTTCTCAGTCTGGAGAAAAATCAAGTTCGCTTTGAGAGGATCAATTCAGGGGTTCGCCCAGAGATGGCAGCCATTCATCGATTTCTTCAAGGAAAATTGAATGTCAGCAGTAAAGGTGGGGGAGGGGGGAGAAAAGAAAAACAGGAGGCATGGCAATGTTAGATAATAACAGGTTACTTTGTATATGGGTAATTAGGGGATAGGGCAGGGGTAGTAGGGGACGTTGTTTACTGTTTTTTTTAGGTGTTTTGCGTGTGTCGGCCTGTGTGGTTGTTTCAGAAATGTTGATGTTTTAAACTGAAAATTACAAATGCTTCAATAAAATATTTCCTAAAAAAAACAGCTAGAGAAAAGAACTTTGGCCTCGCAGAGGACCCAAGTTCGGGTCCAGGTCAATGTCCATGTAGTGTTTGCACATTCTCCTCGTGTCTGCATGGGTCTCACCCCCACAGCCCAAAAAGATGTGCAGGGTAGGTGGATTGGCCACGCTAAATTGCCCCTTAATAGGGAAAAGAGAATTGGGTACTCTAAATTTATAAAAAAATAAAAAAAAAGAACTTTGCCCTAATCCTGATGAGAGCTAAAGGGGAGATGCAGCAACCAACAGCTGTGAAGGCAGTTCAACTATTTGTTGGATTTTTCAACTACTTAGCCAGTTTCTTTCCCAATTTGGCATCAGAGTGTGAATCTGTACTCGAGGAAGCTCAGTGGTATTGGGGAATAGAACAAGAAGTAGCTTTAACTCGCATCAAATGCTTGTGCCAATCAATCAATTAATGCCACTGCTGAGCTACTAATGATGTCAACGATGAAGTCACCCTGCAGTATGATGCCAGAAAAACAGGTCTTGGAGCAACACTTATGAAACAAGGACATCCAATTGCATTTTCATAGTGTTAACGCAAACTGAATGAAGTTACACACAGATGGATAAAGAGTGCCTTGCAATTGTCTTTGCTTGAGAGCATTTCAATCAGTATCTGTTTGGAAATGGTGGCAGAGTATGAACACAATCCACTCAAAGCATATTTTTTCAAACCGCATTTAAGGTCAAAGCGTTTGCAAAGGATGTTACTGCTGACACACTGTTAAGAGTGCTAAACATCCTTTGAAGAAAGTTGATGATGCGCATGGTCATGGATTTGCCCAGCAATAACAGGTCTGCTCAGTCCAGTAACAAGTGTCCTGGGTTTGTCCAGCAACAGGTAGAAATCTGCCTGGCGCCAGCATTCAAAAAGCATAATGAGATATGATTTTAAAAGTAATGAGATGCAGGTATATAGACAAATGATGTATCGTTGCTAGTATCCTCAGAAGCAGGTTAGTAGTTTCCAGTCTGTGAGGCCAGTCTCCAATTTAACAGCCAGAAGCCTGAGCGAGCACCTTAGCCTTAGAGCCAAGGTCATGCAGAAACCTTTGTTAAGGCAGTTTAAATATCTATCTTCACTGGACCAGGAAAATACATTTCCCAGACTTTACTTTCCGCATTGTTCTGTGTGGTAACTATAAGCTGGATTTGACTGATAGATTTATTAATTTGGATGTTGTTAGGGAAAGGGGAAGACTGAAGGGGTTCAGGGACTGTAGATATATTTTGGAACAAGGAATGTGCTCTACATAACCTGTGTGTGTTTAGTGATTCATATACTTTAAAACAAAAATTTAGAGTACCCAATTATTATTTCCTTTTTTACAATTAAGGGGCAATTTAGCATGGCCAATCCACCTAATTGCACATCTTTGGGTTGAGAGGGTGAAACCCATGCAGACACGGGGAGAATGTGGAAACTCCACACGGACAGTGACCCAGGGCCGGGATTCGAACCCGGGTCCTCAGTGCCGTAGTCCCAATGCTAACCACTGCGTCACGTGCCGCCCTAGTGATTCATACACTTAATGGGCTTGGAGTACAGCAGTCCTGTTTACATCTATTTGTCTTTACTTTAATTTAATCATTAGTCTTTAATAATTGTGACTGGGCTGGTTATTCTGACTGGGCTAGTTATTCTCACTGGGGCTTTTCACTCCTCACACCATTCAAAAAAAAAGTACACACGCTCATGAACCGGTGTCTCAAGTTGGGATACCCTTGAAAATACCATCAGCATAGTTAATGACACTTGTATAGCGTGTGAAATCATAAGAGATTCAATGAGAAGAAACAGCACAACATGCTCTGGAAATCATCAACCCAACAGAAATATCAAATCTGGCGGATGAGTGTCTTGCTCAGATGAAACAAACTACACAACTTGTGTAGTGCTGTACCAAATTATGATGGAAGGATGGCTTGAAACCATCAAGGACACATCTGGTGCTATGAGAGGTTTTGGGCATGTAGAGATGAAGTAATCACCTAAGATAACATTAAATGAACTAGGGTAATTATCCCTAAAGAGAGGAAAGAAGAGATGTTGAAGTGTTTCATGCAAGCCATCAAGGAATTAAGTCTAGTCTGAGGAAGGCAAGAGAGGTTATTTCCTGCCCAAACATGAACAATGGGTTCATGGGCCACATTGACTGGTGCAGTGCTTGTAATGAACATCCAGTTGAAGTGCTGCTTATGATTCATGTCACCACAGACAGGCCATGGATGAAGTTTGGACATTCGTTGGAGCTAATTTACTCATCACAGTCGACTTCCCTTCATGCTATTGGGAGTTAGACCAGCTGATGTCAACCAGTAAGATTGTAGAATGACTACAAACCATTGCCACTTTGTCCATAATCAAATGGTTAGAGGCAGCAATGAAAGTCAAAGAGATCATTTAAAAATCGGTGAGATACAGCATAATGGTGCACAAGACAATCTTATTTTAGTGGAGAAACCCACTTATTGAAATCATGGCAAATAGTCTGCGACTAATGTGACACCACACCCCAATACCTAGAAACTATCTTCCACAAGCCAGAAGTAGCAACATGAGTGAAACACAAGATAAAAAAGTGAAACAACAGAAAATCAAATTTCAGTTTGTTAAATTTGTCCACCAAATCGTCAAAACTGGCAGTTGGAGTGTTAGTAGTCATAGTGGAAATATTCAACTCACTCAACAAAAGTCAGCCCAATTAACAACTTGGGTCCTGAGTGGAGAGGTTGCCACCTCAGTTGTACACGGTGAAAGTGAACGACCAGATCAATTATTGCAACCGCAGCCATGGTAGCACTGTTGCTTCACAATGCCAGGGACCCGGGTTCGATTCCCTACTTGGGTCACTGTCTGTGCGGAGTCGGTACGTTTCCCTGTGTCTGCGTGGGTTTCCTCTGGGTGCACCGGTTTCCTCCCACAATCCAAAGATGTGCAAGTTAGGTGAATTGATCACGCTAAATTGCCCGTGTCCAAACGTTAGGTGGGGTTGCTGGGTTACAGGGATAGGGTGGAGGTGTGGGTTTTGGTAGGGTGCTCTTTCAAAGAGCCAGTGCAGACTCGATGGGCCGAATGGCCTCCTTCTGCACTGTAAATTGTATGATTCTATGCTCAACTAGAGAAGTGGCTCCTGCTCAGCAGAAAGCTGATGAGGCAGATATTTCACCGAGCAATGAGCTGAATGACCCATTATCACAGTGGGGTACCTGTTGGGTCACAGGTTGATTGACACCTCCAAGTGGTTATAAAGTCTTTGAAGTGAACCGATGCAGGAAGTTGGAAGGTAGTAAAACAGGGACAGAAGCAAAAGGTAATAAGGGGGAAAGTGTAAGGCAGAGAAGCCATAGTCAAAAATCAAAAAGGGCGACAGTACAAGGTACAGTGACTGAGGGGAGCTCAGTGAATAGGCCCAGTAATATTAAAAGGAATAAAACGGGAAGTAAAAACATTAATGGTAAGCGACGCGGCAGGTTGTTACATGAAGATGTGGGTTCAACGACAAGGAAAATTATGAGAAAAGTTAAGAGGAAATATAACTTAGGAGAGGTTACTGATCGAGATGTTAAGATTCAAAACAGAGGTAAAAAAGCCAACATAAGTGTACTTTACCTGAATGCTCGTAGTATTTGGAATAAGGTAAATGAGTTGATGGTCACGACTGGGAGTTAAATATCCGAGGGTATCAAACTATTCGGAAGGACAGAGTGGATGGTAAGGGAGGTGGTGTAGCTCTGTTATTTAAGGATGACATCCGGGCAATAGTAAGGGATGACATCGGTGCTATGGAGGATAAGGTTGAATCCATTTGGGTGGAAATCAGGAACAGTAAGGCGAAAAAGTCACTGATAGGAGTAGTCTATAGGCCACCAAATAGTAACATTATGGTGGGGCAGGCAATAAACAAAGAAATAACGGATGCATGTAGAAATGGTACAGCAGTTATCATGGGGGATTTTAATCTACATGTCGATTGGTTTAACCAGGTCGGTCAAGGCAGCCTTGAGGAGGAGTTTATAGAATGTATCCGCGATAGTTTCCTAGAACAGTATGTAATGGAACCTACGAGAGAACAAGCGGTGTTAGATCTTGTCCTGTGTAATGAGACAGGATTGATTCATGATCTCATAGTGAGGGATCCTCTCAGAAGGAGCGATCACAATATGGTGGAATTTAAAATACAGATGGAAGGTGAGAAGGTAAAATCAAATACTCGTGTTTTGTGCTTAAACAAAGGAGATTACAATGGGATGAAAGAAGAACTAGCTAAGGTAGACTGGGAGCAAAGACTTTATGGTGGAACAGTTGAGGAACAGTGGAGAACCTTCCAAGCGATTTTTCACAGTGCTCAGCAAAAGTTTATACCAACAAAAAGGAAGGACGGTAGAAAGAGGGAAAATCAATCGTGGATATCTAAGGAAATAAGGGACAGTATCAAATTGAAGGAAAAAGCAGAAAAAGTGGCAAAGATTAGTGGGAGACTAGAGGACTGGGAAATCTTTAGGGAGCAACAGAAAGCTACTAAAAAAAGCTATAAAGAAGAGTAAGATAGATTGAGAGTAAACTTGCTCAGAATATAAAAACAGTAAAAGTTTCTACAAATATATAAAACAAAAAAGTGGCGAAGGTAAATATTGGTCCTTTAGAGGATGAGAAGGGAGTTTTAATAATGGGAGATGAGGAAATGGTTGAGGAACTGAACAGGTTTTTTGGGTTGGTCTTCACAGGAAGACACAAATAACATGCCAGTGACTGATAGAAATGAGGCTATGACAGGTGAGGACCTTGAGAGGATTGTTATCACCAAGGAGGTAGTTATGGGCAAGCTAATGGGGCTAAAGGTAGACAAGTCTCCTGGCCCTGATGGAATGCATCCCAGAGTGCTAAAAAAGATGGCTAGAGAAATTGCAAATGCACTAATGATAATTTACCAAAATTCACTAGACTCTGTGGTGGTCCTGTAGCCACCTAAGATGGACACTGGGCTAACAAAATGGAGAACTGCTAAGGCTGTAGGGAGAAAACAGTCTTAGCCAGGACAAGCAGTTTGCAAAGGCTAATTAGCATTCTGCACGTAACGAAACTAGTTTATGGCCAGGTGCAAGATCTCAACCAAAGGTGTAAATAGCAAAACGCTTTGCATAGTAATGAGGCAATCCAGATCTGGGCACACACAATAGCAACATTTGGGTTTGAATGGATACTTTGAGTGGACGCCCAGACGAAACGGCACCAGAAGTATCCATCACAAAAGACCCTAGAGACCGCCCCACCCATCGAGAAGAGACCCTCAGATTGGGGGATTTGTAAGATATCGATTGGGAAATGACCCAATCGATACATGGCAGGTAGAGGCCCGCCCCGAAGAGGCACGGACATTGGGGGACCTATAAAGGTAGACCCCGCACATGGTTCTGTCTGTTTTTGTGCTCCGGCTTGGACTGCTGTTTTGACTCTGGCCCCGATCTGCTGTTGCATCCTGACTCCGACTCCAGCCTCCAGATCCTGTCTTCCATCACCAGCCGTTGAGCACCAGCCATCGTTCAGTAAGTGCCAAAACGACGCTCGCTACGTGAACCCGGCATTGCTTATACATTATCCGACTATTAGAGGACAGAAGGTGCAGCCCAGAAAGGAACAAAGGCCTTGTCCCCTGACCTTGCTGGTTCCTACTTAGATAAGTATTTAGTCGTTTAATAGTAGAAATAAGTATTAGTCTTTAGCGTATGCATGCGTATTTATTATATTTGTATAATAAATATCAATCGTTTGAACTTACTAATCAGTGTATAGTTTTATTACTTTGAACCTGACCTTGAAATACTTGTGAGGTGTCTAAATACGGCACCTGGCGACTCCGAGCTGAAAATACACACACAGAGCTGTAGCAGTGTTAAGCACACGGCCTTTAAACGGAGGCGTGTTAATACACTCCAATAAACGCGTAATACACTCAAGTAAAACATGCAACAGTCCCGGCGGATTGGAAATGAGCAAACGTGACACCACTGTTTAAAAAAGGAGGTGGGCAGAGAGCGGGTAATTATAGGCCAGTGAGCTTAACTTCGGTAGTAAGGAAGATGCTGGAATCTATCATCAAGGAAGAAATAGCGAGGCATCTGGATAGAAATTGTCCCATTGGGCAGACAC
The DNA here is from genome assembly GCF_902713615.1 of Scyliorhinus canicula. Taxonomy (NCBI): domain Eukaryota; kingdom Metazoa; phylum Chordata; class Chondrichthyes; order Carcharhiniformes; family Scyliorhinidae; genus Scyliorhinus; species Scyliorhinus canicula. The sequence continues at coordinate 82,260,942 of NC_052149.1, read as the reverse complement.
AGCATGGGTTCAAAAAGGGCAGGTCGTGCCTAACTAATTTAGTGGAATTTTTAAACGATATTACCAGTGCGGTAGATAACGGGGAGCCAATGGATGTGGTATATCTGGATTTCCAGAAAGCCTTTGACAAGGTGCCACACAGAAGGTTGATGCATAAGATAAAGATGCATGGCATTAAGGGTAAAGTAGTAGCATGGATAAAGGATTCGCTAATTAACAGAAAACAAAGACTGGAGATTAATGGGTGTTTCTCTGGTTGGCAATCAGTAGCTAGTGGTGTCCCTCAGGGATCAGTGTTGGGCCCACAATTGTTCACAATTTACATAGATGATTTGGAGTTGGGGACCAAGGGCAATGTGTCCAGGTTTGCAGACGACACTAAGATCAGTGGTAAAGTGAAAAGTGCAGAGGATACTGGAAGTCTGCTGAGGGATTTGGATAGGTTAAGTGAATGGGCTAGGGTCTGGCAGATGGAATACAATGTTGACAAATGTGAGATTATTCATTTTAGTAGGAATAACAGCAAACGGGATTATTATTTAAATGATAAAATATTAAAACATGCTGCTGTGCAGAGAGACCTGGGTGTGCTGGTGCATGAGTCGCAAAGTTGGTTTACAGCTGCAACAGGTGATTAAGAAGGCAAATGGAATTTTTGTCCTTCATTGCTAGAGGGATGGAGTTTAAGATTAGGGAGGTTATGCTGCAATTGTATAAGGTGTTAGTGAAGCTGCACCTGGAGTATTGTGTTCAGTTTTGGTCTCCTTACTTGAGAAAGGACGTACTGGCACTGGAGGGTGTGCAGAGGAGATTCACTAGATTAATCCCAGAGCTGAAGGGGTTGGATTACGAGGAGAGGTTGAGTAGACTGGGACTGTACTCGTTGGAATTTAGAAGGATGAGGGGGGATCTAATAGAAACATATAAAATTATGAAAGGAATAGATAGGATAGATGCGGGCAGGTTGTTTCCACTGGCGAGTGAAAGCAGAACTAGGGGGCATAGCCTCAAAATAAGGGGAAGTAGATTTAGGACTGTGTTTAGGAGGAACTTCTTCACCCAAAGGGTTGTGAATCAATGGAATTCATTGCCCAGTGAAGCAGTAGAGGCTCCTTCATTAAATGTTTTTAAAATAAAGATAGATAGTTTTTGAAGAATAAAGGGATTAAGGGTTATGGTGTTCAGGCTGGAAAGTGGAGCTGAGTCCACAAAAGATCAGCCATGATCTCATTGAATGGCGGAGCAGGCTCGAGGGGCCAGATGGCCTACTCCTGCTCCTAGTTCTTATGTAAGTGGGACTATGAATACAAATGCTTGTTTTTAGAAGGTAAGTTAAATGTAGTGAATCATAGAATCATTATTACACAGAACACAACAGCGCAGTACAGGCCCTTCGGCCCTCGATGTTGCGCCGACCCGTGAAACCATCTGAAGCCTATCTGATCTACACTATTCCATTTTCATCCATATGTCTATCCAGTGACCACTTAAATGCCCTTAAATTTGGCGAGTCTACTACTGTTGCAGGCAGGGCATTCCACACCCCTACTACTCTCCGAGTAAAGAAACTGCCTCTGACATCTGTCCTAGATCTACCACCCCTCAATTTAAAGCTATGTCCCCTTGTGTTGGTCATCACCATCCGAGGAAAAAGACTCTCACTGTCCACCCTATCTAACCCTCTGACTATCTTATATGTCTCTATTAAGTCACCTCTCAGCCTTCTCCTCTCTAATGAAAACAACCTCAAGTTCCTGAGCCTTTCCTCGCAAGACCTTCCCTCCATACCAGGCAACATCCTAGTAAATCTCCACTGAACCCTTTCCGAAGCTTCCACATCCTTCCTATAATGTGGTGACCAGAACTGCACGCAGTACTCCAGGTGCGGCCGCACCAGAGTTTTGTACAGCTGCAGCATGACCTCGTGGCTCCGAAACTCAATCCCCCTACTGATAAAGGCTAGCACACCATATGCCTTCTTAACAGCCCTATTAACCTGGGTGGCAACTTTCAGGGATTTATGTACCTGGATGCCGAGATCTCTCTCTTCATCTACACTACCAAGAATCTTGCCATTAGCCCAGTACTCTGCATTCCTGTTACTCCTTCCAAAGTGAACCACCTCACACTTTTCCGCATTAAACTCCATCTACCACCTCTCAGCCCAGCTCTGCAGCTTATCTATGTCCCTCTGTAACCTATAACATCCTTCAGCACTATCCACAACTCCACCGACCTTTGTGTCATCTGCAAATTTACTAAACCATCCTTCTACACCCTCTTCCAGGTCATTTATAAAAATTAGAAACAGCAGTGGCCCCAAAACAGATCCTTGCGGTACACCAGAAGAAGGCCATTCGTACCATCGAGTCTGAACAGCCCCTCCGCAAGAGCATCCTACCTAGGCCCACGTCCCCACCCTACCCCCTTAACCCAATAACCCCACCTAACCTTTGTTTTTAACAGTGTTGGAGCATTGAGGTGGACCTTTCCCACAGCCTCCCTCTGTACCCTGGAACCTTGCAGTTGCCTCCAAACTCCTACTCCCTTTTCATCCTAGTAAGAAGTCTTACAACACCAGGTTAAAGTCCAACAGGTTTGATTCAAACACAAGCTTTCGGAGCGCAGCTCCTTCCTCAGGTGAAGGAGCTGCGCTCCGAAAGCTTGTGTTTGAATCAAACCTGTTGGACTTTAACCTGGTGTTGTAAGACTTGTTACTGTGCTCACCCCAGTCCAACACCGGCATCTCCACACCATTTCATCCTGTCACCTTCCAGAAACTATTATTTAAAAAAAAATTAAAGTACCCAATTCTTTTTTTTAACCCCAATTAAGGGGCAATTTAGTGTGGCCAATCCACCTACCCCGCACATCTTTGCGCTGTGGGGGGGGGGGGGGGGGGGGGGGGGGGAGGCCCACGCAGAAAGGGGGAGAATGTGCAAACTCCACACGGACAATGACCCGGGGCTGGGATCGAACCCGGGTCCTTGGTGCTGTGAGGCAGCAGTGCTAACCACTGCGCCACCATGCCGCCCCTGCCCCCCAGAAACTAAAACCCAACTATTCAGGACATTTTTCCTGGGTCAGGTTTGTGGAGGCCAGGAATTCTCTTGACTTTGCACTCTTGACCTTATTGCCTGTTGATGCTTCATTCGGAGCAGTTTTTCCTCAGCAGTATGTCAGTTGTGGTTTGCCATTGCTTTCCACTCTCATGGGCAGGGCAAGGAGGCAGATCCCAGGTCAACCTTAGCCAAAGCAAGAATCAAGCCTATGCTGTTCGTATTATTCTGAACGACATGCTATCCATCTAGCCAACAATTTAGTTTTTCCATTACTAATAGATTGAACAGATTAAAGTTAACTATATAACTAGTGTAATGATGCATTTATATTTAAAAAATATTTTAAACAGATAACAGCTAAAAGTTAGCGCTGTATTAAAAGTAAAAGTTTAAACATGTCACTGTTGCCTATATCCACCATTTCAAATTTTCAGTTCAAGTTTCCAAACTCGTATTTCAAAACTGAGTGAAGTGCCCACTTTGTAAGTAAGATAAATTATTGTAGGGTTGTATATTACAATTGAATGCTGAGTTTCCAATCTTGTTTGTGTTGTCAGGAAGACATGAAAGATGAAACTGCAGGGTTTCCCCAAGCAGCTGTCATGTTTTCAAGAGTAAAATTGTCAGAGTTGAAATAAGATCGTCTGATTTCAATCCATTTAGGTAAATAAATGTGACCAGTAAGGAAAGGTCTAAGGATGGGAAGAAAGTAAATGTGATGGGAGATAAATCTTCAGCATGACATAATTTAGCATTAAATTTTACATAATGAAGATCCATTTTGATGCCATTACCTAAGACGCAAATCCTCCCAGATTTTTAACAATCCGCAAATCATTAGGATTTCATAATATTTTTTCCAGCATTCCACTGCTTCAGCTGCTGATGGATCTTCTCTTATATTGCTTTGGTATTCTATCAGCTCCACACGTTTATTTCTATATTTTTCCAATGTTCTTTTGAAACGTTGGCCCACTGGGCCCGGTATTGTTCCGTCTTGAATATCATAAAATCTGAGAAATGTTTTAAAAAAAAGTGAGCAAGTGAATAAAAGAATAAAAAATACTTAAACTATTACAACACTTTAACAATGGCTTGGCAAACTCCTTACCCAACTATAAAAAGCATTTCCCTTTCTATGTTAGTTACAGTTTGATCAAATCTCCTTGATCTTCTGAAAAGCTGATAACAATGTTATATGGTTTTAATGTTGTAACATTAAAAATTTAAATGGACTTCCGGTGGAAACATGTAGGTGGAGCTCGCATGTTGGGTGGCTCCTTGCTAGAGCTTTCGCTTTTTTCCCTTTTCACCCGGATTTGGGGGGAAAATGTAACATGATTGATCTCAACTAAAGGATGTCAAAAACCCAGTGAAACAATACGGGATGAAAAGGTGTGAGCGAAGGTCAGCCTGAGAGCTCGAGTTCGGTGCGGAGCTCTGTGGGAGGAAAGACGGCAAGAGCAAGCTCACTGGGTGGGGCTCCACCCATTATGGCGGATAAGTTGGCCGAGGTGATAGCAGTTGAAATAGAGTGGCAGTTCAGCAAGCATTGAGCGGCAGAAGATGATGATGGCTTAGCTTAAGAGGTTGGTGGACGATACACTCGCCCCAATAAAGGAGTCGCTTGGAAAGATGTCAACGGCAGTGCAGGAGCAAGGAGGTGTTGAAGGGTGTGGAGGTAGCACTCTCACAGCAAACAACCAGTTCACCTTGATAGGTGAGAAGTTGCAGAGGGTGGAGGAAAGCAACAGAAGGCTCAAAGCCAAAGTGGAGGAGAACATGTCATGGCTGCAGAATTTGTGGATTGAGATTTCCCGAGGGGCTGGAGGGCCAAGAGGCCGACGGAGTACTTTCCGACAAATTGTTGAGGGAGGAGGATGCCTCCCTCTTTGTGCTAGATAAAGCTCATCAGTTGCTCCGGCTGAAGACAAAGGCGAATGAACCGCAAGAGCTGTGATAGTCTGCTTTCACAGCTACCAGGTGAAGGAGAAGATGCTGAAATAGCTGAAGAAAAATTGAGGAGAGTTGGGAAGGCAGTGGTATTTGTATATGCCAAGACTTCACGGTGAAGCTGGCAGGACGGCCGGCGGCCTTCAACAGGGCAAAGACAGCGTTGTACAAGAGTAATGTGCAGGTTGGGGCGGTCCACCCAGCAAAGTTGAGTATTAAGCATAACTCCAAGGACTATTACTTTGAGACAGCAGAGGAGGCCAAGGCATTTGTGGAAGCTGAAGGACTGGGTCTGATATAAATGTTTGGACTTTGCTTGTCTTCATGTTATGGTTGGGAGAAGATAGTTTCAGGACATGACATTGGGGTAATATGTTGGGATTTGTCTCCCTTGGTTTTGGGTCTATTATATTATGTTGGGAGGAATTGGGTGTGGGGGGGCCTTTGTTTTGGTTTTTCCAATGTTGGGCATTTGGGGGGGGGGGCGCTCTGGCAGGGGGGTCACCTCGCTCACAAACGTACATTGGCTCGTGAATGGGAGCAAGTGGGGTGAGGAGCCACTCCCTTCAGAGCCTGTGTGGACAGGTTTTGATGGGCCTGTGAGGTATGAATGATGGGGGGGGGGGGGGGGGGGTATGCAGAGAGAAGATGCTTCAAGAGCAAGTGTTTGGGGGATTTCTGGGAAGGGGAGCTGGTTGACGGTGACAAGGGGCAGGATTGGGTTCTGCTTGCTGGGCGGGGACTGATGGCAGTGGAGGTGTGAGAGACCCCCATTCCGAAAGGTACCGTGGAATGTACAGGGTTGGGTGGACCGGTGAAGTGAGAGAGTTTTCTCGTATTTGAAGAGTTTGAGATCTGACATGGTGCTGTTGCAGGAGACGCACTTGAAGGTGAAGTACTAGGTGAAGCTGCAGAAGGTCTGGGTGAGAAAGGTATTCCACTCGGGCTTCGATAGCAGGGCCCGGGGGTTGGCGATACTTGTGGGTATGAGATGAGATTTCAGATGGAGAAGGTGGTGGCGGATCAGGGGGACAGGTACGTTATAGTAACAGTTGCTTTGAAGGGAAGGTTGGTTGTGTTGGTTAGCGTGTATGCCTCGAATTGGGATGATGCAGTGTTTAAGAAGAGGATGTTGGCTGGCATACCAAATTTGGAAATGCATCAGTTAATTCTAGGGAGGGGGGGGAATTAAATACAGTGCTGAACTGAATTCAAAGATGGATCAGTCAAGGCCACGCTCGCTGACCCCCTTGGGGGAGGGGGCGAAGATGTTGGCTGGGTTTATGGAGATTGGGGGGGGGGGGGGGGGGGAAAGAGAGCGGACCTGTAGCAGTTTTTGCATCCAGGGGGTAGGGAGTATTCCTTTTTTGACTGTGCATAATGTGTACTCAAGGATCAACTTTATTATGGGGAAGTCGTTGTCAGGGGTGAGAAAGGCAGAGTACTAGGTGATTGTTATTTCGGACTATGCTCCGCATTTGGTGGACATGGTCTTGGAGAAGGGTCCTGGGCAGAGGCCAATGTGGAGCGTGGATGTGGGGCTATTAGCAGATCTTAACTTGTGTAAAGTTGGGAAAGTGATCGATGACTAAGTCGAGATCAATAGGAATGGGGAGGTCTCACGGTCAGTGGTTTGGGAAATGCTGAAGGCGGTGTATAATAAGTCCCTTCACCAGAATTTATTTTATTTACAAAACCGACAGCAGAACAACCAGGTGCATTCAGTGTGCTGTCTATATTGGGAGTGCAGAGGATGACACTCCTTTTATGTACAGAGAAAGAATTTCCCTAATTGGGCTACTGATCAGGGAACTTGTATTCTAATTGTCCAATCTCAAAGGCCTGGTCTAAGTCAATACACCCCTCCCCACCAAAGTCTGAGGAGCCCCCCTGGTCCTCGTGACTCACGGGTCTCCTGCTTCGTTTCTGCACAGGGTCTGGATCCTCCACTTCGGCCTCCGTATAACAGCTCGCTGCCCGTCTTGCCTGATGAGAGCACCAGAGGGGCAATTCATCCCGTCCCTCCGGCAGCAGAACAGCCACGTGTCCAGATCAGAGTCCGATGTCCTCAGAGGTGTGTGAATAATTTGTCGGGGAGGACTCTTCATGGTCCTCGGTATGCTGGTCTGAATCAGCTCCGGGAGAGGAAATTAATCAGAGGCCCGCACCTGGTTCAGGTGCCTTTTTACATGTTCTCCAAACGCATCTCATACGACACAGGTCCTGTCCTGGCCTGGATTGTTCCTGCTACTCATGTGGAGCAATTAGCATAATTTCTGACCCATACCTTATTCCCTGCGTTGAACTGCCTCTCTCATCAGGTGTTGTCGTGGTCCCTGCATTGGGCCTGTTGGTGTCGTTCTACTCGTCCACCTAATTTTGGGAATAGTAGGCTCAGCCTGGTTCTGCCCATGAGTTAGGGGCTGAAGTGGAGGATCCAGACCACAGCTCCGCAGATGCTATTCCTGTTGTGGCGTGTGGGGTTGTCCTATAGTCGAATAGCCAGCGTGACAGTTTAGTGTCTACTGTTTTTGAACCCTACTTTTCGGGTCTGGACGGCTCTCTCCGCCAACCCATTTGATGCCAGGTAGTATGGTGCCGTCCTTATGTGCCGAATGCCGTTTGACTTCATGAATTTTGTTAACTCCTGGCTGGTGAAAACCAATCCATTATCCACTAACACCTTTGGGATACCATGTGTTGCAAACGAGGTGCAAAGTTTTTTGATGGTTGCTGTTGTATTTGCAGAGTTCATTTTGTAGACATCCAGCCATTTGGAATGGGCGTCTACAATCACAAAAAACATTGAACTCATAAATGGGCCTGCAAAATCGACATGAAGTCGTGACCATTCCCATGGGTGCAGCGGGGCTGCTGATGGCACCTTCTGCCCTTTGGCACTGACATACCAATGCCGCTATGTCTGTGCCCAGGCCCCGGCCACCAGACATACCTCCTGACCTGGCCAGTATCTTCATTTTTGAGACTCCAGGGTGCCCATGATGTAGTTCGGCCAGTATGGCTCGACTGTCTTAGAACTATTACTCGAGCTCCCCATAGCAGTATCCTGTCTTCCACAGTAATCTGCCCTCTTCTGCTTCAGTAGGGGTGGAATTCCGCCTGGACTGGACTTTCCATCTCCCCGTTAGCATCATGTGTTTTATTTTTGCTAACACCGGGTCCCTTTGTGTCCACAAATGAATGTTTTGTGCAGCCACTGGAAGGGTGTCCAGGAAATGTAATGCCATCACTGTTTCTTCTATTCTGGGTATCAATGGTGGGGTGTCCAGTAATGGCAGCCTGCTTAGTGCGTTGGCATTTGCCACCTGGTTTCCTGGCTGATTCTCTAGCTGATATTGGTATGCTTCTAGTAGGTCCCAGCATTGGATCTGGGCTGAAGCTATTGGTGGCACCGCTTTGTCTTCTTTCAGCAAGTCCAGCAATGGCTTATGGGCTGTGATTATCGTGAATTTCCACCCATACAAGTACTGGTGAAATTTCTTCACCGCGAAGATTACAGCCAGTCCTTGTTTTTCAATTTGGGCGTACTTTCGCTCTGCTGCTGCTCAAGTCCTGGAAGCAAATGTTGTAGGCCTTTCCTGTTCATTTTGCCCTCTGTGCCAGAACTGCCCCAAAGCCATATGGAGATGCTTCGCAAATGAGCACCAACTCTTTCCTGGGGTCATAGTGTGCCAAGACGTTTTCTGAGGAGAGCTGTTGTTTAATATTCTGGAATGCCCTGTCTTGGCGGCCAGACCATTCCCAGGCTTGCCCATTTTTTAGTAATTGGTGTAGGGGGTCCAGGATGGAAGCCCTGTTCTGTATGAACTTTCTGTAGTACATCACCAGTCCTAAAAAAAATCTAAACTCCTGGATTGTGGTGGGGGCCAGGGCATCTTTAATCATCCTCACCCGATCCTCTAAAGGGTGTTTCCCCGACTTGTCAACCTTGTACCCCAGATAAGTTACTTGCAGAGCTAGAAAATCTCCGTAAGGACTTCCTCCAGTTTTGCAGGTGTTCTGCCCCTCTTTTTCCCGTAATGAGACGTCGTCCAGGTAAATGGCGACCTGTGGTAACCCTTGTAATATATTCTCCATTGTCCTCTGGAATATCATACAGGCTGATTATACCCCAAAGGGTAATCTCGTGTCTGAAAAAGGCCCTTCAGGGTGTTTATTGCTTCTCTTTGTCCAGCTTCAGCTGTAGATATACGTGGCTCATATCCAGTATTGAGAATAAGAGTCCTCCAGCCAGCTTTGCATACAAATCCTCAATCCAGGGAATTGGGTTGTTGTCCAACTGTGAGTAGAGATTGTTTGTTTGAAATCTCCACAAAGACAGAGAGCCATCTGGCTTAAGGATACGCACCACGGGCACGGCCCACCCTGCAAACTGGACTGTATTTATTATTCCTTCACGCTCCAATCTTTTGGTTTCCGTATTGACTTTCTGCTTTAACACAAATGGTACCAGTCGGGCCTTGTAGAATTTTGAGACTGCCTCTGGATCTACATGTCACGTCGCCTTTGCTCCCTGTCATGGGAATGTCCCTTTAAGAACGGTTTGTCTTCTCAAATGGCTGCAGTGATGTCATTGTGTGGGTGGAGCTGGACTGTGGCTCTAGTTTTTAAACTTCCATTTTGAGCTGCAAGCTGTTGGTGGCTCAGATTTACTTTCGGTATAGACAGTTGGAAGCTGCATTCAGACAAAAGAAGTTCAAACAAACAATTAATCTCTACACAGTTGGACAACAACCCAATTCCCTGGATTGAGGATTTGTATGCAAAGCTGGCTGGAGGACTCTTATTATCAATACTGGATATGAGTCACGTATATCTACAGCTGAAGCTGGACCAAGAGTCGCAATAAACACCCTGAAGGGCCTTTTTCAGACACGAGATTACCCTTTGGGGTATAATCAGCCTGTATGATATTCCAGAGGACAATGCAGAATATATTACAAGGGTTACCACAGATCACTTGATAACTTCAAAGCAATAACTGTGTTCTGGAAGGAATTCAAACCTACTGTTTTGGGTAAAAGGGTTTTTGTCTGGTTTATGGATGTTGTTACTTGAGTGAAACAGTAAAGTTATTAAGAGTTAAATATAGAGTACTATAGCTGTGTGGGGTATTTATGTTTGTAGGTGATAAATTGCTCTGTTTTTATAAAATGTTAACTGAATTCGTAGAATAAACTTTGTTTTTCATTTAAAGTGCTTAATGTCTCCTGTTGAATACAACCTGGAAAGTAGGCCCTTGTGCTCCTCATAACCAAAATCTATGAACAGGTGTAGGTCAGGTGAATTCAATGATATACTTTGGGGTTCTCTAAACCCTGGGCCATAACATCCTTTTATTGTTCCGAACGCTTCTCAGAAAACCTTTGAGTATCTGCATAGGAGTTCGCTCAGGCGACCATTTTCCAGCTGGAAAATGTTTACCCAATCCAGCTGGATCTCTTTTAGCCAATAAGCTTGCTCCCACATCTTTCACTACCATTAAAGGCAGCCTAACCAGTTGCTCTCCATAAGCCACAGGTGTTGTGCCCAACACTCAGTGGTTCCCCCTGTGTATATCCTCAGTTTTGCTGAGGTTAGGGATAAGGATTGGAATCCAGTGCAAATTTTATTAAATAGTTTCCCCTATCACTGATACTGCTGCTCCTGTGTCGACTTCTATTAATGTGGGATGTCCATTCAACCGTATGGTTAATTTAATTAGTTTTGATTTAATCCTCATTACACAAGTTAGTTGTTCCTTGTCAGATGTAGGTGGGGCTTCTAGGGTGTGCATTCTCCTGTACCCCAGCCACATGTCCTTCTCCAAGAAGTTGGTTTCAGGCTTCTATTTCTCCTTTTTGGCAACAACTACAGTATCTTGTTGGGCGAAAGGCTGCAGGGGCTGCCATCTGTCTGGTCCCAATTTTCCCTTGCTTGGGAATGGTTCTGTGTGTGGGCCTGGGTTCCTTAGTATGAGTCATTCCTGGGTGTGGCTATGCAGTTGCCTATCCCCCAGCAGTTCCGGTACCTCAGTTTCACTGGTGTAGCATTTGAGTTATGATGTAACTCATATGCTCCACTCACCACTTTTTCAGAGGACAAAGCCAGCTGCAATGCTTGTTTGCAATCCAGCTCAGCCCCTGCAAGCAGACATTTTTGTATTGCTAAATTATTTATTCCAACTGGTCTCAGAGCATCTCATTTAGCATCAGGCCAAATTCACAAGTCTCTGCTAATTGCCTTAATCTTGTTAAAACATTAGTGACTGACTCCCCCATTTCTCGGAATGCAAAGTAAAACCGGTACCTTCACAGTATCAGAGGTGGCTTCGGGTCATAGTACTCTTTTACTACATCCATCAATTCCTGGAAGGTTTTCATGTCTGGTGCCTCTGGAAAAGTGAGACTGCACATAATGGCAAAAGCTGCCACCCCACACACAGTCAGCAGAATGACCCATTGCTTTGAATCCAGAACTATATTGTTTGCTCTAAAAATATATTTCACCCACTCTACATATTGGGCCCAGTCTTCCACTGCAGGGTCAAAAGAATCCAGCTTTCCAAATAAAGGTTTTTTGCCTGTCAATGGCTTACCCTCAATATATGGCAGCTGCTAATGAGCAGGTTCCTTCGGGTCATTCCGTTTTTCTCAACACCACTGTAATCAGTCTACAGAGGCAGAAGTCTCTTCACCAGAAATCCTTTTATTTGCAAAACCAACAGCAGCACAACCAGGTGCACTCAGCTTGCTGTCTACACTGGGAGTGCAGAGGATCTGACACTCCCTGTTAAATACACAGAAAGGGGTTCCCTGATTGGGCCACTAATCAGGGAACTAATTTTAATTGGCTAATCTCAAAGGCCTAGTCTAAGTCATTACACGGTGATAAGGAACAAAGTCATCTCATTTAAGGCTCAGGTGGATAGGGAGGCAAGAGGGGAGCGGCAGCGGCTGGCAGAGGAAATCTTGGAGGTGGATGGGAGGTATGCGGAGGATCCCACTCTGGAACCTCTGGTGAATAGAAAGGAATTGCAGGCACACTTTGACCTTCTGTCCACAGGGAAAGCGCTGTGGCAGTTGAAGGGGGTAGTATATGAATATGGGGAAGAGGCTAGTTACTTGTGAGCAGGCCAGCTCCACCGGCAGGCAGCCGTGGAAGAGATTGTGTGGGTCTGGAATGGTGCAAGGTAGCTGATAGTAGCGCTGGAGCAGGTGAACAAGGCGTTTGAGGAGTTTTATGAAAAGTTATACAGGTTGGAGTCCCCGGGGGATGAGGTGGATATGAGGGACTTCTTGGGGGTGGTGTTGGAGTGTCCTAGTGTAGTTGAGGGGGAGAGGGCATGATTGGAGAGTCACTGGGGATTGAGGAGGTTTGGATGGCAATGGGGAAGATGCAAACGGGTAAGGCACCGGGGCCGGATGGGTTCTTGTTGGAACCTCTGCTGTAGAGATGTATGAGGATGCGGTGGCTAAGGAGGCGCTCCCAGAGACGATGGGACAGTAATCTATTTCGCTGTTGTTAAAAATGGATAAGGACCCGGTGGAGTGTGGGTCATACAGGCCAATATCTCTGCTAAATGTGGACGCCAAGGTTCTTGCCAAGGTGTTGCCGCTTTGGTTGGAAGAATGCATTCGGGCAGCATGGTAGCACAGTGGTTAGCATGCCAGGGTCCCAGGTTCGATTCCCCGCTGGGTCACTGTCTGTGTGGAGTCTGCACGTTTGTCCTGTAGCTGAGTGGGTTTCCTCCAGGTGCTCCGGTTTCCTCCCACAGTCCAAAGACGTGCAGGTTAGGTGGATTGGACATGCTAAATTGCCCTTAGTGTCCAAAAAGGTAAGGAGGAGTTATTGGGTTACGAGGGTAGGGTGGAAGTGAGGGCTTAAAGTGGGTCGGTGCAGACTTGATGGGCCGAATGGTCTCTTTCTGCACAGTATGTTCTATTCCGCTGGTGATTGGGGAAGATCAGCAAGGGTTCGTAAACGATAGTCTGTTGTTTTTGAACGTACGGCATTTGTTAAACGTGGTGCTCTTCCTGATATTGGGGAGGGGGCGATAGGGGGAGCATGGGGTGTCTTTGTATGCTTTTGATTTGTTGTTGTACATCTCCAACCCGGGTCCCACGTTGGGGTATATAATGGGGCTGTTCAGGAATTTTGGGACTTTTTCAGGCTATAAGCTGAATCTGGAAGAGTGAGTGCTTTTTGGTGCCTTCTCCGGAGACAGGAGTTGGCTTGGGGAGTTGCCGTTTCGGGTGGTGACTACCCATTTTAGATACTTGTTGATGTACGTGGCTCAGGACTGAGCCCATTTTCGTAAATTGAATTTCACGTCTGGTAGTACAAGGCAGATTTGTTGAGATGGGACAGTCTCCTCCTGTCACTGGCAGGCCGGGTGCAGGTGGTAAAGGTGAATATCCTGGGATTTTAGGTGGTGACATGATAATAATAATAATAGCTTATTGTTACAAGTGGGCTTCAATGAAGTTATTGTGAAAAGCCCCTCGTCGCCACATTCCGGCACCTGTTCGAGGAGGCCGGTACGGGAATTGAACCTGCACTGCTGGCATTGTTCTGCATTACAAGCCAGCTATTTAGCCCACTGTACTAAACATGTTGGCAGAAGTTGCAAGTTGGGTGGCTCCTCCTAGAGCTTCAGGGTTTTGGCCCTTTACACCCAGTTTTCAGGGGACAATTTTGGATGATTAAATCTTGGAAAGTCTGAAGAGGTTGTAGGATGTCCAAGTTCCAAAAGAAGAATCGTGGAAGAAGGGACGCGCAAACGTCCGCCGGCGAGTTTGGTTGTGAGTCCAACAGAAGGAAAGATTGCGGGTAGGAGCCCGTCGAGTGGGGCTAGGCCCATTTTGGTGGATAACCTGGCCGAAGTGGTGGCGGGGAGTTTGAGTGGCTATTCTCCAAGCATTGCATTAAGCATTGAAAAGAGATGATGACCTCGTTCGAGGAGTGCGTTGATGAGACTCTTGCCCCGATAAAGGCGGCTTTGATAATGACGTTGACTGAGATGCGGGAGCAAGGAGAGTTGTTGCGACGGGGTGGAGACATCGTCGCAGCATAGTGACTGGTTCACCTCAATGGGTGAGGAGCTGCGAAAGGTGATGGAAAGTAATAACGGGCTGAGAGCCAAAGTGGTGGACCTGGAGAACAGGTCACAAAGGCAGAATCGGAGGATCATGGGACTGCATGAGGGAGTGGAGGGCCGGAGGCCAACGGAATAGTTTGAGGAGATGTTCGCTACGTTGATAGGGGAAGAGGAGGACGCCATCCTCTATGTTTTTGACAGGGCCCACCGGTCGCTCTGGCTGAAGCCAAAGACGAATGAGCGACGGAGGGCTGTGACAGAATGCTTCCAGTTGTGAGGTGAAGGGGAAGGTGTTGAGATGGGTGAAGCTGAATTAAGAGGTGAGGTGGGAAGGCGCTGGTATTTGGATATACCAGGATCTTACGGCGGAGCTGGCGGGCAGCCTTTGGTCGGGCCAAGGCAGCATTACACAAGAATAACGTGAGGTATGGGGTCTACCCAGCAAAGCTGAGGGTGACTCACAGCTCTAAGGACTTCAACTTTGAGATGGTGGAGGAGGCCTTCGTGAAAGGTGAAGGACTGGGACTGAAATGAGTTTGAACTTTGATGGTGTCGACCTTTCCCGTTTTTTTTGTGTATCTCTCTACTTTTTTCTTGGTTTTTATTTTTACTGATGCTTGATCTGGTTGGGAAGGGATGGTTTGGGGGTTGGTAGTGATTGGCTGGGATTTGATGCTATTTTGGGGGTCTGAAGGATAATTGGATAGAGAGTTTGGGAGGTTTCAGTGCGGAGGGATTTGGTGTTGATTTGGTGTTTGTGTGGAGCATGGGGCTCTGCCAGGCGCCACCTCACTACCAAACGCAAGTTGGCTAGTGAATGGGAGCGAGGTGGGAGGGGGAGGCCACGGTTGTTAGAACCTGTGTGAACAGGTTTCAGTGGGCCTGGGATGTATGACTTGTGGGGTGATGGAAACGATATTGGTGGGGTGTTTTCAAGAAGTGGTTGAGGGGTTTCTGGGAATGGGGAGAGGGAGGGGTAGGGGCTGACTATGACTTGGGGCAGGGTTGGGTTCTGTCTGCAGGGCGGGGCCTAGAGTAGTAGCTATGGTGGACAGGAAGGGCGAAGGGGTTGGGCAGTGGTGAGAGACCTCATGTCAGAGTGGTGATGTGGAACATGTGAGGGTTAGGAGGACCGGTGAAGCGAGCAAACGTTTTCTCGCACTTGAAGAGGTTGAAAGCCAAAGTAGTGCTGTTACATGAGACACATTTGAGGGTGAAGGACCAGGTGAGGCTTCAGAAGGGTTGGGTGTGTCAGGCGTTCCACTCAGGCTTTGATAGCTGGGCCCGGGTGTGTTGGGGGGGGGGGGGGAAGATTACGTAGGATTTAATAGGAATGGTGGGGGTTTGCCGTCAGTGGTATGAGAAGCATTGAAAGCAGTAGTGAGGGTAAGGTCATCTTGTTTAAGGTACAGGTGGACGGGGAGGCAAGGGAGCAGAAGCGGCATTTGATAGAGATTTTGGAGGTAGATGGGAGGTATGTGGAGGACCCAACGCAGGGCCTTCTGGAGAGGAGGAAGGAGAAGGCGAGATTTGATCTTCCGTCCACGGCAAAGGTGGTTTGGCACTTGTGTATGAGTATGCGGAGAAGATCAGCCACTTATTGGCGAGCCAGCTCCCCTGGCAGGCTTTGGCGAGAGATTGTTTAGATCAGGAATGGGACGGGAGAGCTGGTGGTGGCACTGGAGCAAGTGAACAAGGCTTTTGAAGCGTTCTACAGGGATTTGTATCAATTAGATCAAATATGAGGGAGTTCTTCTGGTAATTGGAGTGTCCCAAAGAAGAAGATGAGCAGAGGGAAGGATTAGAGGAGCCAGTGGGGGTGGAGTAAATGCAGGTGGCAATAGGGAGAAGGCAGACGGGCAAGGCACCGGGATCGGATGGTTTTCTGGTGGATCTTTATAAAAAGTTTTAGGGTAACTTGCCACCGCTGTTAGTGGAAATGTTTGAGGACAAGGTGGTCAGAGGGCATTGCCAGAGACGATGGGTCAGGCATCCATTTCATTGCTGTTTAAAAAAGGACAAGGATCCGGTGGAATATGGGTCATACAGGCCCATATTTCTGTTGAATGTGGATGCCAAAGCATTGGTGAAGGCTCTGGCACGAAGGTTGGGGGTTAGCCTTCCGAAGGTGATTGAGAGGATCAGATGGGGTCCGTAAAGGGCAGGTAGTTGTCGTCAAATGTGCACAGCTGTTCAATGTGGTGTTTTCTCCAACAGAAGGAAGGCATTTGGAGGTGGTGCTGGACGCGGAGAAGGCATTAGATTGAGTGGAGGGCGCTGTATGTTTGCAGTGTTGGAGCGGTTTGGGATTGAGCCTAAGTTTGTGGCATGGGTGAAAGTGCTGTATAAGGATCCGATGGAGTGTGTGCGAACAAATTAAATTAATTCAGGACACTTTCCGTTGCATAGGGGAACGAGGCAAGGATGCCCCATGTCCCCCGTTCTGGTTGCGCTGGCAATAGAGCTCTTGGCCATAGCATTGACTGGCTTGGATAAATGGAAGGGGTTAGTGGGGGGCGCATTGGAGCATAGGGGTCCCTGTACGCTGATGACTTGTTGTATATTTCGGACCCAAACTCTTCTGTGGGGATATAATGGGACTGCTGAGGAGATCTGGGGCATTTGCGGGCTACAAGATGAACTTGGGTAAAAGTGAGTGTTTTGTGGTGTCTTCTCCAGGGGTGGGGGTTGGAGTGAGATGGGTAGGGTGCCATTTCGAGTGGCAACAACCCACTTCAGGTATTTGGGAGTGCAGGTGACCCACGATTGGGCTCAGCTTTGTAAGTTGAACTTTACTGTCTGGTAGGTAGGGTTAAGGTGGATTTACTGAGGCGGGATGGTTTTCCCCTGTCGTTTGTAGGTCGGGTGTAGGCGGTAAAGATTAATATTTTGCCAAGTTTTTTATTTTTATTGCTGTGCTTGCCAGTCTTTTTGCCTAAATCGTTTTTTAATGGTGTGGATGGGCTGGTTTCATCGTTTGTCTGGGCAGGTAAGGTGGCTAGGATTAGGAATACGGTCTGACACCCGAATATGGACCCTAGGGGACCAGACTCCAAATCCACATGCAGGACCGCCAACATGGTGCTCCAAAATTTCTCCAACTTTGGTCTGGACCAGAATATATGTACATGATTAGCTGGGCCCCACCCAGCTAAATGATATTGGGGAGGGGAGGGTGCTTTGGTGGAGGAGATTAAGCGTAAATGGGAGGAGTTGGGCGAGGAGGTGCGGGCTGGGACATGAAAAGATGCCCTGCGGAGGGTGAAAGCTTCCTCGTCGTTAGCGAGATTAAGCCTCATCCAGTTTAAGGTGGTGCATAGGGCCCACATCACAGTTTCAAGGGTGAGCCGGTTCTTTGTGAGGATAGGTATAGGGGGTGTGTGGGGGTTACAGCTAATCATATCCATATGTTCTGGGTGTGTCCAAGGTTAAGGGGGTTCTGGGGGGGTTCTCGGGTGCGATGTCCAAGATTCTGGGTGCGGGGATGGCCCTGAGTCCGGAGGTGGTGATATTCGATGTGTCGGAAGATCCAAGAGCCCAGGTGGGGAGAGAGGCCAACGTATTGGTCTTTGCCTCCCTGAAAGCCCGGAGACGGATCTTGTTGTGCTGGAGAGATTCGCAGCTGCCAAAGGCAGGGTATGGGTGTGCGACCTGGCAGAATTCCTGCATTTGGAGAAGCTCAATTTCGCTTTGCCTTGGTTGGAGGAGGAGTTCACCCGATTTCTTCAAGGTGGATTGAGGGTGCAGTGATGAGGGGTTGGGGGCTTGGGGTTAGGGGGGAAAAAAGTAGGAAGGCGGTGTGTTGGTATTGGAGGAGGTTGGGGGCTGGTGGTTTCTGTTCATGTGGATGTTTGGTCTTCTGATATTTTCATGTCTATATGTAAGATGCCTTGAATAAAAATATTTAAAAAAAGAAATAAATAGCCAACTCCTGCACCTCCCCAGTTATTTCCATCACCCCACTGCTTGGCAGGGGTGAGAGCCCTGAGGTCTGGGACGCCCTTCCAGTCTTGGAATCATAGAACCATAGAAATCCTACAGAACAGAAGGATCCCATTTGGTCCATCCAGTCTGCACTGACCCTCTGAAAGAGCAGCCTACCTAAGCCCATTCCCACGCCCTATCCCCGTAACCCCAGCACACCTGATCATTTTGTGAAAATTAAGGGGCAAATTTAGCATGTCAATCCACCTAATCTGCACAATTTGGGATTGTGGGAGGAAACTGGAGCACCCGGAGGAAACCCATGCAGATGGGCGAGAACGTGCAAACTCCACAAAGTCACCCAAGGCATCACATTCAAGGCTGTGATGCAGCTGTAGCTGGTGGCATGTAGGCACCTGGCCAATATAGGTGATGGGGTTTGGTGCAGGGTGGGATGTGAGGGAGGTGCAGGCAGGTGGGTTTTGATTGGCCTCTTTGGGAGTGGAGGGTGTGATGTGAGGAGTGAGGGACTGAGAGGAGTATTGCCAGGGGAACACAGGTGGTGGCTAACACAAGCTGCCCTAAGGAAGGCGTTCATCTTCTCCCTACACTGCGTGCCAGTCCACCTGGTGAGGTTTTAATGCACAGACCGCCTGGGTCACCCCAGCCCAGGCTCAGTTGACGATCGCGGGCTGAAGCCTCCTATCCAACCTGGGGAAGAGGGTGTCCCACCTCTGCTCATAGATTGGATTGGATTGGATTGGATTGGATTTGTTTAATGTCACGTGTACCGAGGTACAGTGAAAAGTATTTTTCTGCAAGCAGCTCAACAGATCATTCAGTACATGGAAGAAAAGGGAATTAAACAAAATTCAAAAAATAGATGAGAATACATAATAGAGCAACACAGGATATACAATGTAACTACATAAGCATTGGCATCGGTTGAAGCATACAGGGTGTAGTGTTAATGAGGTCAGTCAATAAGAGGGTCATTTAGGAGTCTGGTGACAGTGGGGAAGAAGCTGTTTTTGAGTCTGTTTGTGCGTGTTCTCAGACTTCTGTATCTCCTGCCCGATGGAAGAAGTTGGAAAAGTGAGTAAGCTGGGTGGGAGGGATCCTTGATTATGCTGCCCGCTTTCCCCTGGCAGCGGGAGGTGTAGATGGAGTCCATGGATGGGAGGCAGGTGCGTGTGATGGACTGGGCGGTATTCACGACTCTCTGAAGTTCCTTGCGGTCCTGGGCTGAGCAGTTGCCATACCAGGCTGTGATGCAGCCCGATAGGATGCTTTCTATAGTGCATCTGTAAAAGTTGGTAATGGTTAATGTGGACATGCCAAATTTCCTTAGTTTCCTGAGGAAGTATAGGCGCTGTTGTGCTTTCTTGGTGATAGCGTCGTCGTGAGTGGACCAGGACAGATTTTTGGTGATGTGCACCCCTAGGAATTTGAAACTGCTAACTATCTGTACCTCGGCCCCGTTGATGCTGACACGGGTGTGTGCAGTGATGTACCATCAATTGTACGCGAGGCGAGTGATTTACCAAAGTCTGGCTTTAATTGACTAGAACACAGCTCTGCGATCGTCTACAGTGGAAAGGACGATCGTCAGGCGTCTGACCATTTATACCTCGTTAATAGAGGCGTGGTTAACTCAGCCTCTCGGCCAATCGGTCGAGAGGCACATGACCGACCAGGGCCAATGGTAAGCCGACGTTCTGGCCCAATGGCAGACCGGTATGCAGATCATATCACCACATGCAGTACATTGCTTCCTGAAGTCGATGACTAGCTCTTTAGTTTTGCTGGCATTGAGGGAGAGATTGTTGTCGTTACACCACTCCACTAGGTTCTCTATCTCCCTCCTGTATTCGGACTCGTCGTTATTCGAGATCCGGCCCACTATGGTCGTATCGTCAGCAAACTTGTAGATGGAGTTGGAACCAAGTTTTGCCACGCAGTCGTGTGTGTACAGGGAGTAGAGTAGGGGGCTAAGTACGCCGCCTTGTGGGGCACCGGTATTGAGGACTATTGTGGAGGAGGTGTTGGCGTTCATTCTTACTGATTGTGGTCTGTTGGTCAGAAAGTCAAGGATCCAGTTGCAGAGTGGAGAGCCAAGTCCTAGGTTTTGGAGCTTTGATATGAGCTTGGCTGGAATTATGGTGTTGAAGGCGCAGCAGTAGTCAATAAATAGGAGTCTGATGTAGGAGTCCTTGTTTTCGATATGCTCTAGGGATGAGTGTAGGGCCAGGGAAATGGCGTCTGATGTGGACCGGTTGCGGCGGTATGTGAATTGAAGTGGGTCAAGGCGTTCCGGGAGTATGGAGGTGATGCGCTTAATGATCAGCCTCTCGTAGCAGTGCATTACAACTGCGTCAGGGCCACCGGGCGGTAGTCATTGAGGCATGTTGCCTGGTTCTTCTTTGGTACCGGTATGATGGTGGTCTTCTTGAAGCAGGTGGGGACCTCGGAGTGGAGTAGGGATAGGTTAAAGATGTCTGTGAATACCTCTGCCAACTGGTACGCGCAGGCTCTGAGTGCACGACCAGGGATCCCGTCCGGGCCCGTCGCCTTCCGTGGGTTCACTTTCAGGAAGGCCGATCTGACTTTGAAAACTGTGATGGTGGGTACGGGTGAATTATGGGCTGCTGGGGCACTCTACAGCGGATTGTTGGTTACCTGCTCAAACCGAGCATAGAATGCATTAAGTTCATTGGGGAGGGGTGCGCTGCTGCCAGAGATATTGCTCGGCTTCACTTTGTAGCCCGTTATGTTGTTTAGTCCTTGCCACAACCGCCGAGAGTCTGTCTGTGACTCTAGCTTAGTTTGATATTCTCTCTTGGCATCTCGGATGGCTTTGCGGAGGTCGTACCTGGATTTCTTGTATATTTCTTGTATATAGAACAGTATAGCACAGTACAGAACCTTTCAGCCCACGATGTTGTGCCAACCATTTATTCTAATCTACGATCAACCTAACCTACACCCCTTCAATTTACTGCTGTCCACGTGCCAGTCTAAGAGTCGCTTAAATGTTCCTCATGACTCTGACTCCACCACCTTTGTTGGCAGTGCATTCCACACACCCACCACTCTCTGTGTAAAGAACCTACCTCTGACATCTCCCCTATACCTTCCTCCAATCACCTTAGAATCATGTCCCCTCATGACAGCCATTTCCACCCTGGGGAAAAGTCTCTGGCTATCCACTCTATCCATGCCTCATCCCCCTGTACACCTCTATCAAGTCACCTCTCTGCCTTCTTTGCTCCAGTGAGAAAAGCCCTAGCTCCCTCAACCTTCCTTCATAAGACATGCCCTCCAGTCCAGGCAGCATCCTGGTAAATCTCCTCTGTACCCTCCCCAAAGCATCCACATCCTTCCTACAATGAGATGATCAGAACTGGACACAATATTCCAAGTGTGGTCTAACTAGGGTTTTATAAAGCTGCAGCAAAACATCGCGGCTCTTAAACTCAATCCCCCTGTTAATGAAAGCCAACACACCACACGCCTTCTTGCAACCCTATCAATCTGGGTGGCAACTTTGAGGGATCTATGTACGTGGAACCCAAGATCCCTCTATTCCTCCACACTTCCAAGAATCCCGCCTTTAACCCTGTATTCAGCATTCAAATTCAACCTCCCAAAATGAAACACTTCACATTTATCTCTGTTGAACTCCACGTGCCACTTCTCAGGCCAGCTCTGCATCCTGTCAATGTCCTGTTGTAACCTGCAACAGCCCTCAACACTATCTATAACTCCCCCAACCTTCGTGTCATCGGCAAACTTACTAACCCACCCTTCCACTTCCTCGTCCAAGTCATTTATAAAAATCACAGAGCAGAGGTCCCAGAACAGATCCTTGCGGGACACCACTGGTCACCGACCTCCAGGCGGAATACTTTTCATCCACTACCGCTCGCTGTCTTCTTTTGGCCAGCCAATTCTGTATCCA
The DNA here is from genome assembly GCF_902713615.1 of Scyliorhinus canicula. NCBI lineage: Eukaryota > Metazoa > Chordata > Chondrichthyes > Carcharhiniformes > Scyliorhinidae > Scyliorhinus > Scyliorhinus canicula. The sequence continues at coordinate 82,238,942 of NC_052149.1, read as the reverse complement.
GACAGCCAAATTTCCCTGCATCCCATGCCCCCTAACTTTCTGAATGAGCCTATCATGGCGAACCTTATCAAATGCCTTACTGAAATCCATATACACCACATCCACTGCCCGACCTTCATCAATGTGTCTCGTCACATCCTCAAAGAATTCAATGAGGCTTGTGCGGCATGACCTGCCCCTCACAAAGCCATGCCAACTATCTTTAATCAAACTATGTTTTTCTAAATAATCATAAATCCTATCTCTCAGAATCCTTTCCAATATTTTGCTCACCACAGACGCAAGACTGATGGGTTTGTAAGTCCCAGGGATTTCCCTATTCCCTTTCTTGAACAGGTGAACAAAATTTGCCTCCCTTCAATCATCCGGTACTATTCCAGTGGAGAGTGAGGACGCAAAGATCGTCACCAATGGCACAGCAATCTCCTCCCTCACTTCCCGTAGTAACTTTGGGTATATCCCGTCAGGCCCAGGAGACTTATCCTGATGCTTTTCAAAATTTCCAGCACATCCTCCTTCTCAATATCAACCTGTTCGAGTCTATTAACCTGGTTCACAATGTTCTCATGCAAAACAAGGTCCCTCTCTCTCGTGAACACTGAAGCAAAATATGAATTTAGGGCCTCCCCCCATCTCCTCAGACGCTAGGCACAAGTTCCCTCCACTATCACTGATCGGCCCTATTCTCACTCTGATCATCCTGTTATTTCTCACATAAGTGTAGAACGTCTTGGGGTTTTCCCTAATCCTTCCCGCCAGGGCCTTCTCATGTTCCCTTCTAGCTCTCCTCAGTCCATTTTTGAGTTTGTTCCTGGCTATCTTGTAACACTATAGAGCTAAGTCAGATCCTTACTTCTTCAACCTTACGTAAGCTTCCTCGTCCTCTTGACTAGAAGCTCCACTTCTCTTGTCATCCCAGGCTCCTTCACCTTACCATTCCTTCCTTGTCTCAGTGGTACAAAACTATCCAGCACGCGCAGCAAGTGCTCCTTAAAGAACCCCCACATTTTGTGCATTTCCCCAAGAACAATTGTTCCCACTTTATGCTCCTCAACTCCTGTCTAATAGCAGTATAATTTCCCCTCCCCCAATTAAATACCTTCCCATACTGTCTGTTCCTATCCCTCTCCATGATTATGGTCAAGATCACGGATTTGTGGTCACTGTCACCGAAATGCTCTCCCACCGAGACATCTGACACCTGGCCTGGTTTGTTGCCGAGCACCAAGTCCAATATGGCCTCCCCCTAGTCAGCCTATCTACACATTGAATCAGGAATCCTTCCTGTACACACCTGACAAAATCTGCTCCATTCAAACCATTTGCAATAAGGAGGTTCCAGTCAATATTAGGGAAGTTGAAGTCACCCGTGACAACAACTCTGTTATTTCTGCACTTTTCCAAGATCTGCTGCCCAATCTGTTCATCTAACTCTCTGCTGCTGTTGGGGGGTCTATAGAAAACTCCCATTAAAGTGACTGCTCCTTTCTTGTTTCTGACTTTCATCCATACTGACTCAGTAGACAAACCCTCCTCAACTACCTCCTTTTCTACAGCTGTGGTGCACTCCCTAATTACAATGCAACTCCTTCTCCTCTTTTACCTCCCTCCCTATTCTTCTGAAAACATATAAACCCTGGAACATCTAACAACCATTCCTACCCCTGTGAAATCCTTCTCTGCGTAATGGCCATAACACCGTAGTTCCAAGTACTGATCCATGCTCGAAGTTCATCTCCCTTATTCCTGACGCACCTTGCATTGAAACAGACACACTTTAACCCAGGGGTGGGCAAACTTTTCCGTGCAAGGGCCACATTCAGAAATTCACAATTCACAAAGGGCCGCATAGTATATTAAGTAAAATAATTACTTCACCCGGTTATGATTCTGGGCGCCTCATATAGAACATAGAACAGCACAGAACAGGCCCTTTGGCCCTCGACGTTGTACCGAGCAATGATCACCCTACTCAAGTCAATGTATCCACCCTATACCAGTAAGTAACCCAACAGCCCCCCCCCCCCCCCCCCCATTAACCTTTTATAAAAAAAAATTTTTTTTTTTTTTTTAATGACTTGGTGGGCCGCAGAAATACCTTTGGCGGGCCGCATGCGGCCCGCGGGCCGTAGTTTGCCCACCCCTGCTTTAACCCATTCCACTGAGTGCAACTTTATCCTATCAACTGACTATCTTTCCTCACAGACTTGCTGCATACTATTTCTGCCAGTTCAACAGCTACCCTATCCTCTGATCCATAGCTCTGGTTCCCATCCCTCTGCCAAACTAGTTTAAACCCTCCTGAAGAGCTCTAGCAAACCACCCACCCAGGATATTGGTGCCCCTCCAGTTTAGGTGCAATCCGTCCTTCATGTACAGGTCCCACCTTCCCCAGAAGATATCCCAATGATCCACATATCTGAAGCCTTCCCTCCTGCACCAGCCCTGTGGCCACGTGTTCAGCTGCACTCGCTCTCTGTTCCTTGCCTCAGTTGCACGTGGCACCGGTAGCAATCCTGAGATCACTACTCTGCTTGTCCTGCTCTTTAGCTTCCAACCTAACTCACTAAAAATCATTTTTTAGATCCTCATCCCTTTTCTTAGCTATGTCGATCGTGCCTATGTGCACCACAACTTCTGGTTGCTCACCCTCCCTCTTAATAATCCTGCAGACTCGATCCGAGACATCCCTAGCCCTGGCACCCGGGAGGCAACATACCTTCCAGGAGTTTCGTTCTCGACCATAGAATCTCCTATCCATTCCACTAACCATTGAGTCTCCTATCACTATTGCTGTTCTTTTCTCCCCTCTCTCCCTTCTGACCCACAGAGCCAGGCTCAGTGCAAGAGACATGGCTGCTCGGGCCTTTCCCCGGTAGGTCATCTCCCCCAACAGCATCCAAAACAGTACACTTGTTTTGAAGGGAATGGCCACGAGGGATCCCTGCACTGTCTGCCCATTCGTTTTTCTTCCCCTGACTGTAACCCAGCTACCCTTGTCCTGTACCTCGGGTGTGGCTACCTCCCTGTAACTCTTCTCTATCACCCCCTCTGCCTCCCGGATGATCCAAAGTTCATCCAGCTCCAGTTGCCTAATGTGCTCTGAGGAGCTGGAGTTGGGTGCACTTCCTGCAGGTGTAGTCAGCAGGGACACCAGTGGTATCCCTCACCACCCACATTATACAGGAGGAGCATGCAACTGCCCTAGCCTCCATCCCCTGTGATCTTACAGAATGTACCAGCCTCTGAACCAACTAGAACTCCGCCCTCCGACTCTGCTCCCAGTCAGCTGCACTCTCTGCAAACCCCCTGCTCCCTTCACGCTCTTTGAGGAAATGAAATGAAAGGAGCAACTTGCTCCCTCCTCACCTAATTCCCCAGTCACCAAACTCTCACTACAGCATTCAAATGCACCCAAATTCAGCACTCAGTGCAAACAAAGTCTGCACTGTAAGCTGGCTCACCTTTAGACTGTGACTCTCGCCTCTGAAAACCGGCCTAATCCAATTAACTAATTAACAAGCTCCAGTTGCAAGTAGAACCTCTGTTTAAAGCTGATTGAAAATTCACCTTCTTCTAAACCCAAACAGCAACTGTTAAGTTAATTAACTAAATAAAAGAAAGATTAGACTTTAGATTTAAAAAATGAACCCTTAATATCCCTCAGTCACCACACTCTCACTATAGCACTCAAATGCACCCAAATTCAGCACTCAGCGCACCGCTGCATCCAACATTCGATTGAGCTCCGACTTGGTGAACCTCGGGGCCACTCTCCTCTGAGCATCTTTTTGGATAGAATGAGAGAGTATGAGGGCTGGAGTGCCTATAAGCAGCTCCAGAACCAATTCCGGTCCCAGTGAATCCGAAGCCAGCGGGAATGAGAATTGCTCTAGATTCACGTGAACAGAGTGCTGGCCATTATCATGTCCTGAATTGCTCCACAAATAGCACCCCCAACAGGAACGTGAACAGCACGCAATTCAGTCCCACTGTCAACACTGAGGGTGCGATTCACCCCCCATAATCTCTAAGTTAATTTGTGGCGGGTCTTTCAGGGAGTTTCCCACCGGCTCCGCCAGTGAGTTCCCACCGCTAATCAATGACACTTTGGACACAAATCTCGGAAATTTTTTTCGAAGTGTGGGAGCGATCAGGAATTGCCTCGAGCTTCCTGGCGCTTGGGCCAGTGAGGCAGGCAACGCAATTCAACGTTAATTGATCCACTTATCGAGGCCTTACGGGTTTCTCGTCGCAAATAAAGGCTCACCAGCTGATTAGCTGGGACCGCACTCGCAAACCCCCGCTAGCAATGTTGAGTAGCACTTAAGCTGCACTTGCTCAACCAACCCCTGCCAGCTCGCAATAATGGCGCCCAGGAGAACGGCCCCAAGATTCAGAGATGCTGACCTGGGGAGGCTCCTAGACGCGGTGGAGGCTAGGAGGGCTGTCCCGTTCCCCCGAGGGACCCGGAGGGTTAGCCACAAGGCAGCCAGTGCTGCCTGGGATGAGGTGGCGGCAGCTATCAGCTCGGGAAGTAAAACCAGGAGTACTGACCTTCAGTGCAGGAAGGAGGTCACGGACAGCACGAGTGAGTAGTCACCAACAGCCCCCCCCCCCCTTCCAAGGGAATATCCAGCCCCAACTCCCCATGTGACCTCCCAGCCCTTCCTCCACCCCCCTCAACCACTCCTTCACATCCCCTCTCCCACTACTGTAAACCACATGCGTGGCTAATGATGTCCTCTCTGTGTCTCCTCAGGAAAAGCTCTCCCAGAACCTTCGGGAGTGGGCCCAGACTGAGAGGGGTGCCAGTAAGAATTCTCACCTCCTTCAAGGAGGGTGCCCTGGAGGTGATGGGGTCGGCCGAGGACCGATCGGTCACCAACGTGGATGTTGACGAACGCTGCAGAGGTGAGGAACCACCGGACTACACCCGGGGACCTGTCAAACGTCAATACTGACCTGACTCCGAGGAGACCACCGAGGAGGAGAGCTCCGAGGATGCCACCGTAGTTGCGGCATCGCTGTCATCCCCACCCCCACCAGCGCATATACATACACCTCAGTGGGACATGTTAGTTGTCAGGCTTCTGGGGCAGAATCTGGTGAGCACCACACTGCTGCTGATGCACATCAGGTGGAGGCAGCAACCCCCAGGCGAGACAGCAGTCGGAGGGCTCCTGGATCCCAGGACCCAGCTGGGTCCCAGCCTGATGCTGAACCTGTGGAACAGTTACCCGGACTGATGGAGACGACAGGGACCAACCTGGACGTTCAGAGGGAGATGTCAGCGTCTCTCCCACAGATCCATAGCCGATTGGAGGAATCCCAGAGGCTAGGGGTGCAGGAGATGGCGCCGGCAATGAGTGGCTTCGAGGCCAACAAGGGTGGTGACCGCAGTGGAGAGCATGGTGCACGACAGAATGTCTGACTCGCTGGGGGATGTCACCAAATACTTGGCTAACATTAATGAGGTTCTGCAGGACATGTCCCACTCTCACGTGGGCTGGGCTAAGTCGCTGCAGAGCTTGTCCCAGTCGCAGATGGGCATGGCTGAGGCGCTGCAGAGCATGGCCCAGTCACTGAGGAGCATCGGCGAGGGGGTCGACATGATGGTGCAGACCATGAGGAACCATCAGGGCTGGCTGAGCCAGATGGTGCAGGGTAAGCCAGGGCTCGGACCAGCAGTCCCTTCATCCCAAGGTCAATCCCTTGGCTCCTATGAACCCCAGAGGGCGGCCACCAGGGGCATAGAAGGCCAAGGGACGAGATAAGTAGCTGGCTGCCTCCGCCTCAGATATGCATCCTGGGGAAACACCAAGTCATAGCAGTAGAGGTAGATGGGCCAAGCACGTTGAGGATCACTGAGGGCAGCGGGGTAGGGGTGGGGGGGACGGGTGGGGGTTTGGGGAGGATGGGTGGGGGTTTGGGGAGGGGACGCAGCACCATCGGGAGTGGGGTTTGTACAACATATTAAGCACCTTTTCGCACAACCATTATGTCTCTGTCACTTCCTTCCACAATGCGGGCTGACTCCCGGACCCTTGGCCCATCTCTCCAGGCGTCCCCCCGCCCTCACCCACCCATTGTCCATGCACATGTCGCCGGAGCTGTGTCCCATCCCCTGGGTGTTTGGATATTGGCTGCTGTGTGTGTGGTGTTGCCTCCTACAATGTTCAAGCACAGTATCCAGGCATCAGGTTGTGATTGGGATGCTAGGCAATGACGCCCACATGCTACAGGGCCCACCCACCCACGAGAATCCACTTGGCATTTGTGAAGTGCTCACTTAACCACGACTGCCAATTCCCTATTAGCAATAGCCTACAACTGCGCAGCCAGAGGCCTCAGCAGTTGGTGGGCATTGTGGGTGGTCGTTGGGGCAGACGGACAGGGACAGGGGTTGCCCCCGGAACGGGTACACAATCCATGGGTTGGCATGGTGCTGCTGTGAGCGGTTGCCCCCCACCCCACCTTGGCGGCCCACTCCTGCGGAGGGTCCCAGTCTCCAGACTAAGGTCCCCCATTGAGCACTGGGGTAGCAAGCCCGGCACCTCCGGGCTCATTGCCTGCGAGCAATGATGGCTACTCACCTCCTCGGCTCCCCACAGAAGGCCTTCCATCAGGTTCACGTTTTTCAAAAGGAGTACTAATCGGAGCCAGTCTGAGCACTTGCTGGGGAGGCCACTGAATGACAAGAGGCCGCAGGATATGGGGTGGCTCTCGTTAATTGTAAAGAAATTGGGCTTAAGTGGTGTTAATTGGTTTCTTGCTACACTACAACAATTTTGTCTATGGGAGCCGGCCGGTTGTACCGCAAATTGTTTGGCACCTGGCGCGGATCTCGTTTTTGGCCTCTCCCACTATTCACTGGCCTCGTTACGCTTGAGTGAGAGTGCAACGAGGCTGGCGAATCATACCCTTGCTCACTTTTTTGGGCCCTGGGGAGTTTCTCACTGATTTGGCCCACACAGACTTTTATTTTGCACTGCGGAGCTCAACTCAGAGTTCGGGCCACCATTTTGAAAGGGTGCCCGATCTCTAAGTGGGCTTGTGGGTCCCCCACACCCTCCACCCATGGGCAATGTCACTCCCCACACACATGGACACTACCCGACACACCCTAAGTGAGCGCACCCCTCTCTGGGGACCCTGGGAGTCCCCCATCTTCAGGTGCCCCTAAGCCCCCTTACAGCACCCTCTCCCTTCCAGGACCCCACTCGTCACCCCCAAACCACCTGGAGACACCTCCTCACCTGCCCTGTATTCACCCACCTTCAAACCCATCCACCCTCATTTCATGGGCATGGCCCGCCTCACCCCCTGGTTGTGCCTGCCTGCCACTCAACCACCGTTGCACCGCCACCCTGACAAGCAATGCTCCTGCCAGCTTGGGAGTACTATTTGGGCACCTTGGCAGTGCTGGGGTGGCAGTGCCAAGGTGCCAGATAGGCAGTGCAAAGGTGCCTGCAATCCAGGGGAATGGCCAGGGAGCCACCCAGCACTTACCCTGACTACCCAGGGGTCTCCGACGTCCACATTTGTGCTCAGCTGGGAGGCAGGAGAATCAATGAAGGCTGATGGATCCCGGGTGAGTTGGCCGTAAGTAGGTTTACGACCTACTTCCGAGAGCGACGTTTGGTCACGCCCATTTGGGGCTGAGTTACGACTCCGACGTCTCGTGCAACTTCAGTGAATCCCACGAGGCGCGGAGGCTGTCGAGTGGCTCGCTGCAGGCCTCTCCTGAGATTCTCCGGTCACTTGAGCGCTACAAGGCTGGAGAATTGTGTCCTGAGTCTCGCAAATGGAGAGTTTAAAAACCTTAAAGAGAACAATATTTTTTAAACTCTCAGGAATTGTTTCCATCCCTTGAACATGTTAGGGATAGTTTTCATCTTGATCACTTGCGCGATAAATAGAAAAGAAAACTGGAAAGGTTCTCTAATGTGTGAACCTACAACAACGGAAATTGCAGCTGTGTCCAATTATGTTCTCATCTGATATCCATGCACAAATGCCTTTGTCAAGGGATCAGGAGCAGATACGCCAGCTGCTTTTACCTGCCCTCACCAACTGACAGTTTCTCTACTATATCACTGTGGCTGAAATGAGCACCTTCAGCACAAACTGGAGATGGAACCTGGAACCTTCCTGATCTCAACAGCTCACTTGATAAACTTGGGTCAGCTGTGAATGTAAAGAACATAACAAACAGCCCACGAGGTTTGCTTACCATTCAATTAGAGCAGTGTTTTTCAAAGTGCGGTAGGTCGCGGGATGTTGAAAATGGATCGACGGGCAGCACGGTGGCGCAGTGGGTTAGCCCTGCTGTCTCACGGCGCCGAGGTCCCAGGCTCGATCCCGGCTCTGGGTCACTGTCCATGTGGACTTTGCACATTCTCCCCGTGTTTGCATGGGTTTTGTCCCCACAACCCAAAGATGTGCAGGGTAGGTGGATTGGCCACGCTAAATTGGCCCTTAATTGGAAAAATTAATTGGGTATTCTAAAGTAAAAAAAAAAGAAAATGGATCGCCAAATGCTCCTCTCTCTCTTCCTTCTATTGTTGAGAGATCTGCCTGGTTTGGGGCCATTCGATTTCAATGCAACTCCTCCCAGGGCCATAGAGGAGGCAGGAGTCCGGAATTCATTAACATTAAAAAACTGGCAGGAGATCGGTCTCTCAGTAACAACTCCCAAGTGAATTTCCAATTTTTCTAACCAGCCTGCATTCATTCTCTTTGCAGATTAAAATATAACACTGCAGTACAACATTCTTTTTTTTTAGAAAACATTTTATTGAAGCATTTATAATGTTAACATTTAAACATTCTAAACAGCACAGTGGACCGACACACGCAACAACATCACAATAACATACCCAACTTCACCCCCCTGCCCTACCTCCTGACTGCCCGTATATTAGATTCCCTATCCTAATTCTACAATGCCATACTTCCTTTCCCCCCTCCCCCCTTCTGCTGACGGTCAGTTTTTCTTAAAGAAGTCGATGAACAGCTGCCACCTCCGAGTGAACCCCTGAATTGAACCTCTTAAGGTGAACTTAATCTTTTCCAGCCTGAGAAACCCTGCCATGTCACTGATCCACACCCCTGACTTTCGAGACTCCGAGTCCCTCCATCCCAGCAAAATCTGTCTCCGGACCACCAGGGAGGCAAAGGCCAAAACGTCGGGTTCTCTCCCCTCCTGGCCCTGAGATCCTTCGACACCCTAAATATTGCCATCTCTGGACTCATAGTAACCCTCCCTTCCAGGACCTCCGGCATGATGTCCGCAAATCGCTGCCAGAATCCCCTCAGCTTCCGACATGCCCAAAACATGTGTACGTAGTTCGCCGGGCTTCCCCCACACCTGTCCTCCACCTCCTCAAAGAACCTACTCATCCAGGCCACAGTCATATGACCCTATGGACCACCTTGAACTGGATCAGGCTAAGCCTGGCACACGACTAGGATGCATTGACTCTTTTCAGGGCCTTCTCCCATAGCCCAACTTCCAACTCGTCCTTTTCACTTCCCCGGTTGGGACCCCATCCCACTCCATCAATTCCTTATATATTTCCGAGACACTGCCTCCCAACCCTTGTTTTAGACGTTACCTTATCCTACAGTCCCTTTAGAGGGAGGCGAGGGAAGCTTGGAACCTGCCTCCGGACAAAGTCCCGTACCTCCGTTCCCACCCAGCAACTCAAACTCCTCCTCGGGAACCATTCCTCAAGGAAGAGATCTCCAAACCTCTCAATCCCTGCCTGCTGCCCTAAAGCCCCCATCCAGCCCCCCTGAAGTGAACTGGTGATTGTCACAGATCGGTGACCATACCGATGCCCCCTCCTGGCCCTGGGATCTCATGTGCTGCCTCCATTGTCCCCACACTCTTAGGGCTGCCACTACCACTAGGCTTGTGGAGTACCGAGCCAGCAAGAACGGCAGAACTGCCGTTAACAGAGCCTTCAGACTCGTGCCCTTACAAGATGCTGCCTCCACTCGCTCCTACACCGACCCCGCCACCACAACCCATTTCCTAACCATCGCTATATTAGCCACCCAGTAGTAATTAATAAAGTTCGAAAGGGCCAAGCCCCATTCCCCATGCCCTCGTTCAAGAAGAACCTTCTTCACCCTCGGGGCTATCCTGACCCATATAAACCCGAGATCGCCGCATTCAGCTTCCTATAAAATGCCTTGGGGATGAAGATTGGAAGACACCGAAACACGAACAGCAACCTTGGGCTGACTGTCATTTTCACAGTCTGTACCCTCCCTACCAGTGATAGCGGGAGCACGTCCCACCTACGGACGTCCCCTTTTATTTGCTCAATCAACCTGCCCAAATTTAGTTAAGGAAGCTGACCCCAGTCCCTTGCCACTTGAATCCCCAGGTACCTAAAACTCCCTTGCATCACTTTGAACGTTATCTCCTCAGTCTCCTGTCCTAACCCTAGCCTGGATCGCAAATACCTCACTCTTGCCCATATTCAGTTTGTAACCTGAGAACCGACCAAATTCCTGCAATCCCCCCCAAACGTGTGTTATATAAAGGAGCAAATTGTCCGCATAGAGCGAGACCCTATGTTCCATCCCCCCTCTCACTGTCCCCCACCAAATGTTCGATGCTCTCAGCTGCATTGCCAAAGACTCTATGGCCAGGGCAAACAGTAGTGGGGAGAGTGGGCACCCCTGTCTCGTTCCCCCGGCATAAGACTAAAACATTTTGATCGAACCCAGTTTGTCCTTGCACCTGATATGGCAACCGGACCCACTCCACAAATCCCTGCCCAAACCCAAAACTTCTCAGAACATCCCACAAGTGCATACACTCCACCCAATCAAAGGCCTTTTCTGCATCTATGGCCATCACCACCTCGACATTGTGCCCTTCCACAGGCATCATTATTACATTTAGGAGCGCCTAATGTTGAATGCCAGGTGTCGTCCCTTAACAAATCCTGTCTGGTTCTCCCCTATTACCCCCGGAACACAATCCTCTATGCGCATGGCCAAGATCTTTGCCAGCAATTTTGCATCTACATTTAACCGGGAGATTGGCCTTTACAAGCCAAAGCTTTCTGGATCCTTATCCCGCTTCAAAATAAGGGAAATCGATGCTTGCGATAATGTTGGGGGATCACTCCCAGCTTCTTTCATTCGTTAAAAGCCTTTACCAGGAGCGACCCCAACAGCCCGTAAAACTTTTTATAAAACTCCACCGTGTATTCGTCTGATCCCAGGGCTTTACCCGATTGCATTGCCTCCAAGCCATCTATAACCTCCCCAAGCCTGTTTGTGGCTCCCAAATCCTCCACCAGCTCATCAACCTCGGGAAATCCCTCCCAGAAATCGCTTTATCCTCTCCTCCCAGGCTGGGGCTTCCGATTTATACAATTTACTATAAAACTCCCGAAACACATCATTTACCCCTGCCGGATCTAAAACCACCTTCCAACTGTATCTCTCATTTTCCCAATCTCTCTCGCCGCCTCCTATTTCCTCAGCTGGTGCGCCAGCATCCTGCTGGTTTTTTCCCCATATTCATACACCGCCCCCTTTACCCTCCTTAGCTGTCCCTCCGCCTTACTTGTGGACAGGAGCCCAAATTCCAGCTGTAGTCTCTGACGCTCCTTCAAAAGTCCATCACCCAGAGACTCCACGTACCTCATGTCCACCTGTCCAACTCTGCCTACTCAGCCTTCTCCTTATGGGCCCGAATTGAGATGAAGTTCCCCCTAATAACCGCCTTCGATGCCTCCCAAACCACACCCGCCGAAACCTCACCCGTGTCATTGATCACTATATATCCCCGAATGGCCTCCCTCACCCGCTCACATACCTCCTCCTCCACTAACATCCCCACATCCAACCTCCATTGCAGGAGCTGGGCATTTCCCTTGCTAACTTGCAAGTCCACCCGTGGTCTGACACCACTATTACTGAATATTCAGCATCTACCACCTCAGCCAGCAGCATTTTGTCCATCACAAAGAAGTTTATCCGGGAGTACACCTTATGCACATGGGAGTAGAATGAAACCTCCTTACTCCTCGGCCTCCAAATCTCCACAGATCGACCCTCTCCCATGTGCTCCATGAACCCCCAAAGCTCCTTTGCCATAGCTGATACCTTCCCAGACCTAGAACTCGACCGGTCCAACCTTGGATCCAGGACCGTACTGAAATCTCCCCTCATAATCAGTCAATGTTAATCTAGGTCTGGGATCTTCCACAGTACCTGTCTAACAAACTCAACGTCATCCCAGCTCGCGGCATATATATTTACCAATACCATGGCCATTCCCTCACTTTCAGATGTGTGTCCTGCAACATGGCCACGTCCGCGTTCAGTTGCCTCAAGTGTGCGAACACACGGGTGCTTTTGAACGGCCCATTTAGTCCGCCGGACGTTCCACGTGACCAGCCTGGTCGGGGGCACCCCGTCCTCCTCCCCTGCCGATCAACCATAACCTCACCTAGGCCAGTCTGCGGCCCATGCTCCGCACCTCCCCTGGCCCGCCCTCAGGCAACTACCGTCATCAACCCTCCCCCTCTTCCGCTTTGAAAGTCCCCTCCCCGTCAGCAGTATAATCCCCCCCCCCCCATATCGAACTTCAGCTCACCCCCCACTTTGCTTCCATGAACTAGCCTGCCCAGCTAGCCTGACAGCCCCCGCCCATGGCGCCTAGCATCATATCCCCCACTGATTCCCCTCCCCCCCGCTCTTGGTGCAAGCAGTCAAGACAAAGGCAAGAAGTAAAAACAACAGCAATCCCTCTCAAGGTCCGAACAAAACGCCCACCCCTCATCCCATAACAGAGCACCATATACCGGCCTAATCCCAAGCAGAACTGTAAAATGAAAAAAAACCGAAAGAAATCCAAACAACATAGAGCCAAAGTTTTTCACAATATAGTTCAGTTCTCCTCAATCAAAGTTCAAGATCATCCTTCTCCTGCCAGTCCATTCTCCTTCATAAAGTCCGCTGCTTCCTCCACCGGGCCAAAGTACAACTCCTGGCCCCCAGGCCGGGTACAGTACTCCGAACTTTACACCCTTCTTCTACAAGGCCGACTTGACCTTATTAAAGCTCGTACTCCTCTTCGCCAGAACTGCTACCAGGTCCTGGTACACCCGAATCTCGACGTCTTCCCAAGTGCATTGCCTCGTCTGCCTAGCCACCTCATGATGTGTTCCTTGTCCAGGAACCGATGCAATCATACCACCATTGCCCTCGGTGGCTTGCCCCCCGTCCCCCCAGGTTTGCGCATAAGTGCTCTGTGGGCCCGATCCACCCCAGAGGCTGGTCGAACGCACCTTCCCTAAGCAGCTTCTCCAGCAACTTCTTGACATACGTACCCGCATTTGATCCTTCGATCCCCTCTGGCAGACCCACAATCCGAATGTCCTGCCTCGATGGACAGTTCTCCAGGTCCTCCACCTTCTCCATCAGTCGCTTCTGCTACTCATGGATCAGCCCAACCCCTGCTGCCATCAAGGTGGACTGGTCCTCCTGCTCCCCCGCCTGCTCCTGCAGCTTCTGGATTGACTGTCCCTGGGCCTCCAGTCTTGTCTCCACACGGTCAACCACTGCCTTGATCGAGTCCTCCGCTCGGCCAAGTCTTCCGTACTTTCCTTCCGCAGTTGGGTGAACGTCTCATTCAGGAAGCTCACAAACTGGTCCATCGACCACTGGGCATTCAGGGCCAGACCCTGCCCCTGCCCATCTCTGCGTGTGCTGTCTGCTTCGCGCTCACCTCAACCAACTGGGTCACTTTTTTCCGGGCACTTCTGGATCACAGCTCCATTAACTAGGTGTCACTCTCGTCTGCTCTCACTTCTGCACTTTTTTCTTACAAAATTCGTGCGACAAAGCGGAATAAAGGACACAAAATGATCACCATGAGCGGGAGCTGCCAAATATACGACCACTCACTCCATGGCCGCCACTGAAGTCCTTCTGCTCCTATATCTTATGGACAGTTTGAGGGTTAGCTGTGTTTTGCACAACTTCACCAAGAGTTGAAGAATCCAAGGAGGGAAAATGAGACTGAAGGAACATGATAAGAAAGGATAAATGTGACCGGCTGATACATAACTAGACTATAGGCTGACCAGTTAGAAGCAGCTGTTCACCTCTCTAACAGCATGGACATCTATACACTATTTGCTCCATGCTAACAAATTGAGCAAAAGTCATATCTACCACTCCTACATATTTGCCACTAACATCAATAAACATCAATAAATAGTACTGACTGGTTGCCGTCGCTTCTGCCTGCCTCTTCTGCAGCTAAGGTTGACAGCTGGGATTGGTATTGCTCCTTACCCTGCCAGATCAAATCGTTATCTGTTTCTCCTTCTGCCATATCATCTTTGCTGGCATATTCCTTGCAGATGGCCAAAGATCTGTGTGGGCACAGGTTCTTGACCATCACTAAACATAGTGGAGCCTAATTATGAAAGTGCCTCAAGTCAGCTCCTCGCCTCTGCAGACTAAAATTAGCGCCTCTTGTAAAGTGGATCTTTAGGTCTTCACTGTGACAGATATTCACAGATTCACAGAAAAATACAGTGCAGAAAAGGCCCTTCAGCCCATCAAGTCCGCACCGCCGCACAAAAGGAAATTGATCTGCCAATCCTAATCCCATTTGCCAGCTCTTGGTCCATAGCTTTGAATGTTAAGACGTGCCAAGTACTCATCCAGGTACTTTTTAAAGGATGTGAGGCAACCTGCCTCTACACTCCCAGGCAATGTGTTCCAGACTGTCAACACCCTCTGGGTAAAAACTCTTTTCCTCAAATTCCCCCTGAACCTCCAGCCACTCACCTTGAACTTGTGTCCCCTTGTAATCGACTCTTCAGCTAAGGGGAACAACTGATCCTATCCACCCTGCCCATGCCGCTCATAATCTTGCACATCTCGATCAGGTCGCCCCTGTCTTCTCTGCTCTAGCAAAAACAACCCAAGCCTATCCAACCTCTCTTCATAACTTAAATGTTCCATCCCAGGCAACATCCTGATGGAACACCTCTGCACCCGAGCAGTGCTATCACATCCTTCCTATAATGTGGCGACCAGAACTATACACAGTACTCCAGCTGTGGCCTCACCAATGTTCTATACAACTCCAACATGACTTCCTTGCTTTATCACGATTGATAAAGACAAGTGTACTATGTGACCTTTCCCGCGTTGGAGCGGGGCCAGGGAGGAGTGGCAAGGGGGGGGGGAGGCCCCCCCCCCGAGCCGGGGGGAGTCGGAGTGTGGCAGGAGCAGCCGGGTCAGCGTAAACCAGCTGACTTACGGGAGTACGATGGAGGGTACATCGCGGCTAGGAGGGGTCCTAGCCTGGGGGGGGGGGGAGGGGTTAGGGAGGGACACCGGGTTGCTGCTGGAAAGACCAGGAACGGGAAGTGGAGGACTGGAGAGGTGGGGGGAGGGGGCCATCGCCATGGGGAGCGGGTCAGAAGGGGAGGGTCGACCCGGGGCGAGCAGGGAACAGGACATGGCTAATCGGCAGGGGAAGGGGGCGGGTCGTCCCGCGACCCGGCTGATCACTTGGAACGTGAGGGGGCTGAATGGGCCGGTCAAGAGATCAAGGGTATTCTCACACCTGAAGGGACTGAAGGCTGATGTAGCAATGTTACAGGAGACCCATTTGAAGGTAGTGGACCAGGTTCGCCTGAGAAGGGGGTGGGTGGGACAGGTGTTCCACTCTGGATTGGACGCAAAGAACCGGGGGGTGGCGATTCTGGTGGGAAAGAGGGTGTCGTTCGTGGCGGAGGAGGTGGTGGCGGATAAGGAGGGTAGGTATGTGATGGTGAAGGGTAAGCTGCAGGGGGAGAAAGTGGTGATGGTCAACGTATATGCCCCGAACTGGGATGACGCGGGTTTTATGAGGCGCCTATTGGGCCTCATTCCGGGACTGGAGGCAGGGGGCTTGATCATGGGGGGGGACTTTAACACAGTGCTGGACCCCGGGCTAGACAGATCGAGCTCAAGGACCAATAGGAGGCCGGCAGCGGCAGAAGTGCTGAGGGGGTACATGGAGCAGATGGGAGGAGTAGACCCATGGAGGTTTGGTAGGCCGAGGGCGAGGGAGTATTCCTTTTTCTCCCACGTCCATAGAGTGTACTCCAGAATTGATTTCTTCGTGTTGAGCAGGGGGCTGATCCCGAGGGTACGGGAAGCTGAGTACTCGGCCATTGCGATCTCTGATCATGCACCACATTGGGTGGATGTGGAAATGGGGGAGGCGCGGGACCAGCGCCCGCTGTGGCGGCTGGATGTGGGGCTGTTAGCGGACGACGAGGTGTGTAAAAGGGTCCGGAAGAGCATTGAGAGCTATCTGGACTTGAATGACACGGGTGAGGTGCAGGTGGGGATGGTCTGGGAGGCCCTGAAGGCAGTGATCAGGGGAGAGCTGATCTCCATAAGGGCACACAGAGAAAGAAAGGAGAGGCAGGAGAGGGAGAGGCTGGTGGGGGAGCTATTGGAAGTGGATAGGAGATATGCGGAGGCACCAGAGGAGGGGCTGCTGGGAGAACGGCGCAGCCTGCAGGTCAAGTTCGACCTGCTGACCACCAGGAAGGCAGAGACGCAGTGGAGAAGGGCACAGGGGCCGGTCTATGAGTATGGGGAAAAGGCGAGCAGGATGCTGGCACACCAGCTTCGCAAACGAGATGCGGCTAGGGAGATTGGGGGAGTGAAGGAGAGGGGCGGGAAGGTAGTGCAGAAGGGGCAAGAAGTGAATGGGGTCTTCAGGGATTTTTACAAGGAGTTGTATCGGTCTGAGCCGCCGACGAGGAGAGGGGGAATGGAGGACTTCCTAAACAAATTGAGGTTCCCAAGGGTCCAGGAGGGGCTGGTAGAAGGGCTGGGGGCGCCAATAGGGCTAGAGGAGCTAGTCAAGGGAATAGGTCAGATGCAAGCGGGGAAGGCGCCGGGGCCAGATGGGTTCCCGGTGGAATTCTACAAGAAAAATGTGGACTTGGTGGGACCGGTACTGGTACGAGCCTTTAATGAGGCGCGAGAGGGGGGGGTTCTGCCCCCGACAATGTCGCAGGCTCTGATCTCCCTGATATTGAAGCGGGATAAAGACCCCGTGCAGTGCGGGTCCTACAGGCCTATCTCGCTTCTGAACGTGGATGCCAAGTTGCTGGCAAAGATCCTGGCAGCTAGAATAGAGGATTGTGTGCCAGGGGTAATCCATGAGGACCAGACGGGGTTCGTGAATGGGCGGCAGCTCAAGACGAACGTGCGGAGATTGCTGAATGTAATTATGATGCCGGCAGTGGAGGGGGAGGCTGAGATAGTGGTAGCGCTGGACGCGGAGAAGGCATTCGATAGGGTGGAGTGGGAGTACCTGTGGGAGACGTTGGAACGGTTTGGGTTTGGGGAAGGGTTTATTAAGTGGGTGAAGCTGCTCTACTCGGCCCCGACGGCGAGTGTAGTGACAAACGGGAGGAGGTCGGAGTATTTCGGGCTCCACCGAGGGACCAGGCAGGGATGTCCCCTATCCCCCCTACTTTTCGCACTGGCGATTGAACCGTTGGCGATGGCACTGAGGGGTTCAGGGGGGTGGAGAGGACTGACTAGGGGAGGGGAGGAACATCGAGTATCGCTGTATGCGGATGATCTACTGCTGTACGTGGCAGACCCAGAAGGGGGAATGCCGGAGATAATGGAACTATTAGCAGAGTCTGGGGATTTTTCGGGGTACAAACTAAATTTGGGCAAAAGCGAGGTTTTTGTGATACACCCGGGGGACCAGGGAGAGGGTATTGGGAGACTCCCCTTCAAGCGAGCAGGAAAGAGCTTTAGGTACTTAGGGGTGCAGGTGGCAAGGAACTGGGGGACCCTCCACAAGTTGAACTTTTCCAGGCTGGTGGAACAGATGGAGGAGGAATTTAAGAGGTGGGACATGGTACCGCTGTCGCTGGCGGGGAGGGTGCAGTCAATCAAAATGACGGTCCTCCCAAGGTTCCTGTTTTTATTTCAGTGCTTGCCCATCTTCCTCCTTAGGGCCTTCTTCAAAAAGGTGACGAGTAGCATCATGAGCTACGTGTGGGCGCACGGCACCCCAAGGGTGAGGAGGGTCTTTTTGGAGCGGAGTAGGGACAGTGGAGGGCTGGCACTACCCAATCTCTCGGGGTATTACTGGGCGGCAAATGTGTCAATGGTGCGCAAGTGGATGATGGAAGGGGAGGGGGCAGCTTGGAAACGAATGGAGAGGGCGTCCTGTGGCAACACAAGCCTGGGGGCCCTAGTAACGGCACCATGGCCGCTCCCCCCCATGAGGTACACCACGAGCCCGGTGGTGGCGGCCACCCTCAAGATATGGGGGCAGTGGAGGCGACACAGGGGGGAAAGGGGAGGTCTGTTGGCGGCGCCAATAAGAGGGAACCATAGATTCATCCCGGGGAACATCGACGGGGGATTTCAGAGCTGGTACAGGGTGGGCATACGGCAGCTGAAGGACCTGTTTATAGAGGGGAGGTTTGCGAGCCTGGGAGGGCTGGAGGAGAAGTTTGAGCTCCCCCCGGGAAACATGTTCAGATATTTACAAGTGAAGGCATTTGCTAGGCGGCAGGTGGAGGGGTTCCCCCTGCTCCCCAGTAAGGGGGCGAGTGATAGGGTGCTCTCGGGGGTCTGGGTCGGAGGGGGGAAGATATCAGACATCTACAAGATAATGCAGGAGGCGGAAGAAGCATCAGGGGAGGAGCTGAAAGCCAAGTGGGAAGGGGAGCTGGGAGAGCAGATAGAAGACGGGACGTGGGCGGATGCACTGGAGAAGGTCAATTCTTCCTCCTCATGTGCGAGGCTGAGCCTCATTCAATTTAAGGTGCTGCATAGAGCTCACATGACGGGGACAAGGATGAGCCGGTTCTTTGGGGGTGAGGACAGGTGTGTCAGATGTCTGGGAAGCCCAGCGAACCATGTGCATATGTTCTGGGCATGTCCGGTGCTGGAAGGGTTCTGGAAGGGGGTGGCAAGGACGGTGTCGAAGGTGGTGGGGTCCAGGGTCAAACCAGGATGGGGGCTTGCGATCTTTGGGGTCGGGGTAGAACCGGGGGTACAGGAGGCTAGGGAGGCCGGAATACTGGCCTTTGCGTCCCTAGTGGCTCGACGAAGGATATTAATTCAATGGAAGGACGCGAGGCCTCCAAGCGTTGAAACTTGGATTAACGATATGGCTAGCTATATTCAGCTAGAAAGGATCAAATTTGCCCTGAGAGGGTCGGTACAGGGATTCTCCAGGCGGTGGCAACCTTTCCTTGACTTTTTAGATCAGAGATAGACGTTTGGGGTCGTGGCAGCAGCAAACCGGGGGGGGGGGGGGGGGAGGAGGAGGGGGGGGGAGGGAGGGAGGGGGGGGGAGGAGGGGGGGGAGGGAGGGGGGGGAGGGGGGGAGGGGAGGGAGGGGGGGGGGAGGGGAGGGAGGGGGGGGAGGGGAGGGAGGGGGGGGAGGGGGGGGAGGGGGAGGGGAGGGAGGGGGGGGAGGGGAGAGAGGGGGCAGCAAGGGTCGTGGGGGGACATGCACGACTGTAACGCGGGCAAGTCTGCTCGCTGCTCATGTCTGAAACTGTAGGCTGCCTTGTTTGTTAAGTTGTTGCTTGGGGGGGGGGGGGGGGGGGAGAGGAGGACTGGTGCGCGCGAGAGGGCGGGCGAGGGAGGGATATTTGCCTAGAGGGATTGTGTTGTAAATAATTTAAAAATTAGTAGGGGTAAATGTTTGTATGGAAAAACTCTTTCAATAAAAATTATTTAAAAAAAAAACAAGTGTACTATGTGCTTTTTTCATCATCCTTTAACCTGCCCTTCTGCCTTCAAAGATCTATTTACAAACACGCCAAGATCTCTTTGTTCCTCAGGACCTCCCAGTGTGATGCCATTCATTGAATATTTCCTTGTCAAATTGCTCCTTCCAAAGTTTAACACATCACGCTTTTCAGGGTGAAATTTCATCTGCCACTTTTCTGCCCATTTTACCATCCAGTCTATATCTTCCTGTAACCCAAGACACTCAGCCTCATTGTTAACCATCCTGCCTATCTTTGTGTCATCTGCAAGCTCCCCCCCCCCCCCATATAGTCATCCAAGTCATTTATATAAATGACAAATAATAGGGGACCCAGCACAGATCCCTGTGGTGCACTGGACACTGGCTTCCAGTCACTAAAGCAGCTGTCTGTCATCACCTTCTGTTTCCTACAGCTCAGCCAGCTTTGAATCCACCTTATTAAGTTTCCCTGTATCCCATGTGCATTTGCCTTCTTTATAAGTCTCCCATCTGGGACCTTGTCAAATGCTTTGCTGAAATTCATGTAAATTACATCAACTACACTACCCTCATCTACACAGATGCGTGCTCAAAAAATGCAATCAAATTTGTTAGACATGACCTCCCTCTTACAATAAGAAGTCTTACAACACCAGGTTAAAGTCCAACAGGTTTGTTTCAAACACGAGCTTTCGGAGCACGGCTCCTTCTTCAGGTGAATGGAAAGGCTTGTTCCAGAAATGTTTATATAGACACAGTCAGAGATGCCCCGGAATGCGAGCACCTGCAGGCAATCAAATCATCAAAGATGCAGAGAGAGAGGTAACTCCAGGTTAAAGAGGTGTGAATTGTCCCAAGCCAGTTCAGTCGGTAGGCCTCTGCAAGTCCAGGCTTGTTGGTGGGGGCCGAATGTAATGCGACATGAATCCCAGATCCCGGTTGAGTCCGCATTCATGCGTGCGGAACTTAGCTATAAGTTTTTGCTCAGCAATTTTGCGTTGTCGCGTCTCCTGAAGGCCTCCTTGTAGAATGCTGACCCGGAGATCAGAGGCTGAATGTCCTTGACTGCTGAAGTGTTCCCCAACTGGAAGGGAACAGTCCTGCCTGTTGATAGTCGCACGATGCCCGTTTATTCGTTGTCGCAGTGTCTGCATGGTCTCGCCAATGTACCACGCTTCGGGACATCCTTTCCTGCAGCGTATGAGGTAGACTACATTGGTCGAGTCGCACGAGTATGCGCCGCGTACCTGGTGGGTGGTGTTTCCACGTGTAATGGTGGTGTCCATGTCGATGATCTGGCATGTCTTGCAGAGATTACCCTGGCAGGGTTTTCTGCACAACACCACAAAACCCTGCCAGGGTAATCTCTGCAAGACATGCCAGATCATCGACATGGACACCACCATTACACGTGGAAACACCACCCACCAGGTACGCGGCGCATACTCGTGCGACTCGACCAATGTAGTCTACCTCATACGCTGCAGGAAAGGATGTCCCGAAGCGTGGTACATTGGCGAGACCATGCAGACACTGCGACAACGAATAAACGGGCATCGTGCGACTATCAACAGGCAGGACTGTTCCCTTCCAGTTGGGGAACACTTCAGCAGTCAAGGACATTCAGCCTCTGATCTCCGGGTCAGCATTCTACAAGGAGGCCTTCAGGAGACGCGACAACGCAAAATTGCTGAGCAAAAACTTATAGCTAAGTTCCGCACGCATGAATGCGGACTCAACCGGGATCTGGGATTCATGTCGCATTACATTCGGCCCCCACCAACAAGCCTGGACTTGCAGAGGCCTACCGACTGAACTGGCTTGGGACAATTCACACCTCTTTAACCTGGAGTTACCTCTCTCTCTGCATCTTTGATGATTTGATTGCCTGCAGGTGCTCGCATTCCGGGGCATCTCTGACTGTGTCTATATAAACATTTCTGGAACAAGCCTTTCCATTCACCTGAAGAAGGAGCCGTGCTCCGAAAGCTCGTGTTTGAAACAAACCTGTTGGACTTTAACCTGGTGTTGTAAGACTTCTTACTGTGCTCACCCCAGTCCAACGCCGGCATCTCCACATCATCCCTCTTACAAGGCATGGTGACTATTCCTGATCAAACCGTGTCTCTCCAAGTGGAGATAGATTCTCTCCTTCAGAATTTTCCCCACTAGTTTCCCCACCAGACGTGAGACTCACTGGCCTGTAGTCCCCTGGCTTATCCCTACAGCCTTTCTTAAATAGTGGGAGCACATTTGCAGTTCTCCAGTCCTCTGGCACCTCTCCCGTAGCCAGAGAAGAATTAAAAATTTGGATCAGGACTCCTGCGATCTCCTCCCTTGCTTCCCAGAGCAACCTGTGACACAATTCGTCGGGACCTGGAGCTTTCTCCACGTTTAAGCCTGCCACACCTACAATACCTTGTCCCTCCCAATGGCAACCTGCTCAATAACCTCACAGTCTCTCCCCCGAGTTCCATATCTGCCTCCTCATTCTCTTGGGTGAAGACGGATGTGAAATATTCACTTAACACCCTACCAATGTCCTCTGGCTCCACCCACAGATTCCTCCCTTGGTCCATAATGGGCCATGCTTTTTCCCTGAGTTTTCCTCTTCCCATTGATATACTTACAGAATATCTTGGGATTTTCCCTACTTTTACCAGCTAGAGATTTCTCATATCCCCTCTTTCCTTTGCTAATTGCTTTCTTAAGCTCCATCCTGCAGTTTCTGTACTCCACTAATGCCTCTGTTAATTTATTCCCCTTGTACTTATTAAAAGCCTCTCTCTTCCTTCCCATTGTATCCTGAATATCTCTGGTCATCCATGGTTCTCTGGACTTGATACTCCTTCCTATTACCCTAGAGGGAACATGTTAGGCCTGTACCCTCCCCATTTCCTCTTTGAACACCCCCCCCCCCCCCCCCCCCGCCCCCCCACTGCTCTTCTGTAGATCTCCCCACCAGTAACTTGTTCCAATCTACCTTGGCCAGATCCTGCCTTATTTTACTGAAGCCTGCTCTCCCCCAATCCAAGATCTTTTTCTGCTATTTGTCTATTTCCTTGTCCATGCCAAATTTAAATTGCACCACACTATCACTAAAATGCTCTCCCACCATCACATCAACTGCCTGTCCAGCTTCATTCCCCAGAATTAGGTCCAGCTCTGCGCCATCCCTTATTGGATCCTCCATATGTTGAGCTAAAAAGTTCTCTCGTATACATTTTATGAACTCTGCTCCATTTAAGCCCATACGACAATGATTATTCCAGTTAATGTTGGGAAAATTGAAATCATCCACTATAATTACCCTATTATTATTTTTACACCCTTCTGCAAATTGTGCTCATATTTGCTCCTCAATTTCTTGCTGACTATCTGGGGGTCTATAGTAAACACCTAGCAATGTGGCTCTCCAGGAATCTAAAACCCTCCCTCCTGCACCAATTCTTAAACCATGTATTCACCTGTGCTATTCTCCTATTTCTAAACTCGCTAGCACATGACACTGGGAGTAATACAGAGATTATAACCCGAGAGGTCCTGCTTTTTAGTCTACAGCCAAGCTCTCTGAATTCCTGATGCAAGACCTCATCCCTCTTTCTACCTATGTCATTGCTGCCAACATGTACCACGGCATCTGTCTTTTCACCCTCCAATTTCAGGATGTAGGGCAGAATTATCCCCAAATTTGTGAGTGTCAGGCTCTGATTGAAAACCGGCATGTTTCTCTCCAGAAACACAGTTAAGCTTTCAGATCAGATTTTCTTAATACACGGTCACTCTGGCAGGGTGGGGCTATTTTTAAAGGGCATGATCTGCATTTAAAATAAATTCTCCCAACCCCATCTAGACTTGGGAGGACCACTCTACAGCTTTGTTTCCCCACCGCACCATGGATGTATGGGGGGGTGCACTCTCCCCCGCCCCATTATCACCGGGGTTTTCTTCTCTCCTTGCCTCCACACATAAGGGGAGCACCCCCTTTCCCTCCCCAAATGGAGGAGGGTTACACCCAGTAGTGTGCACTTGGCACTACTCACTTCAGTCCCCCACCAGGGTGTCAGGGGGCCATGCTCAGCCTTGACGCTCAACCTCCAGGGTCTCCAGGCACGTGCTCATTTTGAAAACCAGTAGTACTTTGTGCTGACGCGATTTCACGCAGCAAAGTAGGGGAGGATCCATCATGGGCAGACAATATGGTGTAAAGCCATTTAAATTTATTCAAATTAATGGAAATCAAGTTCATGCCTTTTCTGGGCATGACCCTGATTACATCATTGGTAGGGGAATGGGGAAGATCTCAAACCAACACCATGCCAGCACAAATCTCGTTTTGGTCCTCTCGTGACATTTAGCTGCCATAACAAAATTTGCGGCCACAGCGAACGGGGCCTCTAGATCTCACCCATGTTGTTACACCAGTGCCTTGGCTCTCTATGCGTAGAAGATTCCTATATCACATTTAGCCCAAGATTGGGATTTACAGATTATTATTCAATTTCTAAATTTACATACGTACATGGGCAATAAAATACTGAGCTTTTCTCATTTCTTCATTGTTCATCATCCTTACTCTTTTAGAAACAATATTATAGAACTGACTTACAAACGTATACGTTCCTCTATGAGTGCAGTGTAATTTTCGCAGCCTTCTTCATCGTCCCAGTCTCTCCACAGAAAGTCATAAAAGAATCTGAAAAATAACATAACAAAAGTATAACTGTAATTAATAATCTGTGGAAATTAATGTGTTTATTAATATGGAAAAGCTTATTTTTGTACTGACCGAACATTTTCCAGAGCTTGAGCAATGCTACATACAGCGGAATCCTGATCATCTATCGGATAAACTTCCAACAATGGAACACAGTGATCTAATTCATCCAAAACTTCCTCAACAAGTTCCCTTGGCAAATTAGCGATATTAGAAGAATAAGGTTCTATAATTGATACAGTAGCTCGCAGATGAGAAGATTGGCTCTGTCGAGGCCTGCATGTAACCTAAAAAGCATTACAGACAACATAAAATGTTAGATTGTCCAGAATTACTATGACCTTAAAATTCATTTAAAAGGTGTAAGCTCTGTATCTAAAAAAGAATATTACCATCATCTCACAAGGGAAAAATACTTGAAGATACCATTCCTTCAAAAGCTTTTGTTTACAACATACTTTTATAAGCTAGCTAACTGAAAGAGCATGAAAATATAACACACTAAACATTAAGTAACTCCTAGCCATGTCAGAACAGAAAGTGAAATGAGAGGCACGGCAAAGAAGCTTTCTATATGGAAGCTAAACTTCTTTCAAAACATGAGGAAGACTGCATCTAAAGCAGACAATCCAACAGTTCCTGATTCATTTGTTAATTCAACCTCCACAAAGTTGAGCACATTGTAGTACTAAAACAACTGGCACTCTGCAGACCTTCATCTGCAGACTAGCTGAAGCTCAGTTTTTCTGATGTGACCCCCATATCTTCTCCATCACAAAGACTACCCTACTGTAACATTACCTGTCTTCATTCCTGCAGATGGAACTTTCATCCATGCTCTTGTTACATCCAGACTACATTATTCCGATGCTTTCCTGAATAGCCTCCCATTTTCCACCTTTATAAACTTGAGCTGCTCTATATTTCTGCTGCCTACATTCTAACCTATACCAAGATCTACTGAACCATCATGTACACCTAAATCTAAAATTCTCATCCTTTTGTTCAAATCCCTTCTATTGTTTGATCCCTATTTTGTAACCTTCTCAAATCCTATAACCCTCCAAGGGCTCTGCATTCCTCCAACTGTGGACTTACATCACCATTGCTGGTTGTGGCATATGCCCTAAACTCTGTAATTCTATCTGTATGCCTCTTTACCTCTTGATTAATCTCTCCCCCCCACCCCCTCCCCCTCAAACCTAGCCCTAGCTACCCTAAATCGCAACCCCCTAAATTAGTTCCCCACCTGCCTCGTTCAGCCGTGAACATCTCATTTTTCTCCACATTGAACCTATAAGCTGAGGAAGCATTTTATTAAGGCATTTATGATTTTATAACAGTAAACAGTACAAATATAAATATAAAAATATTGCAAAGACCGCCCCCCACCTCTGCTGACAGTTCGTTTTCTCCAAAGACGTCGACAAACAGCTGCCACCTCCAGACAAACCCTAGCATTGACCCTCTAAGGGCGAACTTTATTTTCTCAAGTCTGAGAAACCAAGCTATGTCACTAAGCCAGACCTCTGAATTCGGGGGCTTCGAGTCCGTCTACGCAAACAATATCCGTCTCCGGGCTACCAAGGAGGCAAAGGCCAAGACGTCAGCCCCTCTCACCCCTGGATTCCTGGATCTTCCGACACTCTGAAAATAGCCACCTCTGGACTCGGCACCATCCTTGTTTTTAACACCATGGACATGACATCTGTAAAACCCTGCCAAAATCCCCTAAGCTTTGGACATGCCCAAAACATATGGACATGGTTTGCTGGTCCTCCTGCACATCTCGCACACCTGTCCTCTACCCCAAAAAATTTGCTCATCCGGGCCATCATGTGTGCCCAGTGAACGACCTTAAACTAAATCAGGCTGAGCCTGGCACATGATAAGGATGTGTTGACTCTGCTTAACACATCTGCCCAAAGACCTATCTCCCCCCACTAGCTGGCTGGTCTCCTTCTTGACCAGTTGATAGCCTTTGACACACTTCAGCATACCATCCTCTTCCAAAACTTCTCCACTGGATCACTGCATACACACTCTAGCTGCAGGATAGCAGTATCTTCTGCGGACCCTTTTGCCCTGTGCTCCCTGCTGGTCATGCACTCCCATGTGCTTCTCCTACCATAGGTTGCTCCCACCAACAGAAATACAGATGGCGCTGTTTCGTGCACTGCAAGGTGCATTCGATAGAAATCTCCCAAGAGTCGGAAAAACAAAATGGTCCTCAAGAAAAGCTACCAATGCAGAGTTCAACAGAAATCACAGGAAATGCTATGGATATATAAGCTATAGGCTAGTAGCAAACTCTTACCTGAACTCCGAACAACTCACACTGCCAATTCTCTGGTCTGCTTTAATCCCACCCTTGGATAAGAAATGCAACAAAATGAATGGCCGCCTGTCATGTTGCACTTACGATGAGCGCAAAATCATGCGGGCAACGTAAAATTCTGTTCAATTGCCTTCTTAACGGGCTTAATTACCCGTTTAATTGTTCACGGGCATGCTTCCAACCCCCAAATGCACCTGCTGATCATAATATTCTGAGAGGTGTCAAAGATGTCAGGGTATGTGTGTAATTTCATACTAGTATTTCATAGCAAGCCATGTAGAATTCTGGCTTAGGTCTCTATTCATCCACATCCATTAATGGCTCTTGAGCATACAGTCCCATTTCCTATTTTGCCTCCCAATCTATTACTTCATATTCAATTACATCTGCCAAATATCTCCGAGCATTAAAATTTTATTCACGGGGCAAACTCAGCATTTATTGCCCATCCAAGTGCCCTTGAGAAAGTGATGGGGAGCCAACAGCTTTAACTGCTGCAGTCTATGTAGTGTAGTTCACCTCAGTGCTGTTAGCAAGGGAGTTCCAGGTTTCTGGCCCGGCAACAGTGAAGGAATGACGACATAGTTCCAAGTCCGGATGGTGTGAGGGAACCTGCAGATGATGGTGTTCCCTTATATTTGCTGCCCTTGTTCTTCCAGGTGGTAATGGTCGTGCATTTAGATAGTGATGTCCAAGGAAATGCTGTGGTACATTTGGTAAAAGGCACAAACTGTTGCTCTGGTGCGCAAACGTTGGAGGGAGTGAACCTTTAAGATTGTGGATAGGCAACAGATCAGGTGGACTGCTTTGTTTTGTTCAGGGTGGTGTCAAGCTTCATCAATGTTGGAGCTACATTCAGTTAGGTAACTGGGTAGCATTCCAACTGACTTCTAACATTTGTCTTGCAGATGTTGGGCCACCTTTGAGGAGTCAGGAAGTGAGTTACTTGCCACAGAATTGTCAGACTCTAATCTGCTCTTGCAACCACAGTATTTTTCGACAACAGTGAACCCTAGAATTTTGATGTTCCGGGATTCAATAATGAATTCATTAAATGGCATGGGGAGATAATTTCATATTGAAAATAGTCATTGCCTCGAAGGTGGGGCTCACTCCCACTCTCCCTGGCGGGGGGAGTGCAGACGATCAAGATGAGCGTACTGCCAAGGTTCCTCTTCCTGTTTAGATCCATACCGATCTTCATCCCAAAGGCCTTTTTCCAAAATTTAGAAAGTCCAATCATGGTGTTTGTGTGTGTGTGTGTGTGTGTGTGTGTGTGTGTGTGTGTGTGGGGGGGGGGGGGGGGGGGGGGGGGGGGAACCCGAGAAATTCCCAAACTGACACTGCTTTACAAAACCTACAATACTACCATTGGGCAGCAACGGTATAAAGAGTGAGGAGATGGCCACAAGAATTGGGTACAAATGGAGGAGGTCTCCTGTAAAGGAACGACCCTCCGGGCCCTAACTACAGCAGCATTCCCATCCCCTTCAACAAAATACACAACGATCCCTGTGGGAGCAGCCACACTGTGATCGTGGACCCAGCTGAGACAACACTTTGGGATATCTAAAATGTCTCCCATGGCCCCCATCTGCTGCAAATACAGATTCCCCCCAGCCATGCTAGATACCACTTTCAAAAGATGGAGGCAGGACGGGGGCACAATGACGGTCGGGGACTTCTACGTAGGGCACATATCGGCGACACTGGACGAACTGATGGGGGTAGTGGAAATTAGCAAAAGGATAGGAAATGAGACACCTCCAAATAAAACACTTTCCTCCGCAAAGAGACAGTAGGGTACCCCGGGGCCCCAGAAAACAAACTACTAGAGGACCTGATAGGCACAAGCAGCAAGGAAAATATACAGACAGTTACTGGACAGAGCTCAAACACCGCTGGACGAGACCAGACAAAAATGGGAGGACAAACTGGGGACAGAGGTAGGGTGGGGACTCTGGAGCGAAGCACTAAGCAGGGCTAACTCCACCTTCTCTTGTGCAAGGTTAAGCGTAATGCATCTCAAAGTGGTGCACAGAGCGCACCTGACCAGGACCTGAATGAGCAGGTTCTTCCCGGAGGTGGAGGATAAATGTGAACAGCGCCAGAGGGGCCCTGCCAACCACACCCACATGTTCTGAGCTTGTCCCAAACTTACTGGGTTCTGGACAGCCTTCTCCGAGGCAATGTCCATGGTTGTGGGGTTGAGGGTTAAGCCATGCCTAATAGTGGCAATCTTCGGGTTATTGGAGCAGCCAGAACTACACATGGGGAAGGAGGCTTTCGCTTCCGTAATCGCACGCCGGAGAATCCTGCTCGGCTGGCGATCAGCAGCACCATCCACAGCTGCAGACTGGCTCGCTGACCTTTCGGAATTTCTCCACCTGGAGAAAATTAAGTATGCCATCCGAGAGTCAGAGGACGGCTTCCTGGATACTTGGGGGTGGTTTGCCGGCATGTTCCAAAACTTGGCCAGCAACAAGAAATAAGATAAGAATTAAAAACCAAAACCCAAGATAGATAAGGAGGTGGGGAAAACACAAAAGAAGAGAAGAGGAGGGAGCTTTCCCTGAAAATAAAAGCAAAACATAGCTGAAGCCAAAGCGGGAGGCGGTCTATAGACCGATCCAGAGGGCAGCAAAATGTATATAAGGTCAATTAAATGAAAGACAAAATAAACCTCTCTGTACAATAAAGTAAATTAACGCGGATAAGAAAAATGTGATGTATATATACACAATTGTTTATAAGTATGCGAAATGCAAACAAAAGGATTTCCCAAACAAATAAAATAGTCATTGCCTGGCATTCATGCAGCACTAACTACATGTCACTTATCAGATTAAAGCTAAATGTTCTCCAAGTCTGACTACATGTGCGAACATTGGACTTCATTATTTGAGGAGTTCCAAATGGTACTGAAGACGGCAATCATGAGCAAATATCTCCAATTCTGGCAATGCAAGAGGGACGGTCATTTATGGAATCAGTGACATGGTCGGACCCAGTACACTGCCGTGAGGGACTCTTGCAGTGATATCCGGAGGTTGAGATAATTGGCCTCCAACAATCACAATTATCTTTTTTATGCTAGGTATCACTTCAGCTAGCAGGAAGTCTCTCCTCCAATGCCCACTGACTTCAATTTTACTGAGCTCCTTGATGCCATGCTCAGTATCCTTCAGAAGAGGAAATCTGACGTCCTGATCCGCTGAGGTTTGCATGCGAGTCCACGCTGACGGCAATGTGGTTAATCCCTAATTGCCCTCCACTGTAGCCTAGAAAGCCACTCAGTTGTATCAAATTACTACAGAAAAGTTGAATAAGAACAAATCCAGATAGACCACCCGGCAGCAACATAAGAAATGGAAACGGGAGAGGGTGCATCATACCACCAGGCACGGCAGGAGAATGCGGGACAGACGAGCAGCGGCCTGGACCAAAGCAGGGACCGACTCCCCCCACCCCCAGCATGGCAGGAGAGCAGGGGACACGACGAGCAGCGGCCTTGACCAAAGCAGGGGCCGAGCCAGCGGCAGGGACCGACTCAACGCCCCCCCCAACCAACGGTGGCGACCACGAGGCAGGCGGCAGAACAAAGGAGGACTCCTGGCCCGACCAGAAGCCTCTCTCGATCCTCCTGACCCAGTGTGTGTGTGGGTGAGTGAGAGAAAAAAGGAAAAAAAGAACTTCCCCTTTCTTTTTATATTTAAAAAAACTTTTTGAAAAAGACTCTTAAAGAGAATCTTTTTTTTACTTTTTTAAAAACATTTTTTGAAAAAGGGGTTTAAGTGGGGAAAAAGAAAGGGTTAAAGGAGAGAAGAGAGGGGGAAAGAAAAGAGGGGTGAAAAAGGGGGAAGAGAGAAAAGAGGCAAGGTGGGAAAAAATAAAAATAAAATGCCTGAAGGGAGCCAAAGCAGAGGTGCTGGTATCGGTAGTGAGGACGCCGGTGCGGGTACAGACGTGGACTCCGGGAGCGTCTCTTCTGGAGCTTCATTCCTGTAGATCGGTGAAGGGGGGGATGGCGGGCAGGAGGGAGCGTGGGGGCCATACAGGGGCGGGGGCGCTGGACATGGTAGGTTGGACGGGATATGCTGGGGGGCGGTGGTGGTGGAACCGGCGGGTGCCAGGTCCCAGGGGGAGACCATCACCTTTCGGCCATCGGCGTGTTCAATATAAGTGTACTGGAGGTTAGAGTGTAGGAGCCGGACCCTCTCTACCAGAGGATTAGACTTATGGGGCGATATTCTCCGCACTCCCGACGGTGCGGAGAATAGCGTGGCTCGTAAAATTTTACGGCCACGCTGTTCCGACGCCCTCCCGCTATTCTCCCCCCCCCCCACGCCCAACTCCCGACACGAATCGCTGCCGCTGTTTTTTTACGGCCGGCAGCGATTCTCAGCTGATAGATGGGCCGAGTTCCCAGCCCTTTACGGCTGTTTTTACGAACGGCAAACACACCTGGTCTGGCCGTTCGTAAAAACGGCCGTAAACACTCGCATTTTATAACCATGGCACCGATTGGCACGGCTGTACCACGGCCGTGCCAAGGGTGCCATGGGCCCGCGATCGGTGCCCACCCGATGCCCGCGCACTATTTCTCCTTCCGCCGCCCCGCAGTATCCATTCGCGGAGCGGCTGAGGGGCAACCCGGCCCGCGCATGCGCCGGTTTCGCGCAAATGCGCGATGACGTCATCCGCGCATGCGCGGGTTGGGGTCTTCCAATCCGCGCATGCGCGGCTGACGTCATATGACGCATCAGCCGGTGCTAACTCCGGCAAGCGGGCTTAACGAAATTCGTTAAGCCCGTGATGCCGGAGCTTACGGCGTCGGGCTGCTAGCCCCGACCGGGGACCAGAATCGGTTCCCGGTCGGGAAGGGGGGGCTGGCGTCAAACCCGCCCGGGTTTGACGCCAGCCTTACGATTTCTCCCGTTTTGGGAGAATCGCGCCCATGGTTCCTGACTTGCTTTCTGAGTAGGACTGGCCCCGGTGTCTTCAGCCAGGACGGAAGCGAGGCCCCTGCGGTGGATCTTCTAGGGAAGGCAAATAGGCGGTCATGAGGGTTCTCGTTTGTGGCCATGCAAAGTAGGGACCTATTAGAGTGGAGCGCATCGGGGAGGACCTCCTGCCAGTGGGAAACTGGGATATTACTGGACCGCAGGGTCAGTAGGACGGTCATAATTGGGGAAACCAAACAGGGTGAAGACACTATGTAGGGCGTTAATGACGGTGGACGTGGCCATGTCGGGGCAAGGGATTGCAAAGGGGAAGCGGGAGAACTCATCAATAATATTGAGGAAATATGTATTGCGGTTATTGGAGGGGAGGGGCCCTTTGAAATCGATACTGAGGCGCTCAAAGGGCCGGGATGCCTTTACCAGGTGGGCCTTATCTGGTCGATAGAACTGCGGTTTACACTCCGCACAGATCTGGCAGTCCCTGGTCATGGCTCTGACCTCCTCGGTGGAGTAGGGCAGGTTGCGGGCCTTGATATAGTGGATAAGCTGGGTGACCCCCGGGTGACAGAAGTCATCGTGGATAGCCCGTAGTCGGTCATCTTGCGTGCTGGCGCATGTGCCACGAGACAGGGTATCTGGGGGCTCGCTGAGCTTCCCAGGACGATGTACTATATCGTAATTATAGGTGGAGAGTTCGATCCTCCACCTCAAGTCTTATCGTTCTTGATTTTGCCCCGCTGAGTATTGTCGAACATGAAGGCTACCGATCGTTGGTCGGTGACGAGGGTAAACCTCCTACCAGCGAGTTAGTGCCTCCAGTGCCGTACGGCTTCCACGATGGCTTGGGCCTCCTTCTCGACTGAGGAGTGCCGAATTTCGGAGGTGGTGAGGGTGCGCAAAAAAGCGCTACCAGTCTGCCTGCTTGATTGAGGGTAGCGGCGAGAGCAACCTCTGATGCGTCGCTCTCCACCTGGAAGGGGATGGACTCGTCCACCGCGCGCATCGCGGCTTTAGCGATGTCCGCCTTGATGCAGCTGAAGACCTGGCAGGCCTCAGTTGCCAGTGTGAAGATGGTGGCCTTGATTAGTGGGCGGGCTTTGTCCACATAGTTGGGGACCCACTGGGCATAATATGAAAAGAACCCGAGGCACTTCTTCAGGGCCTTCGGGGAGGGAAAGTTGCAGGAGGGGGCGCATACGGTCAGGGTCGGGTCCTCGAACCCCGTTTTCCACGACGTAGCCGAGGATGGCTAGTCTGGTTGTGCGAAAAACGCATTTCTCCTTGTTGTACGTGAGGTTTAGGGTTTGGGCGGTTTGGAGAAATCTGTGACGGTTGGCGTCGTGGTCCTGCTGATCATGGCCGCAGATGGTGACATTGTCCAAGTACGGAAATGTGGCCCGCAGCCCGTACTGGTCCACCATTCGGTCCATTGTTCTTTGGAACACCGAAACCCCGTTCGTGACGCCAAAGGGGACCCGGAGGAAGGGGAAAATGCGGCCGTCTGCCTCAAAAGCTGTGTAGTGGCGGTCCTCTGGGCAGATTGGGAGCAGACTTCAGATCCACCGTGGAGAACACCCGGTAGTATGCAATCTGGTTTACCATGTCTGCAATCCGGGGAAGGGGTACGCATCGAGTTGCGTGTACCGGTTTATGGTTTGGCTGTAATCTACGACCATCCGGTTCTTTTCCCCGGTCTTGACGACCACCACCTGAGCTCTCCAGGGGCTATTGCTGGCCTCGATGACTCCCTCCCGCAAGAGTCGCTGGACCTCGGACCTGATAAAAGTCCTGTCCTGTATGCTATACTGCCTGCTTCTGGTGGCGACTGGTTTGCAGTCAGCGGTGAGGTTTGCGAAGAGTGGGGGAGGGTCAACTTTTAGGGTCGTGAGGCTGCATCTTGTGAGTGGGGGTCGGGCCCCCCGAACTTCAGGATTAGGCTCTTGAGATTGCATCTAGTCCCAATAGGAGAGGAGCACAGAGGTCTGGGAGCACATATAATTTAAAATTGGCGTACTCGGCGCCCTGTATTGCTAAGGTTGCGGTAGTGCACCCTCGGATTTGCACCGAGTGCGACCCAGAGGCGAGGGAGATGGTTTGGTGCGCCGGGAAAATTGTGAGCGAGCAGAGTCTTACCATGTCCAGGTGAATGAAGCTCTCTGTGCTCCCGGAGTCAAAAAGGCAAGACGTCTTCGTGCCCGTTTACCTGGACGGTAAGCTGAGCTCCGGAGGTGCTTGGGTCGCGACTGGTCCAGGGTGACCGCGCTGAGTTGCGGGTAGGTGGCGTGGTCGGAGGTGCTGGGGCGGCTCCGCGATGGCTGCTCTTGTTGATCGTACACGTCGAGCGGCGTAGCAGATGGTGGCCAAGATGGCGGCCCTCGTTGGTCGAGCGTGGCGGGCGGTGAGGAAGATTGCGTCCAAGATGGCGGCCCCCATGGATCGCACGTGGCTGGCCGCGTGGGGGAGGATGGCCAAGATGGAGGCCCCCGTGAGTCGCACGTGCTGTGAGGGCTGGAAGATGGCTGCCCCCACGGATAGCACGAGGCTGATGACGCGTCTGCAGGGGGCGGAGTCGGCAGACACGCTGCAACACTGCGGGGTCTGTGGGTCTGAGGATCGGGCCTGTGAGTTAGAGTTCTTGGACCTGGCCAGGCAAACTTTGGCGAAATGTCCTTTTCTCCCGCAGCTGCTGCAGTTCGCGTTACAGGCCGGGCAGTGCTGCCGGGGGTGTTGGGACTGGCCGCAGAAATAGCAGGGTAGCCCCCCATGATGGGCGGGCGGCAGCCGGCACAGGCCTGGGGTAGTCTTTGGTCGGGGGTCCACGAGGGGGTCGCGTGGTCAGCCAGGAACGCGTTAAGGCTCTGGAACGCTACTTCCAGAGAGGAGGCTAACTTTACCGTCTGATCCAGGTCCAGGGCCCCTTTTCGAGTAGGCACGGTCTCACGTAGTTGGACCGGACTCCTGCCACGTAGACGTCTTGGACGGCGTTTTCCATATGTTGAGTGGCCGTAACAGCCTGGTAGTTGCAGCTGCGTGCGAGGACTTTGAGGTTGCTAGGTAGTCTTCTAGCGATTCCCCGGGATGCTGGCGGCGAGTGGTGAGGTTGTGTCGCGTGTAGACCGTACACGGGCTGTACATAGAGGCGTTCGAGCATCGCAAGGGCATCTGCGTAGGAGGAGGCCTCGTCGAGTTGAACAGAGATTCGATAGCTCACCCGTGCGTGGAGGAGGCTCAGCTTCTGTTCATCGGTGACGGAAGGCATGGAGAAGGCTGCGAGATAGGCCTTGAAGCAGCAGAGCCAGTGCGAAAACATTTCTTTCGCCTCCGCCGATTCTAGTTGCGTTTAAGTTGATTAAATTGATGTGACCATCAATTCACTCGAGACAAGAGTAGAAGGAAACCGTGGCTTTAATCAACTTAGAACAGTGCCTGCCTGCGACTGATCCAATACTGAGAACCGCCTACAGGTCGACTGCTCTTTATACCTCCCTTCAAGGGGAGGAGCCATGGACGAAGCCATACATGCCCCAACATGTTCCCCTATGGATAATGCCATACAATGGCCCATAGAAGCCCACAAGGGCAATAGCATAGCACAGATACAAAAACAATGGTGGATTATTGGGATAATACATTCACCACACCTGCCTAACACATCATGGTACCAGAGTGCTATTAATCCTGCCGAACCTACCTCGAATGAATCTGCAACGACCAGCAAGCGGCCATCCAGCGACATGGAAAACATCCAGGCTCCTCCGCAGCTCCGGCAACCTTGCCGCCAATTAGAAAATCTTCAAGCAATAGTTCCTCCTTTATATCGAGGCCTCAGACCTCGAGGCAGCATCGGATGCAAGGAACATCGCGCTATTTCTCTTGACCGCGGGGAATCACGCCAACCATATCTCCAACCCGCTTACGTTTGCCAATGGCAAAGACAAGACAAAGTTTAAAACAGTTCTGCTAAAATTCGACAGCCACTGCAACATTGAAGTGAATGAGAGCTTTGAACGGTACATCTTCCAACAGAGGCTTCAGGGTAAGGATAAACCTTTTCAGTCCTTCCTGACCCATTTCCGCATCCTGGCGCAGTCATGTAATTACGGCTCGACGGCTGATTCCATGATCCGGGATGAGATGGTTTTCGGGGTCCACTCCGATTCCCTGCGGCAGCAGCTCCTCAAAATCAAACAGCTAACCCTCTCCATCGCTATCGAGACGTGCGTAGTCCATGAGCATGCCAAGAATCATTATTCCCACATCAGGGCAGCGGAAACTGCAAAACTGGCCTCCCATGAGGCAGAACGGATGCAGGCCATTGCAAAAATGCAAGGCCTGAGTATCGAGGAGAGTGGCCGTTTTGCGCGCTTTTCCCGGGTCCCTACGCATGCGCGCCACGACCAGGTGGACGATGAGGCCGAAAACCCTAATGCGCAGGTGCGTACGTCGGCCGACCGCACTGCGCATGGGCGCACGGAATGCACTAACGTCACGGAATGCACTGCCGTCAGCGTTATGACGTGTCCGAATTGTGGCTCCACCCATTTAAAGCGGCAATGTCCAGCCAAAGGACGGCAATGCCTACAGTATGGGAAGCCTGGCCATTACGTGGCCTGCTGCAGGTTCGCTCCACCGATTATCAGCCAGCGATCCCAGACACGGCGCAGAAGTATCCGCTCGGAACTACAAGACATGCAGGCTGCTGATCCTGACAGCCCAACGGACCCCCATGCTGACTGCCTCGAGTCTCCATATCGGGTGTGCATCATAACCACACACGAGCTGGTCTCCACTGCACCTGCAACCCGCCTTTCGATCCTCAGTGTGGATCCCGACGTCGAGTGGTGTGATATCCTCACGGTCAACCAGGCTCGCATCCGATTTAAACTGGACACCGGCGCATCTGCGAACCTCATATCGCAGTCAGATCTCGACAGCATCCGTGACCAAGCCAGCATTCTTCCACCAGCATGCCAACTTCTTGACTACAATGGCAATGCCATAGCTGCCAGTGGATCATGTCGGCTAGGGGTATCTCACAAGGAATTCAAGGCAACTTTACGTTTCGAGATCGTTCGGCCTGACAGGGCGTCCCTGCTTGGTGCTCGCGCCTGCAAGCTCCTGAATCTGGTCCAGTGAGTCCACACCATGTTCACGACACCGCCGCAATGCCAGCAATCCCGCCTGTCGAAGTGGCGGCGTCTCCCGCTCCACCTCTGCGGCAATCGACCAGAATTCGATGCCTGCCTCAAGACTGAATCTATAGACTTTACTTTTGTAAATTTTGTTCAGTTTGCTCTGTATCTGCACGATAGACACCTTCCCATGTACATATGTTCGTTAACTCACCACTTGTACATAGTCAGGCATGTATATACCTTCACGTTCCATAACGTAGTTTAAAAAAAAGGGGAGATGTCATAATATCCACTCATGTATATAATGAGATGCAGGCAGGCAGTGATTGACACAGGATGACCAATGAACACACAACACAGAACAACCAATCACCAGACAAGACGCCACCACTATAAAGCCCACAGGGCATTAAGACTCCCGCTCTTTTCGGGACCCAGACACAGACAGTCTGAGTGCACAAGTTAGTGGGAACTATTGCCATGTGGTAGCTAGTAAGTCTGGTTGAGCCAGTAAGAGGTTATCAGTAGGATGAGTAGAGTGTCAACCCACTGCTGAACATGTACAGCAGTTCATAGTTAAATAAAACAGTGTTGGATCATCTACGGTGTCAGACGTTTGTTTCTAGCTTCCCTGCATCCAGTTGCAGTCAACGTCGAACCAACCTGCCTAACACATCAGGCAGCAGCTGGTCGACTCCATACTGGAGGTCATAAATACTGCGAGGCCCCGACTGTAGAGCTCCTGGTGGAGAGAAAAGAGATACAAAGGAACTTTGATCTGCTCTCCACCAGGAAAGCAATGCATCAACTCCGCCAGGCACGTGGGACCCTATGTGAACACGGAGACAAAGCCACCAGCTGAGAAAGCAGGCAGTCATCAGAGAAATTGCACAAATCAGGGATACCAGAGGCACATTAGAAACAGAACCAGAAAAGATCAACAAAACCTTCAAGGCCTTCTACCAAGGGCTGTACACCTCAGAGCCCCCAATGGGCGAGTCCGGGATGAAACGGTTCCTTGATATCCTGGACTTACCAGTCGTGGCGGAGGGCAGAAAACAGGGCCTGGAAGCACCACAAGCACCAGGAGAGATGATGGACAGCATTAGCTCCATGTAGACGGGGAAGGCGCCGGGGCCAGATGGGTTCCCGGCTGACTTCTACAAGACATTTGCGACAGCACTGGCCCCGCACCTGCGGGAGATGTTCACAGACTCGCTAGCTAGGGGCACACTGCCACTCAATCTCGCTGTTCCTGAAGATAAAGACCCATCTCACTGTTGAACGCAGATGCCAAAATAATGGCCAAAATCCTAGCCAAAAGGCTAGAAAACTGCGTACAGAGGTGGTCGCAGAGGACCAGAAGGGCTTTGTCAAAGGTAGACAGCTAACCTCGAACATCAGGCGCCTGCTGAACGTGATAATGACCCTATCCGGGGAGAGAATACCAGAGGTGATCGTCTTCCTAGTCGCAGAAAAGGCCTTCGACAGGGTCGAATGGAAATACCTCATAGAGGTACTGGAGGGGTTTGGGCTTGGAACAGGGTTCACCTCCTGGGTAAAACTCCTATACCACGCTCCCATGGCGAGCGTACGGACCAACAACACCAACTCCCGATACTTCCAGCTGCACAGGGGCACCAGACAAGGATGCCCACTGTCTCTGCTGCTGTTCGCTCTAGCAATCGAGCCATTAGCAATTAGCGCTCAGAGCAGCAAAAAGCTGGAGGGGGATCCGAAGGGGCGGCAGAGAGCACAGAGTCTCACTCTATGCAGATGACCTGATCCTCTACATTTCGGACCCACAAAGCAGCATGGACTGAATTATAGGGCTCCTGAGAGAGTTTGGCACCTTCTCGGGCTACAAACTCAACATGAGCAAAAGCGAGATCTTCCCGGTCGGTACACCCACAAGGATGGGGAGCAGCACTAATGGAACTGCCATTTAAACAAGCCCGACACAAATTCCACTACCTGGGAATCCAAATAGCCCATGACTGGAAAGGGATCCGCAAATGGAACCTCACCAGTCTGACAGAGGAAGTAAAAAAGGACCTACAAAGATGGAACACACTCTCACTCTACCTCGCGGGGAGAGTGCAGACGATCAAAATGAACGTACTGCCCAGGTACCTCTTCCTACTTAGATCCATCCCGATCTACATCCCCAAGGCCTTTTTCAAAGTTGTAGGCAAACTAATCATAGCGTTC
Organism: Scyliorhinus canicula; assembly: GCF_902713615.1. Lineage (NCBI taxonomy): Eukaryota > Metazoa > Chordata > Chondrichthyes > Carcharhiniformes > Scyliorhinidae > Scyliorhinus > Scyliorhinus canicula. The sequence continues at coordinate 82,199,782 of NC_052149.1, read as the reverse complement.
GAACCTACAATTCTATCACTGGGAGGCGACGGCCGAGCGAATAAGGCGATGGATCAAGGAGCCAGAAGCCGAGTGGGTGCATTCAGAAGAGGCCTCTTGCATGGGGACCTCCCTCCAGGCCCTCGCCACGGCGGCACTCCCATCCCCACCCAAAAAACACTCCAGCAGCCCAGTGCTGACAGCCACCCTCCAGTCCTGGAACCAACTACGCAGCAATTTGGCCTGACCAAAATGTCGGCCGAAGCTCCCATCTGCAACAACCATAGGTTCACACCAGCGCTGACTTATGCCACCTTTAAAAAGTGAGGACAGCCTGCGAACCACGCCCATATGTTCTGGGCATGCCCAGCACTGGAAGAATTCTGGAAGGGGGTGGCGGGGACGGTGTCGAGGGTGGTTGGATCCAGGGTCAAACCAGGGTGGGGACTCGCGATTTTTGGGGTGGAGCCGGGAGTGCAGGAGGCGAAAGAGGCCGGTGTCCTGGCCTTTGCGTCCCTAGTAGCCCGTCGAAGGATTCTGTTACAATGGAAGGATGCAAGGCCCCCAAGCGTGGAGACCTGGATCAGTGACATGGCGGGATTTATAAAATTGGAAAAGGTCAAATTTGCCCTGAGAGGATCAATACAAGGGTTCTATAAACGATGGCAGCCTTTTCTGGACTTCCTGGCTCAGAGATAGGTAACTGGGTCAATAGCAGCAGCAACCCGGTGGGGGGGGGGGGGGGGTGCATTATTGTAGTGTTTATTCTGTAACTTTATAGTGTGTTAATTTGCGTTGTTGTTAAAATGCTGGGTTGTTCATGGGGATGGGGCGAATGTATATGATTGTTAATATTATTGTTATTTTCGGTATTTTACTAAGGTGCGTTATTGTTGTATAAAATCAAAATTTCTCAATAAAAATTATTTAAAAAAAAAAGTGAGGACAGGACGGAGGGACACTGACAGACAGGGACCTATACACTGACGGCAGGATCGCAACACTGGACGAACTGACAGAGAAATGCCAGCTAGCCGGGGGAACGAGCTAAGGTACCTGCAACTCAAATACTTCCTATAAAAGGAGACAAGGACATACCCACAACTGCCATGACAGACATTACTGGAAGAGTTACTGGACGCAAGCATCCTAGATAAAGGGAACTGTAGCGACATGTATGACCGACTGGTAGAAAGGGCCGACACCATACTGGACGCAACAAGAAAGAAATGGGAGGAAGACCTGGGGTTTGAAATAGGGTGAGGACTCTGGAGCGAAGCACTGCATAGGGTCAACTCCACCTCCACATCCGCAAGGCTCAGCCTGACGCGACTAAAAGTGGTACAGAGAGCCCACTTAACAAGAACCCGTATGAGTAGGTTCTTCCTGGAGCTGGAGGATAGATGCGAACGGTGCCAAGGAGGCCCGGCCAACCACGCCCACATGTTCTGGTCTTGCCCAGACTTGCTGGGTACTGGACAGCCTTCTACGAGGCAATGTCCACGGTGGTGGGGGTGAGGGTGGAGCCATGCCCGAAAGTGGCGGCCTTCGGGGTCTCAGACCAGCCAATATACTTTGTTCAAAAACCCAATAAAAACATTTGTTAAAAAAAAAATGGAAAGGACAAAGGCACACCCAGCCGATCGACTCTGTGAAGCCCTCTTCACTAAAATCTGGGGGGAAATTGGGAGAGCTGCCTCACACAGCCAAGCAACAGCCTGACATAGGCATTTTCAACAAAAAACATACCTTACAGCCAATGTCCCAGACTCTAAGACCACCATCCTTGGATTTGTCCTGTCCCGAGGTAGCGGCACAGTAGTAGATGATCATGAGAGAGTGGGACTGGGAGTCCTTTGGACCTCATGAAGTTCCATGGCATCAGGTCGAACAAGGAAACCTCCTGTGATTACCACCTGTCACCTTCCCTCAGATGATGAATCAGTGCTTCTCCTTGTTGAACAACACTTCGAAGGACCAATTAGAGTAGCAAGGGCATAAACCGACAGATAGTACTCTGGATGGAGCACTTCAGTGTCGAAAACCAAATGTGACTCAGTAGCATCACTGCTGACTGAGCTGGCTGAGTCCAAAAGACTTATCTGCAAAACTGCACCTACAGCGGGTAATGGGAAAACTAACAGGAGCAAAAAACCACCTCAACCCCACCAAACTACCTGATGTAGGTGTACATTAAGTTCTCCCTTAAAGTTGTGGTTGCATTCCTGAAAAGCATCATTTTAAGTGCAAGATTTGTTCCTACAGGAATCAATGTTAAAACTGTAGTTAGGTCCTTTAAGACCTTTCCTATCAGAGGAAAACAAATATTAAAACATTATAAGCTTTAAACTGAAATATTTTACATTGTTAAATTCCTACATTGGTAAATTAAATAACTTAAAATCAAAAAAGTTTAAAAAATAAAATAAAAATGCCGCTTCCTACTTCTTGTGTTCGCTGCTAATCTTGCTTTCTGAATCTCCCAGTCCCTGATCATCCTGGTCTGCGCAGATTCTCCCCCTACACAACTCCCTGGCTGTGGACTCGCCTCCTCCACGACATCTGAGTTGTGGCCTCTCCCCCTCCCCATCCTGAGTTGTGGCCTCTTCTGCTCCACCACTGGCACAGTGATAGCTATGTGTACAATATAGAAGCTTCACTGTAACAACTCGCCAAGTCATCTTTGATGACACACTCCAAACCCATGGCCTCTGCCACCAAGAAGGACATGTGTAACAGATGGATGGGAGCCCCACCACCTGCAAGTTCTCCTTCAAGCCACACATCATGCTAATTTGGAACTATATCACCATTCCTTTACTATTGCTGAGTCAAAAACTTGCTTCCTAACAGCAATGTGGGTATACGTACAGCAGAATGACTGCAGCAATTCAAGATAGCAGTTCACCATTATCTTTTCAAGGGCAACTAGAGGTGGGCAATATATGCTGACCTTATCAGTGATGCTCACACCCCAACCAAGAAGAAAAATAAAATTCCAACTTTCTCTCTCCCTGCATTGCCTCCGTCAATCAAATATTATTGATACTGAATCAGTTCTTAAAGATGATTGCCCCAATACCAAGACATATTGACCAAGGACGATCCCTGATTTAAACTTTTGTCAATGTTAAAAAGTCAGTCAATTCAGTGGTAAGTGTATACCAATTGGCTAGGACCTAAAGGATACTGCTGGGGACCCCTGCTCACTACCATTATTCAGTAATCATAAAGTGTGCATGCTTGGGTATTGGTTGATAACAGAATATGGCTCTGCTTAGTTGCCCCATCAAGTGACCAATGATTCATTAAGCGGGTTCACATGCCTTGCCTGGAGAGGTATGATCAATTAGGTAAAACAGTAGTGAACAAAAATTGTCAGTTTGGAAATGTAACCTACCTCAACCAAAACACCAACATAAGGTATAGATCCTTCATCATACTTAACAAAGAACAGCTCAGGATTTGTTTTCCATACTCCTAACCATGTACTTCTTGCACGGAGCTTTTCAGTGAGATACTTGCTCATTGCTTCATCTGCTTCTTCTGCCTTTGTAGAAATAAAAAATGTAATATTTTAAGTTTTAGTCCACAGAAATGACAAGGCAGATGACAAATATGTCCTGTAATTCAATCAAAACTGACACACTACTTGATCTTTGAAACAAAACAGTATTTTTCAGGAGTTCGCTGCCGTATATTAAATTTAACCTTTTGTAATACTATGTGAACTGTTAGCAGGTTACTCAATCATCTGAGAAATCACAAATGAGTCAGGTCCCAGGCGGATGATTCCCAACGGCTTCTGCATTGACCTTTGGTTTTAGTGCATAAAGGAAAATACCGTGACTGGGTCTCTTGGTCCAGTGACATCTTGGCGGAGGCCCCCCCCCCCGATGATGCCAAGTCCTTCTTGGAAAACCCCAGGTTGCGTGCCAATGCGCATCCGTCCCGTCAGGGTGCATATGGCACACTTGCTGCCAGTCCAGCCGGAGGCGTTTCAGCAATCAGGCCCCAGCAAATTTGGACCCGGGCCTTTCACTACCACCAATGGTAGGTTTGCTGACTGTGCCCAGTATTCCATGGGGACTTCCGAAGTGCCCGCGATCTTCAATGGTGCCCCATAAATGTCACCAGCTGAGCAATGGTGCCCCCGTGTATGTCGGTGTCTTACAATGCCAAAACACATATACCCGAGTGGATTTGGCTGTAAGTGCGGCGGATGACCACTAAACCCGCAGCTCCGGTACCGAGCTCGATTTGAATTGGGAAACCGTTGATCCGGACCTTCACTTGGCTGGGCACCACCTGTGGCGCTGAGACACAGTAAAGTGGTGGGCCCCCTGCGGCTGGTCATCTTCGAAATGTGTCCGCCTTCTGGGATGGTCATCGGGGTAATGGAGGCGAGCTTCTTCATGGGCATCCATTTCACTGGCTTCTCCTGGTACCGATGTGTCTGTCCCATATGTCTGAAGTCTCCGGTGTGGGGGAGGTGCGGCGTCTATCGCTGGTAAAGTGTTGCCTTTGGTCCTGGTCTCCTGGACTGCATTTCCAATGACAAGAGTCTGGAACTACAGCACTGGAGAGGAGCACTCTGCGTTCTGCTGAGCATCCTAGGTTTAGGGCAGCCATTCCCCAAAGCTCCTGGACACCAGTTTCACTACTCTCCCGGGACAGAGCTACTTTGGTTGCTTTCTTCAGGTCAAGATGTGTTTCTCCCAATAAGCGTTCTTCAGCTGCCATATTCCAGATGCCACAGACCAGGCGGTCTCTGAGCACCTCAGATAATTTTGGGTCGAACTCGCAGAACTCAACGAGTTTACATAAATGGTCCAGAAATTCAGTTAGATTCTCCCTGGTTCTAGGTAGCCGTATGGAAATGAAAACGACGGACAATGACAGGTCGTTTTGGGTCAAAATGGTTGTCTACCAGCATTTAAAAAAAATAAATAAATTTAGAGTATCCAATTCATTTTTTTCTAATTAAGGGGCATTTTTAGCATGTTCAATCCACCTACCTTGCACATCTTTGGGTTGTGGGGGCGAAACCCACGCAAACACGGGGAGAATGTGCAAACTCCACACAGACAGTGACCCAGAGCCAGGATTGAACCTGAGACCTCGGCGCCGTGAGGCAACAGGGCTAACCCACTGCGCCACCATGCTGCCCTTTGTCTACCAGCATAACTAAATCTGCAAAATGGCAGGTGTCAAATGAGTCTGGAAAAGTCAAACGTTTGATGATGTTGTAGGTCTCTGCGCCGCAGACCACTTGGAGGTTCACCACCTGTCTGCGAACACCGACAATGTTGATCAGTCCAAAGAATAGTGATTTTGCTCAATGTTTTGGGTCCAATCCTCAGTTTCGGCGTCGAACGCCTCTAACTTACCGATAAGTGCCATCCTCACTGCATAAATAGACTTCCTGAGGCCTAATCAAGGTGGGCCTGATCTGAAAGAAATGGCATCTCCTGCAGCTCCACTTTACCCTCGTACCAGTGTAAAGTCTCAGGCAAGCAACCACTCAGAAGCAATGACTGCAGTTAGATTTATTACCTTATATATTTACACCTCCTACTCCCCGTATTTATGTTCCAGCAATCTCTGGTTTAAGTGGGTAGCTCCGCCCCCTCATCTGGGTAGATCATACTCAGGTGAGGCTACAAGGACTCCGATGTTGCAGATCCCTGGGCCGCCTGCAGGGTTATAACATACACCATACTATGAAACCAAGTGGCAGGTGCCAGCTGCAGAATCGTCTGTAGGCAGAATGTGTAGACGAAAGTAGAAATTATAGAACAATGGGCGGGATCCTCTCAGGCCGAGCTGGTTCGGAGAATCGGCAACCGCGACGGTTTTTCGTGCGACACAATTTTGCGATTCTCACAACCGGCGAAAACGGTGTGATCGTGATCGGCGCCGCGCTGCCCGGAGAATCGGCAGCCCAGATGGGCTGAAGTCCTGACAGCGTGGGCGCCATTCTAACTTGCTAATAAAAATCATCGGCCAGTCGTGCTGGCTGACGATGCGGGAGCAGGTGAGGGGCCGGCGTGTGGGGGGACCGACATCTGTCGGGACGGGCACGGCCGTGGCTGGATGCGAGGGCCTCCATGTTCAGGAGGGGGGAGGGGGGCGTGGGGACGACAGGGCTGCCGTCCTGGAACAGGGCGGCGCCAAAGCCACGGCCGCCATTACAGCAGCCAGGCTGATACGCACCAACCCCGAGCGCCAGCTGAGCGCAAGCCTGCCGGACGTGCACATGGGTGCCGGACCACCAGGGGGCAGCCCTCCCATCCGGCGGCACCCACTGGCGGGTAGGTCCAAGGCCGCACCCTTGGCAGCCCCCCATGAGGGCAGTGCCATCCAATGGTGGCGCTAGCAGGAGGGACGGGCAATAGTGGTCGGATCATGGAGGGTGAGGGCAGGGGTCTGGGTGCATTCGTGGCTGTAGCGCAATCAGCCAACCGGGGCAGACATGTAGCCCATGGCACTTGGCTGGAGAGGGGACCATGCGCCATCATCAAACATGTTGTATACCCCCCCACGCCCTGCAGATCATATTTGGGTACCAGCCAGCAATGCTGGCTGCCATGGCAGGAGCCGCTGCCCTGCATGCAGCCCTGTGGCAGCGGCGGCTGCAGCAGAGGGACGGGCTGCAGCAGAGGGACAGGCTGCAGAGGGCCAGGTGGCACCCGCTCAGGCTGCAGTGCCGCCCCCCCGACGGGTGCAAAGGACGAGGACGGCAACAACGAGGGCGAGGCACAGAATGAGGATACCAATGTGGATGAGGAGCAGGATGAGGAGGGGGCAGTTGTGATAGTGGTGCCAAGGCGCCAGCGGTCTCGCCGCATGTCCTTCAAGGACCTGCCGGATCGCGGGCCCATGGCACCCTTGGCACGGCCGTGGTACTGCCATGCCAATCGGTGCCATGGTTATAAAATGCGAGTGTTTACGGCCGTTTTTACGAACGGCCAGACCAGGTGTGTTTGCCGTTCGTAAAAATAGCCGTAAAGGGCTGGGAACTCGGCCCATCTATCAGCTGTGAATCGCTGCCGGCCGTAAAAAAACGGCGGCAGTGATTCGTGTCGGGAGTTGGGCGTGGGGGGGGAAGATTAGCGGGAGGGCGTCGGAACAGCGTGGCCGTAAAATTTTACGAGCCACGCTATTCTCCGCACCGTCGGGAGTGCGGAGAATCTCGCCCCCAATTCCTATTTCCAATTAAGGGGCAATTTAACGTGACCAATTCACCTACGCTGCACATCTTTTTGGATTGGGGGGTGAGACCCAATCAGACACAGGGAAAATGTGCAAAATCCAAATGGACAGTGACCCAGGCCAGAATTGAACCTGTGTCCTTGGTGCCGTGAGGCAGCAGTGCCGGCCACTGCGCCATGCCACCATACTGCCCTAAGGATATAGGGACAAGAGCAGGAAATCAGGCAGCTGGTGCCACAGTATTCCAAAATGCTTCCTTTTAAAATGTAATTTAATGATTCGATGAAATTTTGTTTATATACCATAAAAATCTCCTAGTGATATTTCTTTCAAGACAACTTGAAATGTAGACATCTGCTGTAACAGCAGAAATCAAAGTACATTTTTGGATTTCTCTCCACCTGGTGACCAAATGTATGCAATAGAATTCAGATTTTAGCTTTAATAAAAGGAATGCACAAACTGCCAATTTCTTTTTATAACTTTCAGCGCTCATTTACCTCGAGACAATTTGCATCTATCCCCATCTCAAGTACACCTTCACTTCTTCCGATTTATCTCATACATTGTAGACCTTGAAGAAGCTATATTTACAAAAAAGGCAGTCCTGAGGAATAGGAAAAGCAATAACTTGCCAATATTTTCCCTTTCACTCTAATTACATTGATTTTATATATTGAGACCCTTGAACTCTGCCCAAGTGACCATTATTCATATGTGAGTCTTGTTATTGTTGATTCTTTTCGTTTGTGGTGCACAAGGCAACTTTCTTTGTTCCCACAGCAAGGTTTTTCCTGAAACAGGTCACGAGCTTGAGGGACACCACTCCACAGCAAGCATGGCCGACCAGGAATCTCTCTCACACTGAGCACCTGCCATTGGCATACGTCGAAAGGATTCTCAACCTGTTCGCCACAAATGAACCCAACTTCTATGGCCATTGAATCCTCGGTGGGGCTCAAACCCAAAACCTCTGGCTCAGAGGCAGGAACGCTAACTACAAAACTGTGCCACAAGACCTCCTACGAGCCTTGTCATAGTGTGAATTATTAAGTGTGATTACTCAGCCATAGCAGCATCACAATTGAGTTCACTCCTGTCTCACACTCCTGTCTCACCTGATATCCACAATCATATAGTTCCAGTATAGGTCATGGAGAGTAACCCAGAAGAGGAATCTCTGGCCAATTTCTCCTCTTTAACTTAAGGACTGCTCAGGCCATTTGTAATAACCTTAGTAGAGCCTAGCTGCAACTAGCTAATACAACAGACACGTAACCAAATTTGGTTCTTTCTTAATTTGCACAATTTCAGTTTTAGTGACAGTGTTAAAGAGGAGTGTTGCTCACAATGTATGCTTCCATTTATGATTTCAACTCATAAGAACATTCTTTCACAAGTTTGGAGAGTTCTGCAGAAAAGTTCTACATGTTTATTTTAAAAATATAATGAAAGGTAAACATGGAAGATCACAAGGATCAGTCTGGGTCCTCAATTATTTACAATGATATTGATGACAGGGTTGAATATATGGTTGCTAAATTTGACAATGACAAAAGATATGTAGGAAAGTAAGTTGTGAAGAGGTCATGACAGGCGGGATTTTTAGTTGGCTAACGCTGGAATCGGGAAACGCAATTGGGTGGACAATAGGTTCCGACACTAATATCGCAGCGGCTGCCGATTTGATGCCAAATCGCAATGCTCCATCACCTTGACAGAGGCGTCAATGGATTCCAGAACATATGTACAATAAAAACCGTTTGCAGATCCTTAGCGGGCCTGACCCGGTATTCTCCAGGGCCTCCGCGATTATCTGCCTCAGATGGGCCGAGTTCCCAGCGTTGCAGTTCATTTGTGCTTTCAAAAATCGTGAAATTGGCGTTGTGGCTGTTGAGGGAGAGAGGACACAGAGAGGCACGACCGCCGACTGCCATGCCGGACACTGGCCGGGCGGGAGGGTACCCTGCCAGGACGGGAGGATCGTGTGGGATCCCCCCCATGGAACGTCGGGGGGGGGGGGGGGGGGGGGGGGGGGGGGGGGTGTCCAGCCACGGACCACCAATGCTGCGGCATGCAAGACAGCCATCTTGCTGTACACCCCACTGACCAACCACTTTGGGCCCTGGTTCTGCTGAGTGACACCTGCCTTATATGCGCCCACCCTCCAGCAGGGACAGGCGCCAGGGCCAAACGGTGCCGGGCATCGATGGGGCCTGGGGTGCAGGAAAGGGGGGGGGGGGGGGGGGGTAACATGCAGGGTCGAAGCCCACAATGCCAACCGGGGCCACCATGTAGTCCACTGGACCAGGTTGGGCATGATGTATGCATCACACTGTCATATCGGCCTTTAACCTCCTGCAGACAATGGATATTGGAATTCAACCAGCAATGGTGGCCTTCCTGCTAGTCGCTGCAGCCCTGGGGGATGCCCTGCGGCTGTACGAGCTGCCCAAGGAGGAAGCTGCAGCAACAGAGAGTGCAGCAGCGGAGCCTGCCCCAGAGGAACATGAATGAGACAGCGCCCAGGATGGAGAGCCAGCCACCCAACAGGAGGAGGAGGTGCCAAGGAGGCACCACAAGTGGCCTTGCGTATACTGGCAGCGCCTGTCATTCGGGATCTGCTGGATCACGCCTGCTGTCAGAGACACCAGCTGAGCAAGAAGACAGTGCAACACACATGCCAGATCATTACACACTGGCATCGCAGGGGCATGGGATTGGACACCCACTCCCGATGGCCGTCAAAGTGACGGTCACCCTGAACTTATACGGCAAGTGATCCTCCAAGCGCTGACTGGGGACCTGTCAGGATCTCACAGAGTTTGGTGCACAAGTGCATCAGTGCCATCACGGACACCCTATAGGCCCAGGGGGCTCAATGCATCCACTTCAATGTGGGTCGAGCTCACCAGAATGCACAGGCATCAGGGTTCACCGTCATGCCCCAGATCCAGGGGGTGATCGATGGGATATATGTCTCCCTAAGAGCACTTGCAGATGACAGGCTGCTCTACACCAACCGAAAGGTGTTCCACTCGATGAACATGCAGCTGATATGTCACCGTCAGCTGCGCATCATGCTCGTCTGCGTCGATACCTAGGCAGTGTGCACGATGCCTTCATCCTGGCTCACTCAGCAATTCCTGACATGTTTGAAATGTCTCCCCGGCTGGGAGGCTGGCTTCTGGCCGACAGGCGTTATCCACTGCAGTCGTGGTATGTGACGCCGCTCCTGAGGCCACAAACGCCAACACCCGCTACACTCACACCCATACAGCGACCAGGGGCGTGATCAAGTGGTGCTTCGGCCTCCTGAATATGCGGTTCAGGTGCTTGGACTGCTCTGGAGGGGCCCTCCAGTATGATGCTGAGAGGATCGCCCACTTCAGTCCTCCACAACATGAAGCAGCAGAGGGGCGCTGTGCTGGAGAAGATCAACACCAGGCCTCATCTGATGATCAGAATGTGGGGGAGGGCGAGGTTGGGCAGGACACGAGGCCCAGGCAGGTACAGGAGGCCGCACAACATGTGCTCCAGGGCCAACATGCACTGGACGCTCTGAGAGGGTGGAAACGACACTGGCCAGGGGTACACGGAAAACTTATCCCAGACCCGCAACCCCTCCCTTCCTGGCCAACCCCCCACTCCGCGCCTGCACCCCCTCCGTAATATGTACCTGCAGCACTAGAAGGTGCGGGCCCTGGGTTGGCAGTAACACCGGGTCTGGCGGTAACACATGGGATCGAGGATGATGACAACCCGCTCAGCGATGAGTTCTCGTGCTCCCGCATCATTTGACAATGTCTGACTTCTGCCCACAGGAGCACTTTGCACAGTCCACCTGGGTGATCTCTGATTGCAATCTGGTCATTACGTCACATGGTGCCATCGGATCCCTGGGGTGACAGTGGTGGGGACAGGTGTGGGGGGAGCCCAGGCCACCCACGTCGACCCCCCCCCCGCCGCTAACAGCCCAGTCCAGACCAACCCTCACACCCATTTGACAGAGCACTGACGCAGGTTGTAACAGTGTGAACAGGTGTTTAATGTGACAACGTATATACAGGTTGGTGCCCAAGCTCCTATAACTAAACTGTGCCCTGCACCCGTGCCAATTTAACAGGTGTCTAACTTTCTGGCCTTACAGACCCTAATGCTACATTTTGGTGGATACCCAGACGGTACAGCATGAGTGGAGGACGCCTGGGTCCCTGTTGCCAGCCGTCTTCTGGGTCCTGGATGGGCCCGGCTGCTGCTCGGGTGCCGTCTTGTTCTGCCCGCTGCCACCAGATCGGTTAGGGACAGGATGGGGGGGCGGAGGAGTGGCACTGGCTGGGTGTGGGGGACACCAGATGGACCCCCCCCCCCTCCCAATCTCCAGCAGGACCTGCAAGACACTAGACAAGATGCATGATTAACCTCGGACCAGAGGGTGGTGGGGGTAAGTGTGGGGGTGTGGGTGCTTGGGGTGGTGAGAGTCTGGTTGCAGGAGTGGTGATCAGGATGGGTGTGAGGGGGTGGTGCAGGGGTGAGGGTGGCGCGGGGTGAAAGTGATGGTGATGTGGGGGTGGTGTTGGGAGGGTTGAGACACGTGTCACGAGGAACCGCAAATCAGCAGGATCTCATTTCCTCGCCCGCAGCCGAACCCCACCCCGGCAACCTCCCTTTCTTCTGGGCTGCTGGCCACATCCAGAGCCCTCTTCGCTGCCGTGGTCAGGGGTCGCAGGTCATCTTCCAGTCTTCTTCCACTCTGGCAATTATCTCCTTGGAGGGGGTGGGGGGGGGGGGGGGAGGACGGGAGACGCATCCAGGCCATAGGGTGGGTAGCTGGTGGCCTTAATGGCCAAGGCACCCGGCCATGGCAGCTGTTATGGGTGCTGGCATGTGGCGCAGGGTGGGGGTTCCGCCACCCCCCCAGGTTGGGGTGGTCAGGTTACAGGTGTGGGACGCGGGTAAGTGCCAGGGGCACCAGTGTTGCCTATTCACCCTGGCTGCCCTGAGGAGGTTGTGCAGATTTGTCCGGCAATGCTGACCGGTCCAGGCCATGTTGCCCATGGCACTGTCCAGCTGCACACAGGCACGACAAATGAAGGCGGCTGGCAGCCTCCTTTCCCGACCCCAGGTCCAGGGTCATCCTCCCTTCCTCCACCGCGTCCAGGAGGGTCTCCAGCTCAGCGTCAGTGAAGCGTGGAGCTGCTCTCTTGCTGCCATCTTGTTGGCTGGAATGGTGTATAAGGGGAATGCAGTGTGTATATATGGCTGCAGCTTGTCAGCCTCTTGAGTGTCAATCGCGAAACCGGCGAATCCAGCAGTTTCTCATTGGAATTGATTGTGTTCCACGTGGCGCTGGTGCTATCCCCTTAACAATAGCTGAATCGGTCCAGGTGTGGCGCTAGTTTTGCCATCGTGAATTTCCATGAATCCTGCGCCGACGTCAGCACTTGGTCTCAGAAATGGAGAACCCAGCCCAAGGAGTCTGCAAAGGGATACACACCATCCCAGCCAACAGCAACAAGAGCAGGTTAAGTGAGTGAGAAACAATTTGGAAAATGGCACATAATGTGAATTTATCCACTTTGGCAGGAAAAATAAAAAAGCAGCATATTATTTAAATGGGTAGATTGCAGAACTCAGTTGTACAGAGGGATCCCAGTAGATGAATCACGAAGAGTTAGCATGGAACTATAGCAAGTGATTAGGAAGGCAAATGTAATTTTGCCATTTATTGCAAGGGGAATGGAATATAAAAGTAAGGATGTTTTGCTATATTCACATAAGGATTTGGTGAGATAACATCTAGGCCTGAATTTCAAGCTCCAGATAGCAGGTTTATAGGTGGAACAGAGCATGAAATAGCACAAATGAGCTTCACACTGGGTTCCCATTCGCTCCAACCTCTCAGCAATTAATGTGACAGATATCCCTTGCCCCAATTAATGACTACTGGGTTCTCAACCACCCAGCCTCAATTTCTGGGCTGGCAGATTTCACGATTGTCAGGGAGACCAAAAGATGATCAGGTTTAAGCTTGGGCAGGAATTGGGGTGAGGGTTGGGACACCATCCAAGTCCCTTTCTAACTTGGTGCACATCCTAACCCACCTCTCTCTCACCCCCTTCCCCAAACTGAAAACAAATCTTTCCGTGCACTCCAGGGACTTAAGCTCTGTGGAATTCCTGAACTTCCACTTCTGTCTACTGTAGTTTCTGTCGCTGCAGGGACTAGAGAGGTGCCAGCCAAACTAATTGGTTGGCAGTTCTCTAAGGCAGGAAATCTTCACTTCCTCCCAAGTGGGGGAGGAAGTCCCACTTTCAGCCAATTCATAAAATTCCTACAGTGCAGAAGGAGGCCATTCAGTCCATCAAGTCTGCACAGGTCCTCCAAAAGAGAACCCTTCCCAGGCCCATTCCTCTGCCCTATCCCCGTAACCCCATATAACCTTTGGACATCAAGGGGCAATTTAGCATGGTTAATCCACCTATCCTTCACATATTTGGACTGTGGGAAGAAGTCCATGAAGAGACGGTGAGAAAGTGTAAACATCAGAGTGACCCAAGGCCAGAATTGAACCCAGGTCCCTAGAGCTGTGAGACAGCAGGACTAACCACTGTGCCACCCTTAACATTAATTTGAGCATCAAATAGCTGCAGGGCAGGCAGTGTTGGCGGGAATGTGTTCCCTGCCTGGCCCCAGGATACTTGGTATGGTTTTGGTCTCCTTATTTAAGAACATAATTGCAATAGAAACAGTTCAAAGAAGATACACTGGACTGATTTGTGGAATGAGGAAGTTATCCTATCAGAAAAGTTTGGGCCTGTATCTATTGTGTGTTTAGAAGAATTTTGGATTTGGATTTGATTTATTGTCACATGCACCGAGATACAGTGAAAAGTGTTCATAGAACATAGAACAGTACAGCACAGAACAGGCCCTTCGGCCCTCAATGTTGTGCCGAGCCATGATCACCCTACTCAAACCCACGTATCCACCCTATACCCGTAACCCAACAACCCCCCCCTTAACCTTACTTTTATTAGGACACTACGGGCAATTTAGCATGGCCAATCCACCTCACCCGCACATCTTTGGACTGTGGGAGGAACCGGAGCACCCAGTGCAGATATTGTTCCATACATGAAAAAACATAGCACATACATAAGTACACAATGTAAATGCACAGACACAGGCATCGTGTGAAGCAGACAGAGTACTACTCAGTAGAGAAGATGTGTGAAGAGATCAGTTCATCCATAAGAGGGTCATTCAGGAGTCTGGCAACAGTGGGGAAGAAGCTGCATTTGAACTGGTTAGTGCATGTTCTCAGACTTTTGTATCTCCTGCCCAATGGAAGAGGCTGGAAGAGAGAATAACCCAGGTGGGAGGGGTCTTTGATTATGCGGCCCACTTTCCCAAGACAGCGGAAGTATAGACAGTCAATGGATGCGAGGCGGTTTAGCGTGATGGACTGGGCTGTGTTCACAACTCTCTGTAGTTTCTTACGGTCTTGGGCCGAGCAGTTGCCATACCAGGCTGTGATGCAGCCACATAGGATGCTTTCTATGGTGCATCTGTACAAATTGGTAAGAGTCAATGTGGACATGCCAAATTTCCTTAGTTTCCTGAGGAAGTATATTGCAATGATGTTGCCGAAGCTACTGGGGGAAGGGGATGACCCCTCCCAATATGAACTGGATCGGGCTCACCAGTCGTGGAGGCCTGTGCCAAAGGGTGAGCCGCCGAGAGTAGTAACTTTGTGTTTTTGTAGGTACAGCGTGAAGGAGAAGGTCCTGTGCTTGGCAAAGCAGAAGCAGGTGGCGCAGTGGGCTGGAGCTGGTATACGCATATATCAGGTCTACACGGCAGGCTGCCTTCAGCCGGGTGAAGAAGGCACTGTACATCAGTAAGGTGCAGTGCGGCATAGTATACCCAGCTAAGTTGAGGGTGTCCTACAAATCCAAGAACTTTTATTTCGGCACGGCGGAAGCAGCGGAGGAGTTTGCGAAGGCAGAAGGACTGTGGCTGAATTGAGAAGTGGACATGTATCAATGTAGCCTCATGTAACTGTATGTTTCTACTGCGGTTGGTGTATGTGCTAAATGAGCTAACGTCGTATATACTTGGACCAAGGAAGAGATGGGACTTTCGCTTGCACTGGTAGTTCTTTGGGGCTTGGGTGTGTATGTGGGGTCTGTGTGCTAAAGGGGAGTTCTTGGTTTTCCTGGGACCGGGCAAGAGGGAAAGAGAACCGGGCTTGGGCCGCCACGCTGGCCGGTTAACGGGAGTGAGGTGGGGGGAGGAGCTGCGGCCATCAGAGCCCGGCAGAACAGGGCCCGATGAGTCTAGCCAGGGTGGAAAGTTGGGGGGAAGGAAGAGAGGTTGGGGGGAGGAGTTTTGTAAAAGGAAGTGGAGGGGAGGAGTCGGGGAGGGCTCGCAATGCGTGGGTGTCATGTACGGTACTCTTTCGGAGATTGGATGGCATTGAATGTTGGGGGGTGGGGGGGGGGGGGGCCCTCTATAGGTCAACGGTGACCATAGGCGATTCCTGATTCCTTTTTCTGTTTTTTTCTCTCCTTTGATTGTCCTGCCGTGGGTGGGTTTGTTTTATTTGATGTTGGGGGGGGGGTCATTGTTTGGGGTGGTGCGAGGATGGGATCGTCGTTGTTGATAAGGGAATTGACTTTGTAGTTGTTACCGTTTACTGCTTGGGGGTGGGGTGTAAATTTTGAAGAAAATGTGAAAATTAAAATATTTTACAAAAAAAGAAATACCTCAATAAAATGTATATTTTAAAAAAGAAATACAAAAATATTGTAAATTCATGGCAAGTGAGTCAACAGCTACAAAAGATTGGTTATGGCACCTTGCCTTTTCTTTACAGGTGCTGACTGATGTGTATTTTCAACATACTTGGTCTTCATTTCGTTTTTCCAGCATTTGCAGTTTTGTTTTACCACGATGGGTGGGCAGTCAGCAATCACGTTCTATGTAATTGGTGACTTTTAAATTTTCCAAATAGGAATGATTACACTCAACATATGCTACTTTCAATTAATAATTCAGTTAATTACAGGAAGATAGCATTTAACCTTGGATTAATTTTGATTTGGACATGGCTTTTGGATTAAAAAGATCCCCACCCAAAAACAATGGGGTGAATTTCTGTGGGGGTTCTCCCATTAATCCTCTGTAACTTCAGCAGAAACCCCCAGAAATTATATTTACTCAATGTTTCCATGAGTTCCATGGCTCTTCCCTTCAAGTTACAGCAGATGAGCAGAAGCGCATCTGCAAGTATTCACTCCCAATATAAATCCCAATAGGCCTTGCATGAGTATTGACCATAGCTGTGTCAAATGTGCACACTTTGCATGAAGTTTACATGCTAACTAAATGTATTATTCATTCTGTTGCTCCCTGCTTCTCCCCTCACCCATGCCTGCAGCTGCTGTTTAGGAAGATAACACTGTCACATGCATATGCTTTGAGGTGGAATTCTTGGTCTGAATTTCATCCAGAACATCATTTCAGGTTGGTTAGGGAGGGAAAGTGTGAACAGAGCACAAGGGGAAGAAGGGAAGCACAAAGGGGACAAGATCCAGGGAAGCAAAAAAACAGGTTGCAGGAGAATTGGCACAATTGTGGAACGATCCTGTAAAAATTGAGACAGTGGAAGGAAGGGCTATAGCCCTATAGTGTGATGTGTCACCGTGCCATATTACAACTACAGTAACTCCATATTCACTTTGCTCATATTTCCACAATTAAACCCAACTCAATTTGCCACAACTTCACATACAAGTGACAGAATTTTGGAGAAAATTGCAGCACGGTAGCATTGTGGATAGCACAATCGCTTCACAGCTCCAGGGTCCCAGGTTCGATTCCGGCTTGGGTCACTGTCTGTGCAGAGTCTGCACATCCTCCCCGTGTGCGCGTGGGTTTCCTCCGGGTGCTCCGGTTTCCTCCCACAGTCCAAAGATGTGCAGGTTAGGTGGATTGGCCATGATAAATTGCCCTTAGTGTCCAAAATTGCCCTTAGTGTTGGGTGGGGTTACTGGGTTATGGGGATAGGGCGGAGGTGTTAACCTTGGGTTGGGTGCTCTTTCCAGGAGCCGGTGCAGTCTCGATGGGCCGAATGGCCTCCTTCTGCACTGTAAATTCTATGTTCTATGTAAATTATGAGAACTGGGCTTCATGAGACAGGACTACTTGGTATTATTTAGTTGTTGCAAGGTTGCGCCTGTGTTTTTTTTTTAATGGCCAGTTTTTGAAAGTTTGAGGGTGGACATGGAAGTGTACAACAGATAGAACCGAGAAACCAACCCTGCACCCCCGCAAAGTTACAATCGTCCCTCCATGGCCTCCCCCTACCTTCAGCCTCGCACCGATTTTTACCTATCACCTCCATCCTACTCATCTAACTCCTGCTAGTTGTTTGAATCCTATCGCTCTCCAATTTTGCTTTATACCTTGCAAGAAGCTAAAATCTGATCACAGTACAGGTTCATCCTGCTCTCCGGGGTGAATTTGACGGTTGACACGTAAACCGGCGGCAGAACATTCGCTTCTTCAAACTCCTCGGACTCTGCCGGCCTGCGCTTCATCTCCCGCTGGGCCGCTCTCACCGGCCGAGGGGAGGAAGTCAGGGGTCGAATTGAGCTGCTTTCTCCGGCGCTCTTGTCATCCAGCTCAACTTCCGCCGCATGACTCATTTGCACCTCGCAGGCGATATCCTTCTCGGAAGAACACGACGCCATGACTGCGCTCGCCTGTTGTCTCTCAGCCCGGTCCAACCAACCAACCAACCGCCCACAAGAGCGCGCGGTGCAGCCCGCCTGAACCAGGGGCCGTGGGGTAGAGGGGAGGAGTGCAGGCGCGCGAGGGAAGGAGCGCGCGCGAAAGAGCACGTTCTCTAACAGGCAAAACGACAAAGGAACCATTTGACGTCCAACGACATAAAGACCACGAGACAATGGACACGCGCCAGAGCACACGCGCAAAGCTGTTGTTGCGGGCGGCGGGGACCTGAAAACGCGCTCGGCTCTGAAATTGGCGCGTGAGCGGTGGAAAGCGGGTTTGTCAGGGGCTTTGCTGCGTGTTAGGGTGACCGTCAGTCGTTGACTGCATTTGATTTTTTTGGTTTGTATTTTGGTGCCTTTAGTTTTTGGTTGAAGCAACAACAGCTCGTCGCATAAATATCCAGTTGCAGTGTTGGCTTCCTTGACCATACCACCCCGTTCCTCCCAACATGTGCTCTCCTCTGGCGGGTAAGTTTTACTATGTTCACACACGGCAAGACATAGAATTTATAGTGCAGAAGGAAGCCATTCGGCCCATCGAGTCTGCACCGGCTCTTGGAAAGAGCACCCTACCCAAGGTCAACACCTCCACCCTATCCCCATAATCCAGTAACCCCAACCAACACTCAGGGCAATTTGGACCCTAAGGGCAATTTATCATGGCCAATTCACCTAACCTGCACATCTTTGGACTGTGGAAGGAAACCAGAGCACCCGGAGGAAACCCACGCAGACACGGGGAGACGGTGCAAACACTGGGAGAACGAAGACAGCATAAACCTGCAAGGTTTGTTGATTTCGGTGTGTGGATGTTTCCTGCTGTGTGGCTCAAAATAATTACATTTCTGTAAAAGCTGGAATTGGTGGGCATTTTGGAGACGTGGCCACCTTTCCAATCCCTTGATGGGAATAATGGGCACATCAGGGAAAATTGGTCGATAAATAACAACTCGGCAGCTCAATCTTAAAGCCATCTGAATTTGTTCGCCATTCTCATCCCCAGCTTTACTTTTCCGTCATCGAGCGTCATGTTTGATTCTCGAGTTGTTTGATGCAGGTGATGGACATCAATTCAGTCGAGATGCTGAGTAGTGGTGACCTGATGCTTTAATAGACTAAAAGTGTGCCAACCTGTAGCTTCTCCCGCACTGCAAGACTGCCCCAGATCCCAGGCTTTATACCTCCTCAGAGGGGCGGAGCCAACAGCAGCACCAATAACAACATTCCAACAGTACAACAGCAACAACCAACAACAGATCAGCAATAACAGTAGTATATACAACAGTGGAGATAATGATAGTAATAGAACAGTAGAACAATAGTGAACATATATACAACAGCCTTACGTAGCCATACGTGGCTCACCATATTCTCTCCCCCCACCCCTGTTAAGAAAAAAAGTCCGGTGGGGGTGAAGCGGTCTCACAAGTTCAATCTCACAGGAGGATGAATTGTTCGCTGCGAACGCCTCAGCTCCGGCTGCGGGGTGGACGCTGGCGTCGAGCCCTTTGGCTCCGGGAGCGCATCGTCCGCACAACAGGGTCCCGGATAGGGTGACAACGTAGAGGCAGGGCTAAAGGACCCTGTGGGAGATGTTGGTGAAGGTGTGGGTGGGGAGGTGGCTGGGAGGGGTGCAGTGATAATGGGCGTGGGAGCCAGGTCCCGGAGGGAGACTGTCCTGTCGTCCATCATAGTGTGCCACATACGCGTAGTGAGGGTTCGCGTGGAGAAGCTGAACCCGCTCAACCAGGGGATTGGCCTTATGGCTCCTTGCGCGTTTCCGTCGGAGGACCGGCCCAGGTTTCGTTAACCAGGCCGGGAGCGAGATCCCGGAGATCGACGTCCTGGGAAAGACAAATAGACGGTTGTGAGGGGTCTTGTTGTAGCAGTACACAGAAGCAACCAGATGGAGTGGAGCGCGTCAGGGAGGACCTCTTGCCAGCGGGAGACTGGGAGACTTCTAAACCGTAGGGCCAGAAGGACGGCCTTCCAGACCGTAGCATTCTCACTCCACCTGCCCGTTCCCCAGGGGGTTGTAGCTGGTAGTCCTGCTCGAGGCGACGCCCTTACTGAGCAGGTTCTGACGCAGCACATCACTCATAAAAGAGGGGCCCCGATCGCTATGTATATAGGCGGGGGAACCAAACAGGGAGAAAATGCTGCGCAGGGCCTTGATGACAATGGCAGAGGACATATCAGGACAAGAGATTGCAAACGGGAAGCGAGAGTACTCCTCAACAACATTGAGAAAGTATACATTACGGTCAGTGGAGGGGAGTGGCCCTTTGAAGTCCATGCTGAGGTGTTCAAAAGGGCGGGAGGCCTTCACCAGGTGCGCCTTATCCGCCGATAGAAGTGCGGCTTGCACTGCACAGATTTGGCAATCGCTCGTCACAGCCCTGACATCCTCAGTGGAGTAGGGCAGGTTGAGGGCCTTGACGAAGTGAAGAAGCCGTGTGACCCCCGGGTGACAGAGGTCGTTGTGGATGACCCGTAACCGGTCTGTTTGCGCGCTGGCGCATATACTGCGGGACAGGGCATCTGGGGGCTCATTGAACTTCCCAGGGCGATACAAGATGTCGTAGTTATAGGTGGAGAGCTCGATTCTCCACTGCAAAATCTTGTCGTTCTTAATCTTGCCCCGCTGTGTGTTATTAAACATGAAGGCAACTGACCGTTGGTCTGTGAGGGGAGTGAATCTCCTGCCGGCCAGGTAATGCCTCCAGTGTCACACAGCTTCCACAATGGCTTGTGCCTCCTTCTCGATGGAGGAGTGTTGAATCTCGGAGGCATGGAGGGTTCGGGAAAAAAAGGCGAAAGGCCTTCCTGCCTGGTTGAGGGTAGCGGCCAGAGCAAAGTCAGACGCATCGCTCTCCACCTGGAATGGAAGAGATTCATCCACAGCGTGCATCGTGGCCTTGGCAATGTTGGCTCTGATGCGGTTGAAAGCCAAGCGGGCCTCAGCCGTCAGGGGAAAAATGGGGGACTTAATGAGTGGGCGGGCCTTGTCCGCATAGTTGGGGACCCACTGGGCATAGTACGAGAAAAACCCCAGGCATCATTTCAGGGCCTTGGGGCAGTGGGGAAGGGGGAGCTGCATGCGGTCGGGGCCGGGCCCTAGGACACCATTTTCCACGACATAGCCGAGGATGGCTAGCTGGGTTGTGCGGAAAATGCATTTCTCCTTATTGTAGGTTAAATTAAAGAGCCGGGCGGTGCGGACGAATTTGTCTAGGTTCGCGTCATGGTCTTGCAGGTCATGACCGCAGATGGTGACATTATCCAAGTACAGGAATGTGGCCCGCAGCCCGTACTGGTCCACCATTTGGTCCATTGTTCATTGGAAGACCGTTGGTGACACCAAAGGTGACCCGGAGGAAATGGAAGAGGTGGCCATCTGTCCCGAAGGCAGTGTACTGGCGGCCTTCCGGCCGGATAGGGAGCTAGTGGTAAGCGGACTTCAAGTCTACCACAGAGAAGACTCGATACTTCGCAATCTGATTGACCATGTCAGATGTGCACGGGAGGGGGTACGCATCGAGCTGCGTGTGCCAGTTGATCGTCTGACTAGTCGACTACAGTCCGGTTCTTCTCCCCGATCCTGACGACCACCACTTGCGCTCTCCAGGGCTGTTACTAGCCTCGATGATCCCTTCCTCCAGGAGCCGCTGAACCTCTGACTTGATGAAGGCCCTGTCCTGAGCACTGTACCGTCTGCTCGGGTGGCGACGGGCTTACAGTCTGGGGTGAGGTTCGCGAAGAGCGAGGGAGGGGCGACCTTCATGGTCGCGGGGCTGCAGATCGTGAGAGGGGGCAGGGGTCCCCCGAATTTTAGAGTTAGGCTTCTGAGGTTGCACTGGAAATCTAAACCGAGCAGGAGGGGAGCGCAGAGATGAGGAAGGATGTAGAGCTTAAAGTTAATGTACTCCACGCAATACCCACGGATCTGCACGGAGTGCGAACTGGAGGCGAGGGATATAATCTGCGAGGCGGGGAGGATCCGGAGGGAGCAGTGCCTTACCATATCCGTGTCGACGAAACTATCTGTCCTCCCGGAGTCGAAGAGGCAGGACGCCTCCTGCCCGTTGAGTTTGACGGCCACCATAGACTTTCGCAGATGGTAAGGCCGGGACTGGTCGAGCTGGACCGAGCTGAGGTAATGCGGAGAACTATCTGTTGCAGCAGCGTGATCACAACATGGCAACGTCGACGATGTCGGCCAAGGTGGCGGCCCCCACGGATCGCACACGGCGGATGATGCGTTGGAAGGGGGCGGTCCTGGCAGGCACGATGCCACGTTGCGAGGTCTGTGAGCCTCAGGCTGGCCCTGACAGGTTTTTTATTTTGGGGCTGTAGAGCAGCTCAGACATACCTTCACAAAATGTCCTTTCTTGCCGCACTCATTACCTGCAGCACTGCGTGCTGGGCAGCACTGCCGGGGATGCTGGCCCTGCCCGCAGAAATAACAGCAAGGTCCTCCGGAGCTGGCTGGCAGCCGCGCGGCGCAGGAGTGAGGTACGCCTGGGTCAGGTGATGGCTTCGCCTCTTGACGTCCCCGAGGATGCTGCGTGGTCGGACGGGAAGGCCTCGAGGCTCTGGAACCACGTCTAATGAGGTAGCCAGCTTCACTGTCGCCTCGAGGTCGAAAGCCCCTTTTTCGAGGAGGCGCTGCCGGATATAGCTGGACCGGACTCCAGCCACATAAATGTCCCGAATCATTAGCTCCAAATGCTCCAATGCAGAGACCACCCGGCAGTTACAACTGCGGGCGGGTACCCTCAATTCACGAAGATTTTCTGCGAGCGACTCACACTGGCACTGACGCCGCGTGGTCAGGAGGTGTTGAGCGAGGACCTCGTTGACCGTCCTCACAAACTGTCTCTTGAGTTTGTCTACAGCCTCCGTATACGAGGCCGCATACTGATTAACTGGAAGATCCTGTAGCTCACTTGGGTTTTGAGGAGACGCTGTTTGAGTGCCGGGGAAACCACAGCAGTTGAGGAGTCGAGGTAGGCCTCGAAGCAACTGAGCCAATGCTCAAAGATAGCCGACGCTTCAGCGGCCTGCGGGTCCAGTTCGAGACGTTCAGGTTTGAGGGCAGCATCCATTATCAAAAAAACTTTTAGTCTATTAAATTGATGGACATCAATTCAGTCGAGATGCTGAGTAGTAGTGAACCGATGCTTTAATAGACTAAAAGTGTGCCAACCTGTAGCTCCTCCCGCACTGCAAGACTGCCCCAGATCGACAGGCTTTATACCTCCTCAGAGGGGCGGAGCCACAGTTGGAGCCAACAGCAACACCAATAACAACATTCCAACAGTACAACAGCAACAACCAATAACAGAACAGCCATAACAGTACGTATATATAACAGTGGAGATAATGATAGTAATAGAACAGTAGAACAATAGTGAACATATGTACAACAGCCTTACGTAGCCATACGTGGCTCACCACAGCAGGTAGCACGCAAATAGTGCTCTGTTCACAACTGTGATCATGGCCTGCTGCTGCCCAAGCGCTGAAGCTGCTGCCCCCATGCTCAACAAGTGGTAGCAAAGGTAAAGTCACCATATGCCCAGTTGGCATACCCCTTTGAGGGGGAGAGCTGACTAGTGGTGATTTAACCTCAGAATGACCAGGTTATGGGGAGGTGGTGGCGTCGTGGTATTATCACTGGACTAGTAAATTGGAGACCCAGAGTAATGCTCTGCAGGTGCTGAAATGTGAATTTAATAAAAACCTGCAATTTAAAACAAAAAGTCAAATGATGACCATTGTCTGAAAAACACACCTGTTTCACTAATGTCCTTTAGGGAAGGAAATATGTCGTCCTTACCTGGCCTATTTGTGACCCTCTTAAATGCCCCTTCAAGGGCAATTAGGAATGGGCAATAAATGCTTGCACAGCCTGTGATGCCCACCTCCCATGAGCGAATAAAAAATAAACACACCTCAGGCTGTTGAAGGTTGAGGACAGTAAGAAGTCTTACTGTGCTCACCCCAGTCCAACGTCGGCATTTCCACATGAAGGTTGAGAAGGCAGACCTTCGTGAATAACCTGGTACGTGAACCTGCACTGCTGGCGTTACTCTGCATTACAAGTTGTCTAACCAAGTGAGCTAAACCAGCTCCCACAAGTAAGGTACGCAAGGCTAACACAGGCATCAGCTCGGCAGCACTTAAAGACAGCCTGCCCCCTGAATGATCAGTGGCCCCATATTTTAAGTGATTGCTCAGTCTACAGCAGCTGGTATATCTGAATCTTAACTTTTTCAGATAAGGAATAAGAAAGACCACCAGTGGAGCAGCAGGCTTGAGAGATTTCTTTCGTGCAGTGTTGGGAGCCATATTGATGGAAAGGAGGATAGTGGCCGTTTTCCACAGGGCCTGGCGAATATAGGAACATAAGAAATAGGAAGTCCTCCAAGTGCACACTGAAGAGAATAGGTGGTAGCCATGGTGATTAATTCAGAGTCTGGCCCAGAAGATTTGCAATACTGCAAAATGTTCAGTGATCTGACATGGGTGGCTAAGGTCACTGAATATCCTACCATCTCCTCCATCCTAACCCACTCTACCCCTTCTCCTTCCCACCACTGCCGCACCTTGTCCACATTCGCTGCCCAATAATAATGAAGCAAGTTCGGAAATGCCAACCCCTCCTGCTGCTCTGCCTCTAGCAGAGTCTTCCCCACCCTCGGCACCTTCCCCGCCCATGCAAAGTCCGAAATGATCATGTCCACTTTCCGAAGAAAAGTCAACTCCATGATAGCAGTTGCAGTCTCAGCTGTGTTGCAACATCTGCTGGTCCGTGTATCAACTTGCATTGCAGTGCACACACAAATCTGAGTGCTGCTGTAGAAGCTCAGTCTTAGGTCACAAGATCCACAGGGATGAGGACTCTGCCATTTGCTGGAATTGTGACTTTGAGATCATTGAATTCTACCCTTTTTTTTCTGACCTCTGCCTGCACAGAGGTGTATTTGAAAAATATCATGCTTAAACGTTTTAGAAATAATACTGTGACTCAGTTGACAAAAGCAACAACAGAAAGGGAACAAACATGCTGATTCTGGCAGAGGGAGATGGATGAGCGCAGCATGCCTTCTGGCCACTTGGTCAATATATTGACCTGTGGCTTTGTCAGATGTGGTGCTGGAGTACAAGCTGCTGGGTAAGGAGGGAGGGATCAAACTGGGCAAATAAATGTCATAAAGTATGGATTCTGAAGATAGTTGCAAGATTGCCTGTGGCCTAGGGCACAAGGTGGCTGGACATTGAATCCCTGACGATGGCTGGTGAGTCCCAAGGAAATTGGCCTGACGGCTGACTTCTGGAGAGCACAGTTCACAAGCATTTTGCAGAGCTCCAACTATGCAGCTTTTGGGCGTGATTCTCCGCCCCCCACGCCGGGTGGGAGAATCACAGGAGGGCCGGGCGAATCACGCCACACTGCCCTGGCACCCCCCACGATTCTCCCCCCCCCCCCCCAAAATGGTGTGTCGTGTTTTTCGACAGGCCGCTCGGAGAATCACCGCTCGCCGTTTCTCACAGCGACCGGCGATTCTCCGGCCTGGATGGGCCGAGCGACCTGCCGAACCCGACCGGTTCACGCCGGCGCCAACCACACCTGGTCGCTGCCGGCGTGAAGAGCACGCGATCGGTGAGTGCGGGGCCTGGGGGGGGCGGAGGGAAGATCGAGCACCACGGGCGTGCTCAGCAGATGTCTGGCCCGCGATTGGTGCCCACCGATCGTCGGGCCAGCATCTCTAAAAGACGCACTCTTTTCCCTCCGCCGCCCCGCAAGATCAAGCCGCCTTGTCTTGCGGGGCAGCGGAGGGGAAGACGGCAACCGCGCATGTGCGGCTTGGTGCTGGCCAACCTGCGCATGCGCGGCTGACGTCACTTCGGCGCCGCCGGCCGCGTCATTCCCGGCGCGCCATTTTGAAGCAAGCGTCAAGGCCGGGCACTCGGAATTCACGCGCCGCGGGGGGGGGAGAATCGGGGGCGAGGAGCGGCCACCGAAGCCGGAGTGAAACACTCCGGGTTTCACTCCGGCGTCGGCACTTAGTCTCCCGTTGGGAGAATCGCGCCCTTTATTTCCCCTTTTTACCCCTATTGATGTCACTTGCATTTCCAGGTCAGGCCTGCCCTGGGAAAACTTTATTTCTCTCTTGCCTATAACTCCACACTCCCTACAGACACCAACTGGTAAAAACACCCATTCAATCTGTTGTGCACCCCTGGCCTGCAAGCCCCTCTTCCGGGGACTAGTATGTGTGAGGTTAGGAGCGGAGGACGGTTTTGTTGAACTGTGTTGTGTGCCAAACTCATTTGGTAATAACGCACTGGTAGTAGACGTTTCACTACATGTGCCCTAATTTCTGTATCCTCTAAAGCTGCTTAGCTTTATTGACCAGCAACGAAGATTGAACTAATGAAAATTAAGATCGTAATTTCATTGACAGAAGATAGAGAGCATTTAATTTTTAATTGTGTTTAACCAACCATTCAAACTGAGGCAACGTATGAATTTTATAAATGTAACTAAAATTAATTTGAAGATTGCGGCAGCCAACATATGTTTGGAAAAATCATTTACAATGATTCAAAGTTCTTATGTACATAATATCAATTTGTATTTATAAATGGGACATTTTATTACATTCAAGTCTAAGATGCTTCTCAGGAGCATCACAAGACACCAAGTCGCAGAGTTATTGGGCGGGATTCTCCCATGCCGCGCCATTTGGGAGAATCGCCGATCATGCCGATTTTTCACGTGATGCCGGTCCGCGCCATCCTGCCATTCTCCCAACCAGCGAGAACGGTGTCATCGAGGTCGGCAGCGTGCCTGCCGGAGAATCGCCCGAGGTTTAAGTATGGCGATTCTCTGGGCCCCCTGCTATTCAGCGGCCCGGATGGGCCAAAGTCCCGATGGCATGACCCCAAGTCACGCCGTCGCCGTTCACCCATGCTTAATAAATTCGTCAGCCAATGCGGAGTGAGGAGGTGAGCGGCTGGAGTTCTCGGAGGCAGCAATGTTGTGACGTCCACGGCCGTGCTGGTGGAGGGAGGGGTTCTGTGGAAGGGTACCGACATGCGGGGGGGGGGGGGGTTCTGAGGAAGGGTGCCGCCGTGCTAAGGGGGGGGTTTTGGGGAAGGGCACCGCCATGCTCGGGGGGGGGGGGGAAGAGGAGGGGGGAAGGGTGCAGTCATGTCGGGGGGGGGGTGTCGGGGCAGGGGCCTCCAAGTTCCTGGGGGGGGGAGGAGAGGGTTTTCCGCGGGAGCGACATGGCAGGACGGTGGCGAAGGCACACTTGCAAGTTGAGGTCATGCTGATGGGCAATTGGTGTTTCCCTTGGATGTACATCTGAGGCGGGGGAAACCAGCTGCTTACCTTGTCCCGTGGCTTTCGGTGGGCGTCTTCTGGGGACTCTGGGACTGGAGGGCCCGGCTCACTTGTCGGCAGGACATGCACAGCCGTGCTGCCCTGTCTTGTGTGCTGACCCCGAGACACGGCCTCATCAGAGGGGTGGAACTCAGGAGAACTGGTGGCCACCCTCACCACCTCATGGGACGGATCCATGTTGGCGCTCAATGTGCCCTCCACCCGGTCAGTGCCCACAGGGCTCTGGGGTTCCCCATGGTTGGCACCATCATGTTGACGCCCTTGGCGATGCCCCCCAGTGACTGAGACACATTCCTCAGTGACCGGGACATGCTCTGCAGTGCCACAGCCATGTCCACCTGCGACTGGCACAAGCTCCACAGCATCTCGGCCATTCACATCTGAGAGCAGGGTATGTCCCGCAGAACCCCATCAAGGTCGGCCTGGTACTGGGTGACATCCCACAGTGCAGCAGACATACTGCCGAGGCCCTCCGCCATGGCCATCACCAACTGCGCAACGCCTTGGACACTTTTTTAAGAAAATATTTTATTGAAGCATTTGTAATTTTCACAGTTTAACACATTAACATTTCTTAAACAACCGCGCGGGCCGACACAAGCAAAACACCTAAACGAGCAAAAAACAGAAAACAACGTCCTCTATTACCCCCACCCTATTCCTTAATTACCTGTATACTAAGTTCCCTGTCCTTATCTAACATTGCCATGCCTCCTGTTTTCCTCCCCTCCCCCCTTGCTGCTGACATTCAATTTTCCTTGAAGAAATTGATGATCGGTTGCCATCTCCGGGCTAACCCCTGAATTGATCTTCTCAAGGCAAACTTGATTTTTCTCAGACTGAGAAACCCTGCCATATCACTGACCCACACTCCGAGTCCTTCCATCCCAGCAAAATCTGTCTCCGGGCCACCGGGGAGGAGAAGGCCAGGACATCGGCCTCCCCCCCCCCCACCCACCCCCCACCCCACCCTTGGCCCCCGGATCTTCCGAGACTACAAATATTGCCAGAAGGGAGTTACCCTCCCTTCCAAGGCTTCTGACATAACATCCGCGAATCCCTGCCAGAATCCCCTCAATTGTGGGAATGCCCAAATCATATGTACATGATTCGCCAGGCTACCCCCACACTGCCCACATCTTGCGAGTTTTGTCTTCCACCTCCTCAAAGAACCTCCTCATCCGGGCTGCCGTCATGTGGGCCCTCTGGACCACCTTGAACTGGATCAAGCTAAGTCACACGACGAGGATGAATTGACTCTCTTCGAAGCTTTTTCCCACAGTTCCATTTCCAGCTCTCCTCCCAGCTCCTCTTCCTACTTGCTCTTCACCTCTCTGATAGGGGCCCCTTCCCACTCCATCAACTCCTTGTATAACTCTGAAACCCTCCCCTCTCCAACTCCTGTTTTTGCCATCACCTTGTCCTGTAGTCCCCTCAGAGGGAGGCGAGGGAAGCTTGGAACCTGCCTCCGTACAAAGTCCCGCACATGAAGGTACCGGAACCCGTTCCCACCAAACTCCTCCTTTAGTGCGTCCAAGGTCGGAAAGCCCTCCTGGATGAATAGGTCCTCAAATCTCTGAATCCCTGCCCGCTGGCATCTCTTAAAGTCCCCAACCCCCCGGGGCAAACCGGTGGTAGGTACAAATCGGTGACCACAGGACGTCCCCTCCAATCTCACGTGCTGCCTCCATTACCCCCACACCCTCAGGGCTGCCACCACCACAGGACTTGTAGAGTACCGGGCTGGCAAGAAAGCCTCCAAACTTGTACCTTTGCAAGATGCCGCTTCCACTCACTCCCAAACCGACCCCACTACCCACTTCCTCATCATCGATATGTTGGCCGCCTAGTAATAGTTAATAAAGCTCAGTAGGGCCAACCCTCTCTCTCCGCAACTCCGTAGTAGGGATGGGGTTGGTTTCGGAGTGAGTGGAAGCGGCATCCTGCAAAGGTACAAGTTTGGAGGCTTTCTTGCCGGCCCGGTACTCTACAAGTTCCTTCTTTACTCTTGGGGTTTTACCCGCCCACACAAAACCCAATATCGCCACGTTCATTTTCCTGAAAATAGCATTTGGGACAAAAATCGGAAGGCATTGAAAAGAAGAACAGTCTCGGAAGGACCGTCATCTTCACCGTCTGGACCCTCTCCACCAGTATCAGCGGGAGCATGTCCCAACTGCGGAAGTCCCTTTTCATTTGATCAAATGCTTTGCCCAGATTGAACTTATGAAGCTGCCCCCAATCCTGATCCACTTGAACCCCCAGATATATAAAACTCCTCTCAGCCACTTTCAAAGGTAACTCCTTCAGTCTCCTTTCCT
The DNA here is from genome assembly GCF_902713615.1 of Scyliorhinus canicula. NCBI lineage: Eukaryota > Metazoa > Chordata > Chondrichthyes > Carcharhiniformes > Scyliorhinidae > Scyliorhinus > Scyliorhinus canicula. The sequence continues at coordinate 82,170,047 of NC_052149.1, read as the reverse complement.
GCCCCCGTGCCTGGATCACGAACATGTCGCTCTTTCCCATATTTAACTCGTAACCTGAAAATCGCCCAAATTCTCCTAGTATATCCATGATTTTGGCCATCCCCCCCACTTGGTCTGTGACATAGAGCAGCAAGTCGTCCGCATAAAGAGAGATGCTGTGCTCCACCCATCCTCCCCCCCCCCCCCCCCCCTCACTATCCCCTGCCAGGCATTTGATGATCTAAGGGCCATTGCTAATGGCTCTATGGCCAGGGCAAACAGTAATGGGGAGAGTGGGGATCCCTGCCTTGTCCCCTACAGAGACTAAAGTATTCTGAGCGGACTCGGATGGTTCTTACATTTGCCACCAGAACCTGATATAACAGCCGGACCAATCCACAAATCCCTACCCGAACCCAAACCTGCCTAAAATAGCCCATAGGTACTCCCACTGCACCCGGTCGAAAGCCTACTCTGTGTCCATGGCTACTGCCACTTCAACATCGCACCCCTCTAGAAGCCGCCTAGTATTGGACGTTAGGTGCCTGCAATTCACAAATCCTGTCTGATCCTCCCCGATTACCACCGGGACACAATCCTCTATTCGGGTGGCCAAGATCTTTGCCAGAAATTTAGCATCCACATTCAAAAAGGAAATTGGCCAGTATGGTCCACAGCTCACCGGATCCTTGTCTCGCTTCAGGATGAGAGAAATTGATGCCTGTGATAGTGTTGGGGGAAGCACTCCCAGCTCCTTGGACTCCGGTTGCGGTGATGCGGAGCTAAGCCACATGTTCGGTAGCTCCCGCTATTTCCGGTCTTTTGGGCTCTTTTAAGGGCCCGTAACGGTACTGGTTGGGCTTTTCCCCGTATGGGAACACTTCCACTAAGATTATCTGCCAGTGGATGGACTGGACCAGGAGCGGAGCGGTCAAAAAATCGGCTTTGGAGCAGAGAAAGGTGCGAGGCAGAAAAAACAAGATGGTGGTGGGCAGGGAACCGGCAGCAGTGGGCGCAGGAGCAGCAGAAGCTGCTCCATCGCTGCTTCAGAGAGCTGAAAGCTGGGATCCTGGAGCCATTTAAGGCCTCGCTGGACAAGCTCACGGCAACTCAGGGTGCGGAGATCCGGGAGCTACAGCAGAAGGCCTCCGAGAGTGAGGACGAACTCCTGGGCCTGGCAGTGAAGGTGGAGTCGCACGAGGCGCTTCACAAGAAGTGGTTAGCGAGGGTGGAGGAGATGGAGAACCGCTCCCGTCGGAAAAATCTGGATTCTGGGCCTCCCAGAGGGGCTGGAAGGTTCGGATTTGGGGGCCTATGTGGCTATGATGCTGAACTTGCTAATGTGCGCGGGGTCGTTCCAGGGTCCCTTGGAGCTGGAGGGTGCCCATCGAGTGCTGCTGAGGAAGCCCAGGCCAAATGAGCCGCCTCAGCCGGTGCTGGTCCGTTTCCACTGCTTCGTCGACCGTGTGTGTGTGTGCTGAGATGGGCGAAGAAGGAGAGGAGTAGTAAGTGAGAGAACGCGGAGATTAGGTTCTATCAGGACTGGAGTGCGGAGGTTGCAAAGAGAAGGGCTGGTTTTAATTGGACGAAGGCAGTGCTTCACAAGAAGGGAGTGAAGTTTGGCTTGTTACAGCCGGCTCCCCTCTGGGTCACGTATAAAGACCGCCAGCTCTATTTCGACTCTCCGGAGGAGGCCTGGGCTTTTGTCCAGACAGAGAAGCTGGACTCGAACTGGGGGCTGGAGAATGATGTACATGGTCCGGAGACTTTGTCCTCCTTGGTATCCTTTTGCTTTTTTTGATTGTACTTGATGATGCCTTTTTGCTGTTCGGTTTTTTCGATTTTTGGGACTGTTTTTGGTTTACTTGGGTGCTTTTTTGTTCTTGATTCACGGGTGGAGGGTTGGGGAGCGGTTGCGCGGTCCTGTGGGGTCATGTGCCCGTCTTTTCCCGCGTGTTGGGTGGGGTTTGAGATGGAAGCCAGGGCTTTCCTCCCGCGCGGGAGGAGCAGTAGGCGGGGCCGGCACTGGGTGGGGGGGGGGGTCGTTGGGATGGCGGGAGCAGCCTGGGTAAGAAGGGTCGGCTGACTTACGGAAGTACAATGAAGGGAGTTATACAGCTAGGGGGGCCCTAGCTTGGGGGGGGGGGGGGAGAGATGGGGGGGGGGGGGAGACCGGGTTGCTGCTGCAGGGGCTGAAGGGGAACTGCTGGTGATGGGGAGGGGGGTTTGCCACCGTGGGGAACGGGCCTGGGGAGTTCTGCGGGCACGTGGTGAGCCGAGGGAGAGTTATGGCTGACCGGCGCAGAGGGAGGGGGAAGACCCCCCAGATTCGGCTGGTCACGTGGAACGTGAGGGGGCTGAATGGACCGGTGAAGCGGTCCTGGGTCCTGGTGCACCTGAAAGGGCTGGGTGCGGACGTGGCCATGCTCCAGGAGACGCACCTTAAGGTGGCGGATCAGGTGAGACTGAGACGAGGTTGGGTTGGACAGGTATTTCACTTGGGGCTAGATGCGAAGAATCGAGGGGTGGCGATTTTAGTTGGCAAGAGCTTGTCGTTTGTGGCGTCGAGTGTGGTGGCGGACAGTGCAGGGAGATATGTAATGGTGAGTGGTAGGCTTCAAGGGGAACGGGTGGTTCTGGTTAATGTGGACGTCCCCAACTGGGACGATGCAGGCTTCATGCGGCGTATGTTGAGCCGGATCCCGAACCTGGAGATGGGGGGGGCGGGTTGATCTTGGGAGGGGATTTTAACACTGTGTTGGACCCAGCCCTGGATCGTTCGAGGTCAAGGATGGGTATGAGGCCGGCGGCGGCCTCAGTGCTGAGGGGGTTCATGGATCAGGTGGGAGGCGTGGACCCCTGGAGGTTTTTGAGGCTGGGGGGTAGGGAGTTTTCTTTTTTCTCCCATGTCCACAAGGCCTATTCCCGGATTGACTTTTTTGTCCTCCACAGGGCGCTAATCTCGAGAGTGGTGGGGGGGGCGGAGTATTCGGCGATAGTTATATCTGACCATGCTCCACACTCGGTGGACCTGGAGTTGGGAGAGGGGAAGGATCAGCGCCCGCTGTGGAGGTTGGATGTGGGGCTGCTGACAGAGGAGGAAGTATGCGGGCGGGTCCGTAGGAGCATAGAGGGGTATTTGGAAGCCAACGACAACGGGGAGGTGCAAGTTGGGGTTGTCTGGGAAGCGCTGAAGGCAGTGGTCAGAGGGGAGCTGATATCTATCCTGGCGCACAGGGAGAGGGCTGAGAGGGAGAGGTTGGTGGAAGAAATGGTAAGGGTGGACAGGAGGTATGCGGATGTCCCGGAAGAGGAGCTCTTGAGGAAACGTCGCAGTCTCCAAGCGGAGTTCGACATACTGACCACCCGGAAGGCGGAGGCGCAGTGGAGGAGGGCGCAGGGGGCGGTGTATGAGTACGGAGAGAAGGCAAGCCGGATGCAGGCCCACCAGCTCCGGAAGCGGGAGGCAGCGAGAGAGATAAGGGGAGCCACAGATGCAGGAAGGAACCTGGTGCGGAGCGGTAGGGATATTAATGGGGTGTTCAGATCCTTTTATGAAGGGCTGTACCGGTCGGTGCCCCCTAGGGAGGTGGGCGAGATGGACCGCTTTCTGGGGAAGCTGGAGTTCCCAAGAGTGGAGAATGAGCGGATGGAGGGTCTGGGGGCCCCAATCGAGCTGGAGGAGCTGATAGAGGCGCTGGAGAGCATGCAGACCGGGAAAACACCGGGGCCTGATGGGTTCCCGGTGGAGTTTTACAAGAAATTCTCGGATCTGCTGGGCCCGCTGCTTGCGAGGTCCCTGAATGAGGCGAGGGAGGGGGCGGCTTTGCCCCCGACGATGTCTAGAGCAATAATCTCACTGATCCTGAAGCGGGACAAGGACCCCCTTCAATGTGGGTCTTATAGGCCGATCTTGCTCCTCAACGTGGATGCAAAGTTGTTGGCCAAGATACTGTCCCGGAGGGTGGAAGATGTGGTCCCGATGGTTATACACGAGGACCAAACGGGGTTTGTGAAGGGGAGACAGCTGAATGTCAATGTGCGGCGGCTGCTCAATGTTATGATGATGGCGGCGGCGGATGGGGAGGCGGAAATAGTAGCATCGATGGATGCGGAGAAAGCTTTCGATAGAGTGGAGTGGAGCTGCCTGTGAGAAGCGTTGAGATTTGGGTTTGGTGAGGGATTCATTAGTTGGGTGAGGCTGCTGTATTGTGCCCCGGTAGCGAGTGTGGTGACGAATGGGAGGAGGTCGGAGGACATTCGGTTGTCCCGGGGGACGAGGCAGGGATCCCCCTGGTCTCCCCTGCTCATCACATTAGCAATTGAGCCCTTGGCCATGGCGCTGAGGGATTTGAAGAACTGGAGGGGGATTGTGCGGGGGGGGGGGGGGGGGGGGGGGGGGAGGAGCACCGATTGTCGCTTTACGTGGATGATTTACTGCTGAACGTTGCGGATCCGGCGGGGGGGGGATGCCATGCCATGCCAGAGGTGCTGAAGATACTTGGGGAGTTTGGGGATTTTTCGGGCTATAAGCTCAACGTGGGGAAGAGTGAGTTGTTCGTGCTGCACCCGGGGGGCCAGGAGAGGGAGATAGGAGAGCTCCCGTTGAAGAGGGCAGTGTGGAGCTTTAGATATTTTGGGGTCCAGATAGCTAGGAGCTGGGGGGCCCTGCATAGGCTAAATTGGTGGAGCAGATGGAGGAGGAGTTTAAGAGGTGGGACGCGTTGCCACTCTCATTGGCAGGGAGGGTCCAGTCAGTTAAGATGACGGTGCTCCCGAGGTTCTTGTTTCTCTTACAGTGCCTCCCCATATTGATCCTGAAGGCTTTTTAGGAGGGTTAACAGGAGTATTCTGGGGTTCGTGTGGGCGCACAAGACCCCGAGGGTGAGGAGGGTATTCCTGGAACGAGGTAGGTGGGTTGGCGTTGCCCAACTTGTGTGGATACTACTGGGCTGCAAACGTGGCAATGATCAGTAGGTGGGTGATGGAGGGGGTGGGTGCCGCATGGAAGAGGGTGGAGGCGGCATCCTGTGTGGGAACGACTTTGGAGGCGCTGGTGACGGCCCCGCTCCCACTCCTCCTGGCAAGATATTCTACGAGTCCAGTAGTGGTGGCTTCCCTCAAAATTAGGGGACAGTGGAAACGGCACAGGGGGGAGGTGAAGGCCTCAGTGTGGGCCCCGATACGGGGCAATCACCGATTTGCACCGGGAGAATGGATGGTGGGTTTTTGAGTTGACATAGGGCAGGCGGATGGGGGACCTTTTCCTCGACGGGAAGTTTGCGACTTTAGAGGAGTTGGTGGGGAAGTGGGGTCTCCCCCCTGGGAACAATTTTAGATATATGCTGTGGTGAATGTAACTTAGTAATTCACACTGTATTTACCAATACCATTGTAAGCGCAGTAGCGTTATCTGACCACTAGGGGGAGTAGCTCTGGTAATGCTCAGGAGTTTGTACAGGGCTCCACCCTTGGCTCCGCACACGACTCCTCCCCCGGACTACTGTATAAATACCCTTGTCCAGAGCCAGCCTGCAGTTCATTGAGAGTTCAACGGGTAACAGGCTGGCTCTGTAGTAAGTAGATTAAAACCACTGTTCATATCTTTAAGCACGTGTCTAGTGAATTGATGGTTCCATCATATGCAAATCAGGGCGTTTGTTAAGCGACAGGTGGCAGAGTTTCCGCTACTGCCACCTGGGGGGGTACTGGATAGGGTGCTCTCGGCGACGTGGGTCGGTGAGGGTAGGATCTCGGCAATTTATCAGGTGATGCAGGAGGAGGAGGCCTCTGTGGAAGAACTGAAAGCGAAGTGGGAGGTGGAGCTAGGGGAGGAGATCGACGAGGGGAGGGTGAATTCCTCCTCTTCTTGCGCACAGCTCAGCTTGATTCAACTGAAAGTGCTGCATAGGGCGCACATGACTGGGGCCAGGATGAGCCGGTTCTTTGGGGGAGAGGATAGATGTGGGAGGTGCTCGGGGGGCCCGGCGAACCATACCCACATGTTCTGGCCGTGTCCGGCTTTGGAGGGGTTCTGGAAGGGGGTGGCGGGGACCTTGTCCAGGGTGGTCGGTTCCAGAGTGGAACCGGGCTGGGGGCTCATAGAACATAGAACAGTACAGCACAGAACAGGCCCTTCGGCCCTCGATGTTGTGCCGAGCAATGATCACCCTACAAGCCAACGTATCCATCCTATTCCAGTAACCCAACAACCCCCCCCATTAACCTTATTTTTTAGGACACTAAGGGCAATTTAGCATGGCCAATCCACCTAACCCGCACATCTTTGGACGCAGACACGGGGAGGATGTGCAGACTCCACACAGACAGTGACTCAGCCGGGAATCGAACCTGGGACCCTGGAGCTGTGAAGCATTTATGCTAACCACCATGCTACCGTGCTGCCCCCATTAGAGCCGGGAGTGCAGGAGGCGAGAGAGGCCGGCATTCTGGCCTATGCGTCTCTAGTAGCCCGGCGTAGGATTCTTTTGCAGTGGAGGAACCCGAAGCCCCCGAGCCCAGAGGCCTGGGTTAACGACATGGCCGGGTTCATCAGACTGGAGAAGGTCAAGTTTGCCCTGAGGGGATCGGTACAAGATATCTTCCGGCGGTGGCAGCTCTTTCTCAATTTTCTGGCGGAGCGTTAGAGGGTGGCCAATTTCAGCAGCAACCCGGCGGGGGGTTAGGGATTTGTTAAGGGGGGTTGTTTATGCGACTGTCTGTTACTTTTTTGCTTTTTGTATTGTTATTAATTTATTGCTTTGTATTGGGGGGGGGGGGGGGTTCTCTGGTTTTTTTTGTATTCTGTTTATTTTATTGTTGGGAGAAAATTTGTTGTTGAAAACTTTGAATAAAAATGATTTTTTTAAAAAGCCTTGACCAGAAGCCCAGAAAACGTTTTATGAAATTCCACTGGGAATCCATCAGGTTCCGGGGCCTTGCTGGATTGCATCACCCCCAATCCGTCTATCACCTCCCCAAACCCAATTGGGCCCCCAGGAGTTCCACCAGCTCCCCATCTACCTTTGTGAACTCTAGTCTCTCCAGGAATTGATTCATACCCTCCTCTCCGACCGGGGGCTCCGACTCATATATTCGACTATAAAATTCATGGAACGCGTCGTTAACCGCCCCTGGGTCCATCACTACCTTCCCCCTCATATCCTTTATTTTCCCTATTTCTCCCGCCACCTCCTGCTTCCTCAGCTGATGTGCCATCATCCCGCTAGCCTTCTCCCCATATTCATATACTGCCCCTTTTACTCTCCTCAGCTGTCCCTCCACCTTGCCTGTGGAAAGGAGCCCAAATTCCATTTGAAGTCTCTGACGCTCCTTTAGGAACTCCTCATTCAGAGAATCCGCATGTCTCCTGTCCACCTGTAAGATTTCTCCTACCAGCCTGTCCAGCTCCGCCCATTCAGTCTTCTTCCTATGGGACCGAATCAAAATACATTCCCCTCTAATAAC